>NC_140011.1:15469348-15779262 GCF_964263955.1 Coregonus lavaretus
TGAGTTATTATAAAAACATAAAAAAAAATACATTCTGCACATTCCCTCCTCTTATAACTCATGAATACATTTTAATGTAATCATTTACATTTTAGCTCCTATATCAAAATACATAATTATAATAAATCATAATAAAGGTTATACTTCAATTAACAGGAGTGAAATCAACACGTAAAACCAGACACTTCATCATTTCAAGCCCTTCATTCTGGGTTGTCATCAACAGTGGTAATGTATTCGGCAAGATCAGTCATGTTAGAAAAGTGATCTGGGACAAAAGTACAACATTCACATTTCCAGCACAGAGCGTTGTCAACAAATACTCTTTTCAGACCACATACAGTGGGGGAAAAAAGTATTTAGTCAAATCAAATCAAATTTTATTGGCCACATGCGCCGAATACAACAGGTGCAGACATTACAGTGAAATGCTTACTTACAGCCCTTAACCAACAGTGCATTTCTTTTTAACAAAAAAAGTAAAAATAAAACAACAACAAAAAAAGTGTTGAGAAAAAAATAGCAGAAGTAAAATAAAATAACAGTAGGGAGGCTATATATACAGGGGGGTACCGGTGCAGAGTCAATGTGCGGGGGCACCGGCTAGTTGAGGTAGTTGTGCAAGTTCTCCCACTTAAAAAGATGAGAGAGGCCTGTCATTTTCATCATAGGTACACGTCAACTATGACAGACAAAATGAGAAAAAAAAATCCAGAAAATCACATTGTTGTCACGCATGTTGACTGATGACTCGTGGAACCAAGGCGCAGCGTGAAAAGCGTACATCTTTATTGATACACAACACACGAACAAAACAACAAAACGAAACGATACGTGAAGTCCTGAGGTTACACACACCAAACCTTTACGGATCAAGATCCCACAAACTAACTGGTGCCAACAGGCTGCCTAAGTATGGTCCCCAATCAGAGACAACGAGCTACAGATGCCTCTGATTGGGAACCACCCTGGCCAACATAGAACTAAATGATCTAGAACAAAAAACATAGAAAACCAAACATAGAAAATCCACACCCTGGCTCAACATTTAAGAGTCCCCAGAGCCAGGGCGTGACAGTACCCCCCCCCCCCCCCCCCCCAAAGGCGCGGACTGCGACCGCGCCACACAAACACAAGAGGGTAGGGGCCAGGTGGGCATTCCACCTCGGAGGCGGATCCGGCTCCGGGCGTGACCACCACCCTTTCTCCACCTCCCCGTTACGCCCCTGGTCTGGTCTGGCCCCGCTGACTGGAGCTGGACCCGACGACGGTGAACCAGACCTTACCGGCTCCGGACTGGAGCCGCTGGCCGGAGCTGGACTGGACACCGGTGGAGCGGGTTGCTCTGGCTCCGGAGTGGATCCGCTGACTGGAGTTGGATCGGACCCCGGTGGAGCGGATTGCTCTGACTCCGGAGTGGAGCAGGCACCGGTGGAACAGGCACGGGCCGTGCCGGACTGGACACACGCACCACTGGCTTGGTGCGGGGAGCAGGAACGGGCCGGACCGGGCTGACGACGCGCACCACTGGATTGGTGCGGGGAGCAGGAACGGGCCGGACCGGGCTGACGACGCGCACCACTGGCTTGGTGCGGGGAGCAGGAACGGGCCGGACCGGGCTGATGACGCGCACCACTGGCTTGGTGCGAGGGACAGGAACAGGCCGGACCGGGCTGGCGACGCGCATCACTGGCTTGGTGCGAGGGACAGGAACAGGCCGGACCGGGCTGGCGACGCGCACCACTGGCTTGGTGCGAGGGACAGGAACAGGCCGGACCGGGCTGGCGACGCGCACCACTGGCTTGGTGCGAGGGACAGGAACAGGCCGGGCTGGACTGGCAACACGCACCACTGCCTTGGTGCGGGGAGAAGGAACAGGCCGGGCTGGACTGGGAACACGCACCACTGGCTTGGTGCGGGGAGCCGGAACGGCCGGGCCGGACTGTGGAGCCGGAACGGGCCGGGCCGGACCAGTCCTGGCTGAATGCCTATTTCTACACAATATGTGTGAGGCATCAGCACAGGACGTACAGGGCTGTGCACTCGTACTGGCGCTACAGCACGTGGCACTGGCGCAGGATATACGGGACCGAGGAGGCGTACTGGAGGCCACGAGCGTTGAGCCGGCACACCCCGTCCTGGCTGCATGCCCATCTTAGCACGACACGTGCGTGGTGCTAGCACCGGACGTACAGGACTGTGCCGCGAGTGTTCCGCATAACACGGAGCCTGCCCAGTCTCACGCTTTCTAGCCTGAGTATGGGGAGTTGGCTCTGCTCTAACTCTAGGCTCCGCCAACCACCCTTTTAGCCCCCCCCAAAAAATGTTATTGGGGCTGTCTCTCGGGCTTCATCCTCGGCCGGTACCCTCTGCGTTGCCGCTGCTCCTCTCTGTAGTGCGCCTCCACAGTCTCCTCCCAAGGACGGCGATCCATTCCGGCCTGAATCTCTTCCCAAGTCCAGGATCCCTTCCCGTCCAGGATCTCCTCCCAAGTCCAGGCTGTCTGTTCCTGGACACGCTGCTTGGTCCTCCTTTGGTGGGATCTTCTGTCACGCACGTTGACTGATGACTCGTGGAACCAAGGCGCAGCGTGATAAGCGTACATCTTTATTGATACACAACACACGAACAAAACAACAAAACGAAATGATACGTGAAGTCCTGAGGTTACACACACCAAACCTTTACGGATCAAGATCCCACAAACTAACTGGTGCCAACAGGCTGCCTAAGTATGGTCCCCAATCAGAGACAACGAGCTACAGCTGCCTCTGATTGGGAACCACCCTGGCCAACATAGAACTAAACGATCTAGAACAAAAAACATAGAAAACCAAACATAGAAAATCCACACCCTGGCTCAACATTTAAGAGTCCCCAGAGCCAGGGCGTGACAATTGTAGGATTTTTAATGAATTTATTTGCAAATTATGTTGGAAAATAAGTATTTGGTCAATAACAAAAGTTTCTCAATACTTTGTTATATACCCTTTGTTGGCAATGACACAGGTCAAACGTTTCCTGTAAGTCTACACAAGGTTTTCACACACTGTTGCTGGTATTTTGGCCCATTCCTCCATGCAGATCTCCTCTAGAGCAGTGATGTTTTGGGGCTGTCACTAGGCAACACGGACTTTCAACTCCCTCCAAAGATTTTCTATGGGGTTGAGATCTGGAGACTGGCTAGGCCACTCCAGGACCTTGAAATGCTTCTTACGAAGCCACTCCTTCGTTGCCCGGGCGGTGTGTTTGGGATCATTATCATGCTGAAAGACCCAGCCACGTTTCATCTTCAATGCCCTTGCTGATGGAAGGAGTTTTTCACTCAAAATCTCACGATACATGGCCCCATTCATTCTTTCCTTTACACGGATCAGTCGTCCTGGTCCCTTTGCAGAAAAACAGCCCCAAAGCATGATGTTTCCACCCCCATGCTTCACAGTAGGTATGGTGTTCTTTGGATGCAACTCAGCATTCTTTGTCCTCCAAACACGACGAGTTGAGTTTTTACCAAAAAGTTCTATTTTGGTTTCATCTGACCATATGACATTCTCCCAATCCTCTTCTGGATCATCCAAATGCACTCTAGCAAACTTCAGACGGGCCTGGACATGTACTGGCTTAAGCAGGGGGACACGTCTGGCACTGCAGGATTTGAGTCCCTGGCGGCGTAGTGTGTTACTGATGGTAGGCTTTGTTACTTTGGTCCCAGCTCTCTGCAGGTCATTCACTAGGTCCCCCCGTGTGGTTCTGGGATTTTTGCTCACCGTTCTTGTGATCATTTTGACCCCACGGGGTGAGATCTTGCGTGGAGCCCCAGATCGAGGGAGATTATCAGTGATCTTGTATGTCTTCCATTTCCTAATAATTGCTCCCACAGTTGATTTCTTCAAACCAAGCTGCTTACCTATTGCAGATTCAGTCTTCCCAGCCTGGTGCAGGTCTACAATTTTGTTTCTGGTGTCCTTTGACAGCTCTTTGGTCTTGGCCATAGTGGAGTTTGGAGTGTGACTGTTTGAGGTTGTGGACAGGTGTCTTTTAAACTGATAACAAGTTCAAACAGGTGCCATTAATGCAGGTAACGAGTGGAGGACAGAGGAGCCTCTTAAAGAAGAAGATACAGGTCTGTGAGAGCCAGAAATCTTGCTTGTTTGTAGGTGACCAAATACTTATTTTCCACCATAATTTGCAAATAAATTCATAAAAAATCCTACAATGTGAATTTCTGGAAAAAAATGTCTCAATTTGTCTGTCATAGTTGACGTGTACCTATGATGAAAATTACAGGCCTCTCTCATCTTTTTAAGTGGGAGAACTTGCACAATTGGTGGTTGACTAAATACCTTTTTCCCCCACTGTAGCTATTACTCTTTCCAAAGTCAAGACAGAACTTAATTTACTGATAAGACAGAGAGCAGAATTTTCCATCCATTGATTTAGACTCAACCGTTACTTCCATGGTAACCATCGTAGTCATTAACTGGCCAACAAACTACGCAGTAATGATCAACTAGCTGACATAGCAACTATTATATCTGAAACAGGGGAATTACTATCAGAACCCAAATTAATTAATCAAAGACTATCCCTCTTCTATAAAGAACTGTACACCTCTGATTGTAAATCACACCAAGCCAGACTAAGTCCTTTCTAAAATAATTAAGATCTCCTCTCTCAACAGAAGAAGCCACCTCGCTGGGAACCCAAATGTCTCTCAATGAACTCAAAAGGGCATTGGATAGCATGAATAAAGGCAAATCACCTGCGCACGCATGTTTCGTGTGTGTGTCTTTGAGTGTGTGTGTGTGAGAGAGAGCCATGATGACATGATATCCCTTTGTTTCCTGCCTACACTCACAATGTGGCGTCTTCAGTAACAGGCTACCATTGAGTCAATTCCTCTGTGCTGCCGACAACCTCTTCATCTCATGCTAGTGGATGATTATACAGGCCCAGTACGTCTGGGGAATGGAGCTTTAATTTCAGTAGACATGTAACTTTAGATCATTCTCCTTGTGCATTGTGGTGGCTATTGTTCGTGAAATTGTTCCATTCCATGACTTATTGTCCATATTCACATTTACACATATTAATCTTTTAACATCCAGCCAAAACAATATACTGCAACATACTGTAAGTCACCAACCCCATATTCCTGCCATAGGAAATTAACCTGGGTTATATCAAGGCGCGCTAAGATATCTTGCAGAGTGTTGCAAGGCTGCAGCCAGACACCGGCCAATAACTTTTACTGTTTGTTTCTGGGCAAACTTGAAAGGAGTTAGTCTGACCATCTGCCATGTATACTTCAATATGACAGCGTTTTATTAGAGACCATGAGAAGGAGCTGCCCACTGGGCACAAACTGGATGAATCAACATTGTTTCAATGTAATTTGTCAACGTATTGTGACGTGGAATCTACGCGGGTAATACATTGGATTTGAAAAAAGTAATCAACTGTTGTTTTGAGGTTGAAATATAAACCACAGGGTTATGTCATCATGGTAACCAATTTTAAACATAGACATTTGTATCACAACCGGCCGTGATTGGGAGTCCCATAGGGCGGCGCACAATTGGCCCAGCGTCGTCCGGGTTTGGCCGGTGTAGGCCGTCATTGTAAATAAGAATTTGTTCTTAACTGACTTGCCTAGTTAAATAAAGGTAAAATAAAAAAAAATTGAGAATTTGTACCTTTGAAACAATGTCAGATCTTCAACGTTATATATCCATTATCAGAAAAGAACAATAGTCTATTGTTAGAATTAACTGAATTCCATCTGGTTATAGGGACATACATGAATGCCATTTTGGATATGCGAGACAAATCTAATTAGACCAACTACAATCCACACCCAACCAAGGCTCTCCAGCATATACTCTCTGATTACAACCTCATTGATGCCTGGCAAGCATGTAATCCTAAAGCAAAAGAGTACACGTTCTACTCAAACACGCTTACTATGGCCAACTTCAAATCTTAGACTATACTAAAAGAGCCACAAGATGGCGTTTCAATGTTTTATTTCTACAAAATCCTACATTCTGTGATCAATTTGAAATTGAACTAAATGAATTCATAATGATCAATAAATATTATGTGAGATGCCACCAAAGGGTTTATTAAAAATAATGCAACTGCATTTGCATCTGGGTTGAATATATCACAATTAAAGAAGATATCAGATTTGGAAATGTTGTTAACTGCGTTAGAGCGTTCTCAACAAATACTTCAGACCAGGTAGCTATGACTCTTTCCAAAGTCAAGACAGAATTTCATTTATTTATAAGACAGAGAGAAGAATTTGCCATCCATCGAGATAGACTCAACCATTACTTCCATGGTAACAGTCCTAGTCGTTTACTGGCCAACAAGCTACGAAGTAATGATCAATTATCTGATATAGCAACTATTGAATCTGAAACAGGGGAATTACTATCAGAACCCAAATTAATAAATCAAAGATTCTCCCGCTTCTATAAAGAACTGTACACCTCTGAGGTAAGGATGCCACCCAGTGTTGTCATTATCTTTGATAAACACAATATTAAACTGTTTTCCAAAATGTTGTCCTCCCGTCTCGACACTTACTTAACCAATTTGGTCCACACTGACCAAAGAGGGTTTGTTGAAAAGCGTTTATCCTCAGATAAACTCTGTCGACTATTAATGATCTTAGATGCTTCATCAGAAACAACAGCTGCTTGGGCTGTGTATTATCTCTCAATGCAGAAAAAACTTTTGATAGACCAATTTCTCTATATGTCAATCCCTCAGTCATAGATTTAACAGGCAATATCTGCTCTGCTCCGTTCAGAATCACTAGAAGCAGCAGACAAGGCGATCCAATATCTCCTTTGCTATTATCCATGGAACCCCTGGCCTAGGCAATTCGTCAATCGAAGGAAATAACACCTATTTCCCTAAAATCTACTGATCACTTCATTTCATTATACGCTGACGATATTTTGCTATATCTACACAATGTATCTCAATCGCTCCAAAACACATTGAAGATCATAGATACATTCAGCTTCATCTCAAATCATGAATTAAATCTAATAAATTCTGCCCTACTGCCTCTCAAGACCCTGATGGAGGACCATCTCTACTTATGGAATCCCAAACATTTCCCATTTTAAATATTTGGGAGTAGATGTATTTCCTTCCTTAGATAAAACCATTGCCAGAAATAACAGAATGCTCAAATCAATTTAAATTAATAAATTTTAATAAATCCGACTTCAGTAGATGGAATAATATCCCATTTGTTTTAACCGGCAGAATGCCTATTGTCAAAATAAATATATTGCCAGGGCTGAATTTCTTTAGTTCAATGTTTACCATGGCTCCCCCTTCTGGCTATTGAGATAAAATTCATAGTGCGGTTTCAAAATGTGTGTGGCAAGGTAAAATTAACAAATAAGGAAAGGATGACTATCGTTACGGACTTTAAATTGTAATTCCGGGCACTAGAATTTCGCCCCATCCTAATTTGGTTTAGACAAGAGTCTTCGGCCCCCTAGCTGAGTAATGAGAGAAATATATTTTATATTTGAGATTCTTCAAATGGCCACCCTTTGCCTTGATGACATCTTTGCACACTCTTGGCATTCTCTCAACCATCTTCACCTGGAATGCTTTTCCAACAGTCTTGAAGGAGGTCCCACATATGCTGAGCACTTGTTGGCTGCTTTTCCTTCACACTGCGGTCCGACTCATCCCAAACAATCTCAATTGGGTTGTGGTCGGGGGATTGTGCAGGCCAGGTCATCTGATGCAGCACTCCATCACTCTCCTTCTTGGTAAAACAGCCCTTACACAGGCTGGAGGTGTGCTGGGTCATTGTCCTATTGAAAAACAAATGATAGTCCCAATAAGCCCAAACCAGATGGGATGGCGTATCGCTGTAGAATGCTGTGATAGCCATGCTGGTTAAGTGTGCCTTGAATTCTAAATAAATCACAGACAGTGTCACCAGCAAAGCACCCACACACCATAACACCTCCTCCTCTATGCTTTACGGTGGGAAATACAAATGTGGAGATCATCCGTTCACCCACTGACCTTCATGTCTTAAAGGAATGATGGACTGTCGTTTCTCTTTGCTTATTTGAGCTGTTCTTGCCTCAACATCTTGTCACAACACAACTGATTGTCTCAAACACATGAAGAAGGAAAACAATTCCACAAATTAACTTTTAAGAAGGCACACCTATTAATTGAAATGCATTCCAGGTGACTACCTCATGAAGCTGGTTGAGAGAATGCCAAGAGTGTGCAAAGCTGTCATCAAGGCAAAGGGTGGCTATTTGAAGAATCTGAAATATAAAATATGTTTTGAATTGTTTAACACTTTTTTGGTTACTAAATGATTCCATATGTGTAATTTCATAGTTTTGATGTCTTCACTATTATTCTACAATGTAAAGTCAAAAGAAAAAACAAAAACCTTGAATGAGTAGGTGTGTCCAAACTTTTGACTGGTAGTGTATCCCTTAAACAATGTAAACTACGCTTTGGTCCTATTATTGCTCACAGAATTTCTATTTGGAGCAAAGTTGAAAAACTATGTAATTGAGAATCAAAATGGCATGCTCATACTCCAATATTTCACAATAATACCGAGATCTGGAGGGCGGCCTTTTGCATCCCCCGCAATGGTCCACTGTGGAATCCGTACCCTTACCGATAACATGGAAAATAATGGTTTAAGAACATTCAAAGATTTGAAAGATACATGCACATTACAAGGCAACTCCTTTTCTTCTATATTTACAACTTAGGTCAGCTATGCTGGCCTATGGAGTCCCTTGAGAAACCCAACTACCGAACCATCTAATAATAGGATTTATAAAAAAATTATCTGGGCCCCCGAAAGGACTGATCTCTGTCACACCCTGATCTGTTTCATCTGTCTTGCGCTTACATTTACATTTACGTCATTTAGCAGACACTCTTATCCAGAGCGACTTACAAATTGGTGCATTCACCTTATAGCCAGTGGGATAACCACTTTACAATATTTTTTTTTTTTTTGGGGGGGGGGGGGGGGGGGTAAGGGGGGATAGAAGGATTACTTTATCCTATCGCAGGTATTCCTTAAAGAGGTGGGGTTTCAAGTGTCTCCGGAAGGTGGTGAGTGACTCCGCTGTCCTGGCGTCATGAGGGAGCTTGTTCCACCATTGGGGTGCCAGAGCAGCGAACAGTTTTGACTGGGCTGAGCGGGAACTGTGCTTCCGCAGAGGTAGGGGGGCCAGCAGGCCAGAGGAGGATGAACGCAATGGCCTCGTTTGGGTGTAGGGACTGATCAGAGCCTGAAGGTACGGAGGTGCCGTTCCCCTCACAGCTCCGTAGGCAAGCACCATGGTCTTGTAGCAGATGCGAACTTCAACTGAAAGCCAGTGGAGTGTGCGGAGAAGCGGGATGACATGAGAGAACTTGGGAAGGTTGAACACCAGACGGGCTGCGGCATTCTGGATGAGTTGCAGGGGTTTAATGGCAGAGGCAGGGAGCCCAGCCAACAGCGAGTTGCAGTAATCCAGACGGGAGATGACAAGTGCCTGGATTAGGACCTGTGCCGCTTACGGACTTTAAATTGTAATTCCGGGCACTAGAATTTCGCCCCATCCTAATTTGGTTTAGACAAGAATGTAAGGCAGGGTCGTACTCTCTGAATGTTTTAGAGCATGAACCTACAGGATCGGGTCACCGCCTTGATGTTAGCGGAGAACGACAGGGTGTTGTCCAGGGTCACGCCAAGGCTCTTTGCACTCTGGGAGGAGGACACAACGGAGTTGTCAACCTCGATGGCAAGATCATGGAACGGGCAGTCCTTCCCCAGGAGGAAGAGCAGCTCCGTCTTGCCGAGGTTCAGCTTGAGGTGGTGATCCGTCATCCACACTGATATGTCTGCCAGACATGCAGAGATGCGATTCGCCACCTGGTTATCAGAAGGGGGAAAGGAGAAGATTAGTTGTGTGTCGTCTGCGTAGCAATGATATGAGAGGCCATGTGAGGATATGACAGAGCCAAGTGACTTGATGTATAGCGAGAATAGGAGAGGCCTAGAACTGAGCCCTGGGGGACACCAGTGGTGAGAGCACGTGGTGCGGAGACAGATTCACGCCACGCCACTTGGTAGGAGCGACCTGTCAGGTAGGACGCAATCCAAGAGTGATCCGCGCCGGAGATGCCCAACTCGGAGAGGGTGGATAGGAGGATCTGATGGTTCACAGTATCAAAGGCAGCAGACAGGTCTAGAAGGACAAGAGCAGAGGAGAGAGAGTTCACTTTAGCAGTGCGGAGAGCCTCCGTGACACAGAGAATAGCAGTCTCAGTTGAATGACCAGTCTTGAAACCTGACTGGTTTGGATCAAGAAGGTCATTCTGAAAGAGAGTTGGCTAAAGACAGCACGCTCAAGAGTTTTGGAGAGAAAAGAAAGAAGGGATACTGGTCTGTAGTTGTTGACATCGGAGGGATCGAGTGTAGGTTTTTTGAGAAGTGGTGCAACTCTCTTGCTCTCTTGAAGACGGAAGGGACATAGCCAGCGGTCAAGGATGAGTTGATGAGCGAGGTGAGGTAAGGGAGAAGGTCTCCGGAAATGGTCTGGAGAAGAGAGGAGGGGATAGGTTCAAGCGGGCAGGTTGTTGGGCGGCAGGCCGTCACAAGTCGCAAGATTTCATCTGGAGAGAGAGGGGAGAAATAAGTCAAAGCATAGGGTAGGGCAGTGGGAGCAGGACCAGCAGTGTCATTTGACTTAACAAATGAGGATCAGATGTCGTCAACCTTCTTTTCAAAATAGTTGACGAAGTCATCTACAGAGAGGGAGGAGGGAGGGGGGAGGGGGAGGAGGATTCAGCAGGGAGGAGAAGGTGGCAAAGAGCTTCCTAGGGTTAGAGGCAGATGCTTGGAATTTAGAATGGTAGAAAGTGGCTTTAGCAGCAGAAACAGAGGAAGAAAATGTAGAGAGGAGGGAGTGAAAAGATGCCAGGTCCGCAGGGAGTCTAGTTTTCCTCAATTTCCGCTCGGCTGCCCGGAGCCCTGTTCTGTGAGCTCGCAATGAGTCGTCAAGCCACGGAGCAGGAGGGGAGGACCGAGCCGGCCGGGAGGATAGGGGACATAGAGAGTCAAATGATGCAGAAAGGGAGGAGAGGAGGGTTGAGGAGGCAGAATCAGGAGATTGGAGGGAGAAGGATTGAGCAGAGGGAAGAGATGATAGGATGGAAGAGGAGAGAGTAGCAGGAGAGAGAGAGCGAAGGTTGCGACGGCGCATTACCATCTGAGTAGGGGCAGAGTGAGTAGTGTTGGAGGAGAGCGAGAGAGAAAAGGATACAAAGTAGTGGTCGGAGACTTGGAGGGGAGTTGCAGTGAGATTAGTAGAAGAACAGCATCTAGTAAAGATGAGGTCAAGCGTATTGCCTGCCTTGTGAGTAGGGGGAGAGTGTGAGGTCAAAAGAGGAGAGGAGTGGAAAGAAGGAGGCAGAGAGAAATGAGTCAAAGGTAGACGTAGGGTCACCCAGAACTGTGAGGGGTGAGCCATCCTCAGGAAAGGAACTAATCAAGGCGTCAAGCTCATTGAAGAACTCTCCAAGGGAACCTGGAGGGCGATAAATGATAAGGATGTTAAGCTTGTCTCCACCCCTTCCAGCTGTCACCCATTTTCTCCATTATACCTGTGTTTGACCTGACGTTTGCCTGCCCCCTGTTTTGGAAGTAAACTTTTGTTATTTCGAACTGTCTGCATCTGTGTCTTATCCTGAGGTCTGATAGATCTCTATAATATATAAACAACTTTTGGAAAGCATAAACTGAAATTGAACAAACAGTGTAGAATTTTTGCAACCAGGAAATTATTTCCACTAGATAACACAGCCACAGTCAGAACAGCATTCCCAGATGCCGCTCCGGTTGCAAAAATGCAAAAACATCCTATGTGTAGCACCATTTAGGTAATCAAGTCAAACTTGATTTAAGAGATGGAGATGTGAATCCAACATATCAATGATTAATTTGTAGATCATCTGGATATTGAATTGTGTTTGGTTGTCAACGCAACCAAATATCAACATTTTAAGGAGATGTATCTTCTGCTTGGATAGTTCCATCTGTGCCTCTGACTTAGTTCGGCTTTAATTCCAGTTCTACAAATTAACTATTGATATGTTGGATTCACATCTCCATTTCAATCAAAAAAAAGTTAAAGAATAGAACTAAATAAAATTAAACTTTAAATGCGAATACATTTCAGAGGGTTACATGATGCTGTTTGGATAATGCATTGGAATGATGGAACCTTTTCAGCTAGTTGTGCCTGTTATACAGATCATGGGAAAAGAAAAGTGTGTGTGTGTTTGTGTGTCTGTGTGTGTGTATGTGTGTGTGTGTGTGTGTGTGTGTGCGTGTGCGTGCGCATGTGTGTGCGTGTGTGTGCGTGTGTGTGTTTGGAAAGGCAGATGAATAAGTATGGAATTTATGTGTCTGTTTATAATATTTGATACGAACCATGCACTGTGAAGTTCAAATAAGTTCAAAACACCTACAGTAACTCATCATCTTCAAGAATGTCTTCCATTTAATAACACCATAGAGTACACACAATAAGAGACTGTATTGAAGAAGCAATAACTACACCACTAATGGGGTAGTGACTAACATTTTATCACACTAAAGGCAGTTGCTTAAAGTTTTCTAAGAAAATGTCCTTTCCTAAGGCTCCACACAAAACTTTCAGTCTCAAATCAACACCCTCAGTCGCCATGTCTGCCAGCTTTATTAGGACAATAACCAGCCCCAGGTATGCTCATTAAGAGGGGTCGGCTCCCTCTAACAAGCATTCTGATTGGCTCTCAGAGAAGATGAGATGTCACAGACAGCCCTCTATATTCCGACCAGGTCACAGCTCAGCCATGAAATTGTGGTACAACTCAGCGTTCGGTTTAAAAGAGGTAGTTGTTTCTAAAGTTTCAGCAGTTGTCCTGGAGTTGAGGGAACTTGGTTTTTGGGTTAGGAGAGCTACCTAGTTGGTTTAGAGGAGAGCTACCTAGTTGGTTTAGAGGACTGGTTTCTTTCATAAAATCAAATACAATTTTATTTGTCAAATGCTTCATAGACAACAGGTGTAGACTAACAGTGAAACGCTTACTTATGGGTCCATTTCCAACAATGCAGAGTTAAAGATAAGATAAAACAAGCTTATATTTTGGGTTCTGATGGGGTACGACAGTTGAACTAATCTCATAAGGCATTTGTAAGTTATATTCTTCAAGAATAAATAGTACATACAGTGGCTTGCGAAACTATTCACCCCCCTTGGCATTTTTCCTATTTTGTTGCCTTACAACCTGGAATTAAAATGGATTTTTGGGGGGTTTGTATCATTTGATTTACAAAAAATATTTATTATAGTTAAACAAACAAGAAATAAGGGGATTGGAAGTGATGCAGACAATTACATTGATAGAAGATACAATCTATCTGCAATATTAAGCTGATCCCCCCCCCCCCAAAAAAAGAAAAAAAGAAATAAGACAAACCCCTGGGATTCTTGCCCATTCTTCAAGGCAAAACTGCTCCAGCTCCTTCAAGTTGGATGGGTTCCGCTGCTGTACAGCAATCTTTAAGTCATAGCACAGATTCTCAATTGGATTGAGGTCTGGGCTTTGACTAAGACATTTCAAGACATTTAAATGTTTCCCCTTAAACCACTCAAATGTTGCTTTAACAGTATGCTTAGGGTCATTGTCCTGCTGGAAGGTGAACCTCCGTCCCAGTCTCAAATCTCTGGAAGACTGAAACAGGTTTCCCTCAAGAATTTCCCTGTATGTAGCGCCATCCATCATTCCTTTAATTCTGACCAGTTTCCCAGTCCCTGCCGGTGTTCTCGGGTTGATGAGAGGTGTTGGGTTTGCGACAGACATAGCGTTTTCCTTGATGGCCAAAAAGCTCAATTTTAGTCTCATCTGACCAGAGTACCTTCTTCCATATATTTGGGGAGTCTCCCACATGCCTTTTGGCGAACACCAAACGTGTTTGCTGATTTTTTTCTTTAAGTGATGGCTTTTTTCTGGACACTCTTCCGTAAAGCCCAGCTCTGTGGAATGTACGGCTTAAAGTGGTCCTATGGACAGATACTCCAATCTCCGCTGTGGAGCTTTGCAGCTCCTTCAGGGTTATCTTTGGTCTCTTTGTTACCTCTGATAATGCCCTCCTTGCCTGGTCCGTGAGTTTTGGTGGGCGGCCCTCTCTTGGCAGGTTTGTTGTGGTGCCATATTCTTTCCAATTTTTTAATAATGGATTTAATGGTGCTCCATGGGATGTTCCAAGTTTCAGATATTTTTTTATAACCCAACCCTGATCTGTATTTCTCCACAACTTTGTCCCTGACCTGTTTGGAGAGCTCCTTGGTCTTCATGGTGCTGCTTGCTTGGTGGTGCCCCTTGCTTAGTGGTGTTGCAGACTCTGGGGCCTTTCAGAACAGGTGTATATATACTGAGATCATGTGACAGATCATGTGTCACTTAGATTGCACACCATTTTTTGAAACAAGTTGTTTTTTTCATTTCACTTCACCAATTTGGACTATTTTGTGTATGTCCATTACATGAAATCCAAATAAAAATCCATTTAAATTACAGGTTGTAATGCAACAAAATAGGAAAAATGCCAAGGGGGATGAATACTTTTGCAAGGCACTGTATCAATAAATGTATGTAGCAACTGCAGATTGACCATTTAAATTGTGCAATCTGTAACGCTTCAGCGATACAGATTGAATAGAGTCCCAAGTCTTTGAATGAGGTATTAGACTCTATCTAACAATGATAGCCCCAAACCGTTACATAGGAAAACTTATTGCAAAGCCTCATTTTTCATGAAATCTATATGTAAATGGTTAGCTGGCAAAAAGAGGGATATCTTTGAAGTGAGCCATATGTCACCATAGTGAGGCAGTAGGAAAATGGAAAAACAGAATGCGTGTAAGTCCCTAGTGCATTAATGATCCCATAATGATCCCATAAGATCCCATAAGTCCCTAGTGCATTAATGATCCCATGATGCCATACATCTATGGTTCCAGATGCAGGGGCCGGGTGGGAAACCTCAGTTTTCACCCTGCATACTAGACCTAATGAATGAATGAGTGGAGCACTGGGTTAATAGGCCCTGACACACTCCCCCATCTCCCCCGAAATAACACACGGTTACCAATAGCAGCCACTTTTACAAGCCCTCTTCCCAAATGTAAAACACCTGGGTGAGTTTTCCAGTGCTTTGGGTCTCATTTTAGACCTCAGTAGAGAGAGGCTAGAAGGAGGGTCAGTCGCTCCTACACCTCCTGTAGCTCAGTTGGTAGAGCATGGCGCTTGCAACGCCAGGGTTGTGGGTTTGATTCACACGGGGGGCCAGTATGAAAAATGTATGCACTCACTAACTGTAAGTTGCTCTGGATAAGAGCGTTTGCTAAATGACTACAATGTAATACACTGTATCAGCGAATCCTAGACCGAACGGTGACATGTCACAGGCAATAAAGCATGAGTGCCCCACTGTGATGATTGGGTACTTCTTCAGGCACCAGATGTACTGTACTGAGGTGAGGGAGGGTACATTGCTGATTTATTTGCCAGCATTTGAAAAATGGTTTCACTGTAGATTATTCATACATGGCTATTTTCCACAAGGAATTAAAATATTGAATTCACTGTAGGTGGTTATTTGAGGAATAGTTACTGTTTCCACCTGAATTCTTAATAAACGCTTTTTTAAATATTTTTTTTTTATCTCTCTCTCTGATTCATAGCTATGTTTTTTATTATTGTCTGAATTTCCCCACTGAGCAGGGACTCATTAAATGATGATGGTGCTTCAATGGTCACAGTATACAGGTCATTGATACGCTGACCCCAAATTGCTTACTCCAGAAGGACCCATGCTCTGATGCTCATTTCAAAATGTGAGAATAAGGTGAGGTGGTATGACCTTCACAGAATGTGTGTTGCTGTGCAGTTTTGCCAAACAAAAGTGGAAAAATAGCAGTCACTTAGCTGGCATTAAGACTTGAGTAGATTCAGGTTCATAGAATCAGAATGAAAAACTAAAATGCTGGAGAGTACTGAAGCAGTCTTTTTATGAGCACTGACTCATGAATCTTTTATGATAAGATAAGGAATTATCCTTATTGACTTAAGGATATAATGACTAAGTTACAATGTGGCTGATTTGACAGAGATTGCCCTCTGCTGCACACATTTTGTTTTTTCTGTTGCCTCACCAAGGAAAATCAGATATTTTCAGAACATTTCTTAAATGAAATATAGTGGAAACAAGCATTATTTTCATAAGAAAATAAACTAGTATTTCACTGCCTCTCAAACCTGATTTTGGGGTCCATTCTTCCTCGCTGTCATTGTCCTAAAGCTCACTGTCGTCACTATCATAGGGAATGATCCTAACTGCTCGATTAGGCCACTTTCACCAATAGAATGTCCCTGTGTCCATTTCTTGTGAATGTCAGTGGATAAACAAAAACAAAAACATTGACCAAGGCCATCATTTTACATAATTGCAGGTGTACATGTCTTTCATTTAGTCTGATATTGCCCTGAATAGTAGCCTAACTGCACAACATTGCATTGAGGTAAAAACTATTTATTTTTATTTTTACATAAATACAAACTAAGTATGTTCCAAATCTATCAAATATGCTTCTTTAGAGGTTCCTACACAAGTACATATTTTGTTGTCAAATTATCACTATTTCAACATGCAAAATAATGAAATGTATCTGACCCTTTGCTCATACCATGCGCTCACGTCGCTCTGCTTCCTGAAAGAATCATACCAACTTCTGCACCTCATTGGATTGTTTACAGACACCACATATTGTCATGTGTAGGAATTAAAACAATTATATGGGGGAGTGTGGGGGTCAAAAAGGTTTTCTGTTGCCTGAGGACAATGATGTGCAGTAGAGGGTTAAGGGAGTTTTCAGATGCTGATTCAAAGTATTTTCCCTCTCAAAGCTGTAAATACAAAACAACAAGTAGAAATATCTGCATTGTAGAGGACCTTTGTCTATCCAACTGTCGTAGGCTTGTAGGCTTGAGTTATTAGATTCCCCAAGTGTGCTTTTACCCAGTTGGGTGCAATAGGGGGGAATTCAGACCCGAGTTACGCAGAGCTGCCAACTCTCATGCTTTTGCCGTGTGACACACGTTTTTGCCTGTTTTCACACGCACTCACGCCACACATCCAATTTCTCACGCAAAAAAAATCGGCCGAGACTCGTTCGTTCCTTTTTTCAAACTCCCCGACGGTAGATGGCGCTGATGAGCGCCACTGAACCATATGCGCTGCACCCCGAAGTTAGCCACAGAAAAAGACAACAGGAGAAGAAACGGTCACTACCTCAAGAAGTCTGATAAGAAGCTGAGCTGAGACTAGGTATGTAACAATAAAATGTCGTCCAATTGAGTACTCACTCTCTTAAACTTTAAATCTTGAAATAAATTATTTGTTTGTGCGTGTTAACATGATTTAGTGTGGTGAATGTAAACTCAGCTGATTTCAAACAGGTAAGATGTATTCCAAAGAATTTAACATAAATACAGGAAATGTGTGCAATAGAAATAGACTTGTGCAGACATTCACTGACCCCATGACAGAAGTGTACCTGCTGTTCTTCCAAGCCACCGTACCAACTTTCACTTCTTTCAACTTACTACTTCAGAGAGAGCAGTCATCAATATTTTTGTTACATGATGAGGTGGGATTGGATTTTGCTGTTTTTTTCCCATTCTGTGTTTCTTGCTGATATCTGCAGGGATCCTCTAAAACAGGTTTCACCTTCTATTTTTGTAAATGTCTGTTATAGATGGTGAAATTCGTATGCAAGCTATGTTCCAAGTTTATGGTTCCAGCAGCTCTGCAGTGCCATGAGGAGCCTTGTGAAATTGCCTTTAAAGAAAAGGCAAACCATTTACCAGGTTAGTATTTGACTATTATTATGACCAAACACTGTGATATGTGATATTTAGCCTTGTACCTTATACCGATATGCTGTATCTGTGACAGGAAGAAAGTTGAACATTGGGTTCACAACCAGGGCTAAATTTAACAGATTACTCGACGAGGGTGACATCACACCACAGCAGGTGGATTCATTCCATGAAGCTGTGTTGTGTTTCCTGACAAGTGCTATGCACTTAAGAAGCTGCCACTGGAAGAGCCACTGATCAAGCACGCACAATTTGTAGATGTACGGCAGAGGGCTGAAAGTGACATCGAAGATGTCCTGTACTTTGTTGAAAGGTTAGTTTTTTTCTCTAATTATTGTCTATCATCTTAGCTAAAATACCCTGTGTTTTATGATGAGGTGTGTTCACTCCTAAACTGCACATGAGATATTCTTATGTGGCTTCTCCTCAAAGATGTGTATGAACTGCTGCTGGTTGATGACTATATACCTAAAACGTAACAACTTGTAACTCTACTTTCATAAATAGGTTTCCCCATCTCCTCCCATACCATGGGCCAGAGGAGCATGACCTTCTGAGTGAGGAGTTTCTAAATTATCAGACCATGCCAATGATATCCCTGCAGGACGAAACTGAAATGGAAAGCTTCTGGGCTGAAATGGCAACCCGGAAACATAAGGTATTTTTTTTTTCCTTTTTTGTCTTTCCTTTTGGCAGGTGTGGCTTGGCTACATCTGTTGCTTAAAATTGTTGCATGCATATATGTGTCATGCATGTTGCAAATTATGCATATTTTTATCTGAACTTTGTTAATGGATCAACCTACAGTATACTTACAGTATTAATCAATCAAAAATCAAGGTATGTTATTCCATTGTGTTTTGGTGCATTTTCCATAGGTGATAGGAGCCAAAGAATTCGAGAGGCTTGCTGCCGTCGCCAAACTTGTCCTGGTGTTTCCCCATGCAAACGCAGATGCTTAGAGGGTGTTTTCAGTTGTGGGACTGAACAAAACCAAGAGAAGAAACAGCCTAGCATTGGATGGCACCCTGTCCTCAATAATGACCATAAAGATGGCCAATCTGGAGCCCTGCTTCAAATGGGAGCCCCCCTCCGATATCATCAAGGCCTCCAAGAAGGCCACAGGCCAGTATAACCATGCCGATAGATCATAGACAAGAGGCTCATTTGAGATGAGCCAGGTCTGCGCAGAATCGATCACCGGCGATCACCGCCCAATGCATGCTGGTTAGATTTGTGTCCGACTTGATCCCGACTTTCTCTGACGTCATGCACACGTGGGCAACGATAACCTCATGAGATCAAGGCGGCCGCAGTTCTGAGACGCAGGCAGTGCAATTGCTTTTCACCGACTGCAGGACCCAGGCGGACCCAGGACAAAATCTCACTCCAAGGTTTTTTGAAAAGTTGGCAGGTATGGTTACGTGTGCCTAAATGTTATTTTATTCCCTTTTTATGTACTTTTCTCTCTATGCATATTCTGATCTTGAACTTGCGCATGAAGAAAAGCCAGTGCCAGCAAGGTACGCGTGATCAAAGAAATGGAGGTGTGTGTCTACAGATAATGCTGGATACTGACCTTGACTTAATTCCCTCACAATTCCACCACCTTTATGAGTAAGGTCAAGTAACCTGTCGGTTCGAAGTGGAAAAACATTGACTTTATTTTTCCCGAAATAACTCCAATCTCCATGCACTGTAATTTTCTAATTGATAAGAGCTATTGATAAGAGCTAGGTAAATGGGTAATCCGTTTGGATAGGGCATTGTTCTTTTTTCCTTTAAGCGCTTTACTTAATTTTTTAAATGTATTGATACCTTAAAGGGAAATCAACTTCATATTCATCATCTCCAGCACCACCCCAACATCAACAAATGTGAAAATGTTTTGTTTTAAAAAATATAGAGGAATATGTGTTTCCAATTACATCATCAACCAATGGTTTACAGGGAGTGTTTTCTGGGTGGGGAACGACCAATGTATAAGTTTCCCGGTGGGTCTTGTTTTTCGCTATACATCCATGGGCTTATCAGAACTAAAGATAACAATTATATCATTAATATAACATTCCTTTCAGAAAAACAATGGCAACACTAGCTATTCTCTCTTGGAATTTGAAATGCCTAAATTGCCCAATCAATCATTCCAGCTGTCTTGATATCCTAGCAAGAAACCATATTGACATAGCAATGCTCCAAGAAACACGCCTGCTCCATAAGGACACACATAGAATGCAGAACTGCTTTTTCATCAGCCCCGAATAAAACTAAAGGTGTAATCATAATGGTACATAAGAAACTCAAAATCACCATCTTGGGTAAAGGCGAAGACCAAGAAGGCAGAATCACTTTCCTTAAATGTATCCATAATGGAAAGAAAATTGCATATATTGTTAGAATTAACTGAATTCCATCTGGTTATTGAGACAAACATGAATGCCATTTTGGACATGTGGGACAAATCTAATAAAACCAACTACAATCCACAGGCAACCAAGTTTCTCTAACATATATTCTCTGATTACACCCTCACTGATGCCTGGCGAGCACATAATCCAAAAGCAAACGAGTACACTTTCTACTCAAACAGGCATACAACTTTCTCCCAAATCTATTTCATAATATTATCTACATCTCTATTTTCAAAAAATTAAGGAAATAGAAATTCAACATATGAGCTTGTCCGATCACCATGGTTACTACTGCCATTTACAAATCTCCTAAAAGAGCCACAAGATGGCGTTTCAACGTTTCATTGCTACAAAATCCTACATTCTGCGATCAATTTGACATTGAATAAAATTAATTCATAATGATCAATAAAAATTAGGTCGATGACCCCCGGATTCTATGGGATGCCACCAAAGATTTGATACAAAATAATGCAACTGCATTTGCGTCACAATGAATGAAGATATCAGAATTTGAAATGTTGTTAACTGCATTAGAGCGTTCTCAAAAATCACTTTTTTCAGACCAGGTAGCTATTACTCTTTCCAAAGTCAAGACAGAACTTAATTTATTGATAACAAAGGGAGCAGATTTTGCCATCCATCGAGTTAGACTCAACCGTTACTTCCATGGTAACCGTCCCAGTCATTTACTGGCCAACAAGCTACACAGCATTGATCAATTAGCTGATATAGCAACTATTCTATCTGAAACAGGGGAATTACTATCAGAACCCAAATCAATCTATCAGAGATTGGTCATCTCTCTGGTCTGCCTTGGAACATATGAAAATTAGCTCCAATTTCATGAATATGATTAAAATACTATATGCCAATCCCTTAGCTATAGTTATAACAGGCAATATCGATTCTGCTCCGTTCAGAATCACTAGAAGCAGCAGACGAGGCAATCAGATTTCTCCTTTGCGATTTTTATTATCCATGGAACCCCTGGGCCAGGCAATTTGTTAATTGAAGGAAATAACACCAATTTCCCGAAAATATACTGATCACTTAATCTCATTACACGCTGACGAAATTTTACTATATCTAGACAATGTATCTCAATCTTTCCCAAACGCATTGAAGATCATAGATTAATTCAGCTTCATCTCAAGTTCAAAAATGTATCTAACCAAATCAGCCCTACTGCCTCTCAAGATCCCGATGGAGGACTTCATCTCTACTGATGGAATACCAATCGTTTTCCATATTAAATATTTGGGAGTAGATATATTTCCTTCCTTAGATAAAACCATTGCCAGAAACTTTAACAGAACGCTCAAATCAATTCAAACCAACCTCAGTTGCTTTAAACGACAGAATATTTATTGTCAAAATTAATATTTTGCCACAGCTGAATTTATGTAGCTCAATGCTTCCCATGTCTCCTCCTTCTGGCTATTGGGATACAATTCATAGTGTGGTTTCAAAATTCATATGGCTAGGTAAGCGATCCTGGCTAAAATTAACAAACTTACAAAGAGGGAAAGACAAGATCCGTACCAGACTTTAAATTGTATTTCCAGGCACTAGCTTTGCCCCATCCTAAATTGGTTTATACATGATTATTCCGCCCCCTCGCTGAGTATAGAGAGGAATATGGTGTTGCCTATTGCCCTGGAAGAGGTGGTCTTCACTAATACAGTATATGCACCTGTTCTGAAAGGTCCCAGAGTCTGCAACACCACTAAGCAAGGGGCACCACCAAGCAAGCGGCACAATTAAGACCAAGGAGCTCTCCAAACAGGTCAGGGACAAAGTTGTGGAGAAGTACAGATCAGGGTTGGGTTATAAAAAAATATCAGAAACGTTGAACATCCCACAGAGCACCATTAAATCCATTATTAAAAAATTGAAAGAATATGGCACCAAAACAAACCTGCCAAGAGAGGGCCGTCCACCAAAACATATGGACCAGGCAAGTAGGGCATTAATCAGAGAGGTAACAAAGAGACCAAAGATAACTGATGACTAAAGGTGCTTTTCCTTAAGGGAACTATACAGTCACCTCTCATGGCAGACCTTGTGGATCTGCTGCCATGGGTTTGGGTTTTCTGTTTAACTAAAGTACTACGTGGAGGGGGAGCCAGGCCATTTAGGATCTTGAATGCAAGACATGCGTCGGTGTACTGCACAAGATATTCCCAACTCAGGAGCTCATGCTTTCTGAGGATGTAACAGTGATGAAGGCAATTGGGCTTTCTATCAAGCACTTTGAGAGCCTGTTTGTAGACAGACTTAATGGGTTTTAATGTTGTACAGCAAGCCTGGGACAAACTAGGCAAGCAGTATGTTAAGTGTGGGATTATCATAGATTTGAAGTACAGTTTTGCTACCTCTGTAGTCAAACAATTATTAGCTAGGTTGAATTTGGTTATTCAGACCCTTTACTCAGTACTTTGTTGAAGCACCTTTGGCAGCGATTACCTCGAGTCTTCTTGGGTATGACGCTACACTTTCTCCCATTCTTCTCTGCAGATCCTCTCAAGCTCTGTCAGGTTGGATGGGGAACATCGCTGCACAGCTATTTTCAGGTCTCTCCAGAGATGTTAGATCGGTTTCAAGTCCGGGCTCTGGCTGGGCCACTCAAGAACATTCAGAGACTTGTCCCGAAGCCACTCCCGTGTTGTCTTGGCTGTTTGCTTAAGGTTGTTGTCCTGTTGGAAGGTGAATCTTCGGCCCAGTCTGAGGTCCTGAGCGCTCTGGAGCAGGTTTTCATCAAGGATCTCTCTGTACTTTGCTCCATTCATCTTTCCCTCGATCCTGACTAGTCTACCAGTCCCTGCCGCTGAAAAACATCCCCACAGCATGATGCTGCCACCACCATGCTTCACCATAGGGATGGTGCCAGGTTTCCTCCAGATGTGACACTTGGCATTCAGGCCAAAGAGTTCAATCTTGGTTTCATCAGTCCAGAGAATCTTGTTTCTCATGGTCTGAGAGTCCTTTAGCTGCCTTTTTGCAAACTCCATGCGGGCTGTCATGTGCCTTTTACTGAGGAGCGGCTTCCGTCTGGCCACTCTACCATAAAGGCCTGATTGGTGGATTGCTGCAGAGATGGTTGTCCTTCTGGAAAGTTCTCCCATCTCCACAGAAGAACTCTGGAGCTCTGTCAGAGTGACCATCAGGTTCTTGGTCACCTCCCTGACCAAGGCCCTTCTCCCCTGATTGCTCAGTTTGGCCGGGTGGCCAGCTCTAGGAAGAGTCTTGGTGGTTCCAAACTTCTTCCATTTAAGAATGATGGAGACCACTGTATTCTTGGGGACCTTCAATGCTGCAGAAATTTTTTGGTACCCTTCCCCAGATCTGTGCCTCGACACAATCCTGTCTCGGAGCTCTACGGACAATTCCTTCAACCTCATGGCTTGGTTTTTGCTCTGACATGCACTGTCAACTGTGGGACCTTATATAGACAGGTGTGCAGTGCTTAATTTGAGCCGGCACCTCTCAGATTTGACATTTGTTTTGTTCCAGCACCTATTTGCCCAGATCCGGTATCTCTCGCAGCATGATTTATAAATTATAAATGATAAATTACTCTGTTCGCACTGTAGACATTCTAATAAAAGCGATCAGCATTAAATCAAGTTGCCTCCTCGTTATTTCTCCCGCCCCCCAGAAAGACCATCATGTAAAAACGCGGTGATCCTTCTATGTAATCATCCTATCCTGCCATACTGATTCCAGACCTGCTCTCTTATTTGTACATAGAGGTTATGGTGAGGGCCAGTGGGGTGAGTAACTGATCTTGAAACAGGTCTTGGTAGTGGTGGTCAGCTAGTGAAGAGGTCCCTACGTAATCACGTTACATAGCCTAGTTTATAAGTAAAGGCAATCGAGTTTGACATTTGTCAAGTCCATAAATCCAGAGAAAGATGGTGAATCGAAACCAGAACGAGCCAGAGAACTGTCAGTGCCGGAAGAGAGGAGTGAGGGGCAAACTGATCCTGATGGCGATGCTAATCCCGCCAGTTCAGCATCACCACCGGCACCTCCACTAGCTAGTAGGCCTACTGGCGAGTCAGACTCAGCGGGAGAGGGAGATGGGGAGCTGGGGGGGAGGGGGGCATTGCATCCAATGACGAAGTGCTCGGAGCAGGTGCAATTTGCAGTTCAAGAACAAGCAAACGTATAACCCCTGGCTTGTCATGCAAAATTCAAAGTTGGGCTGTACAACATGCAAAAAGGTAGGGAGCTTCGGTCTAGAAACGACTGGAGGGATTTAAAGAAAATTGACACTACAGCCAGAACAGCCTTAGAAGGAGACTAAACATCACAGCCACATGGCAGTCATGTCTTTGAGCAAGAAGTTGACTCTCAGGAGTTAAATGGACTTGACATGGGGAGAGCCATTGTGGGAGGTTTTGAAAACTACAGTAGGAATTTTTTTTCCTTTACCTTCACAGCACAGAACAAGTTCGTAATCTGAATATGTGCTTCATTTTATCACATAGGCAGGAGGCCTATATATTCTCATATGTGTGTTCTGCTGTAGCCTACATTGATTTATTTTATTTTAAGTTATATTACAATATTGTGATATTTGTTCTTGTAAGCCCCACAGCTGAGTATGTGTGCATATGGCGGGTGTTCTGCAGTGTTGTCTAAAAATGTTACAGGACATTGATGTCTAGAAAATTAGGCTATAAGAAATTCGTACTTGTTTAAGCCCCGCAGCTATACTCAAGTATGTGGGCATACTGCAGTGACGTCTAAATTGCTTTGAATTAATTAACACTTTGGAGAGTGCTGTCCGTTTCACCACCATAGATAGTAGGCTACTTGGTACCTACGTTGTGTTTGACACTTTTTTTCTCAATGTGTTCCGGTACCTCAGAGACCCGGATAACCCCCCTCAGATTGACAAATTAAGCACTGCAGGTGTGTGCCTTTCCAAATAATGTCCAATCAATTGAATTTACCACAAGTTGTAGAAAGATCTCAAGGATGATCAATGGAAACAGGATGCACCTGAGCTCAATGTCGAGTCTCATAGCAAAGGGTCTGAATACTTATGTAAATAAGGTATTTCTGTTTTTTATTTTTTATAAAGTTGCAAAAAAATCTAAAAACCTGTTTTCGTGTTGTCATTATGTGTCACGCCCTGACCTAGAGAACTCTTGTTGGTTGGGTCAGGGTGTGAGTTTCAGTTTGAGATCTACAGTGGGGAAAAAAAGTATTTAGTCAGCCACCAATTGTGCAAGTTCTCCCACTTAAAAAGATGAGAGAGGCCTATAATTTTCATCATAGGTACACATCAACTATGACAGACAAATTAAAAAAAAAAAATCCAGAAAATCACATTGTAGGATTTTTTATGAATTTATTTGCAAATTATGGTGGAAAATAAGTATTTGGACACCTACAAACAAGCAAGATTTCTGGCTCTCACAGACCTGTAACTTCTTCTTTAAGAGACTCCTCTGTCCTCCACTCGTTACCTGTATTAATGGCACCTGTTTGAACTTGTTATCAGTATAAAAGACACCTGTCCACAACCTCAAACAGTCACACTCAAAACTCCACTATGGCCAAGACCAAAGAGCTGTCAAAGGACACCAGAAACAAAATTGTAGACCTGCACCAGGCTGGGAAGACTGAATCTACAATAGGTAAGCAGCTTGGTTTGAAGAAATCAACTGTGGGAGCAATTATTAGGAAATGGAAGACATACAAGACCACTGATAATCTCCCTCGATCTGGGGCTCCACGCAAGATCTCACCCCGTGGGGTCAAAATGATCACAAGAATGGTGAGCAAAAATCCCAGAACCACACGGGGGGACCTAGTGAATGACCTGCAGAGAGCTGGGACCAAAGTAACGAAGCCTACCATCAGTAACACACTACGCCGCCAGGGACTCAAATCCTGCAGTGCCAGACGTGTCCCCCTGCTTAAGCCAGTACATGTCCAGGCCCGTCTGAAGTTTGCTAGAGTGCATTTGAATGATCCAGAAGAGGATTGGGAGAATTTCATATGGTCAGATGAAACCAAAATATAACTTTTTGGTAAAAACTCAACTCGTCGTGTTTGGATGACAAAGAATGCTGAGTTGCATCCAAAGAACACCATACCTACTGTGAAGCATGGGGGTGGAAACATCATGCTTTGGGGCTGTTTTTCTGCAAAGGGACCAGGACGACTGATCCGTGTAAAGGAAAGAATGAATGGGGCCATGTATCGTGAGATTTTGAGTGAAAACGTCCTTCCATCAGCAAGGACATTGAAGATGAAACGTGGCTGGGTCTTTCAGCATGACAATGATCCCAAACACACCGCCCGGGCAACGAAGGAGTGGCTTCGTAAGAAGCATTTCAAGGTCCTGGAGTGGCCTAGCCAGTCTCCAGATCTCAACCCCATAGAAAATCTTTGGAGGGAGTTGAAAGTCCGTGTTGCCCAGCGACAGCCCCAAAACATCACTGCTCTAAAGGAGATCTGCATGGAGGAATGGGCCAAAATACCAGCAACAGTGTGTGAAAACCTTGTGAAGACTTACAGAAAACGTTTGACCTGTGTCATTGCCAACAAAGGGTATATAACAAAGTACTGAGAAACTTTTGTTATTGACCAAATACTTATTTTCCACCATAATTTGCAAATAAATGTATTAAAAATCCTACAATGTGATTTTCTGGATTTTTTTTCCTCATTTTGTCTGTCATAGTTGACGTTTACCTATGATGAAAATTACAGGCCTCTCTCATCTTTTTAAGTGGGAGAACTTGCACAATTGGTGGCTGACTAAATATTTTTTCCCCACTGTATACTGAGATCATGTGACAGATCATGTGACACTTAGATTGCACACAGGTGGACTTTATTTAACTAATTATGTGACTTCTGAAGGTAATTGGTTGCACCAGATCTTATTTAGGGGCTTCATAGCGAAGGGGGTGAATACATATGCACGCACCACTTTTCCGTTATTTATTTTGTAGAAATCTTATAAATAAATTATTTTTTTCATTTCACTTCACCAATTTGGACACATTTTATGTATGTCCATTGCATGAAATCCCAATAAAAATCAGTTGTAATGCAACAAAATAGGAAAAACGCCAAGGGGGATGAATACTTTTGCAAGGCACTGTATCTCAATTACCTTGTACCCCTGCACATTGACTCGGTAATGTTATTCCCTGTATATAGACATGTTGTTTTTACTTGTTATTGTTATTTATTATTCACTGTGTATTTTTGTGTCATTATTATCATTATTATTATTTTATTTTTCTTTAACTCTGCATTGTTAGAAAAGGACCCGTGATTAAGCATTTCACTATTAGTCTACACCTGTTGTTTATGAAGCATGAACCAAATAACATTTGATTTCATTTGAGGTGAGACAAGAGTTTTGGCATGAGCAGTGGTAGGCCTACTACTACAGCATCATATCAAGTTGTATTTTTTTATCCAGTCCTCTATTTTCAGTGTGTGAGTGTGTGTATGTTTGCTTGCTTGCATTTCAAATCAAAATCAAATCAAATGTTATTTGTCACATGCGCCGAATACAACAGGTGTAGACCTTACCGTGAAATGATTACTAACAAGCCCTTAACCAACAATGCATTTCAAGAAATAGAGTTAAGAAAATATTTACCAAATAAACTAGAGTAAAAAATTAAATAAAAAGTAACACAATAAAATAAGAATAACGAGGCTATATACAGGGGGCACCGGTACCGAGTCAATGTAAGGGGGTACAGGTTAGTCGAGGTAATTTGTACATCTAGGTAGGGGTAAAGTGACTATGCATAGTCCGGGAGGCCATTTTATTAATTGTTCAGCAGTTTTATGGCTTGGGGGTAGAAGCTGTTAAGGAACCTTTTGGACCTAGACTAGGTGCTCCGGTACCGCTTGCCGTGCGGTAGCAGAGAGATCAGTCTATGACTTGGGTGACTGGAGTCTTTGACAATTTTTTGGGCCTTCTTCTGACACTGCCTAGTATATAGGTCCTGGATGGCAGGAAACTTGGCCCCAGTGATGTACTGGGCCATACGCACTACCCTCTGTGCGCTTTACTGTCAGGAGGCTCTCGATGGTGCAGCTGTAGAACTTTTTGAGGATCTGGGGACCCATGCCAAATCTTTTCAGTCTCCTGAGGGGGAAAAGGTGTGGTTGTGCCCTCTTCACGACTGTCTTGGTGTTTTTGTACCATGATAGTTTGTTGGTCAGGAAGTCCAGGATCCTGTTGCTTGAGGGAGGTGTTTAGTCCCAGGGTCCTTAGCTTATTGATGAGCTTTGTAGGAACTATGATGTTGAACGCTGAGCTGTAGTCAATTAACTGCATTCTCAAATAGGTGTTCCTTTTGTCCAGGTGGGAAAGGGCAGTGTGGAGTGCGATTGCGTCATCTGTGTATCTGTTGGGGCGGTATGCAAATTGGAGTGGGTCTAGGGTTTACGGGATGATGGTGTTGATGTGAGCCATGACCAGCCTTTCAAAGCACTTCATGGCTACCAATGTGAAAGCTATGGGGCGGTAGTCATTTAGGCAGGTTACCTTCGCTTTCTTGGGCACAGGGACTATGGTGGTCTGCTTGAAACATGTAGGTATTACAGACTCGGTCAGGGAGAGGTTGAAAATGTCAGTGAAGACACTTGACAGTTGGTCCACGAATACTCTGAGTACACGTCCTAGTAATCCGTCTGGCCCCGCGGCCTTGTGAATGTTGACCTGTTTAAAGGTCTTGCTCACATCGGCTACGGAGAGCGTGATCACACAGTCGTCCAGAACAGCTGGTGCTCTCATGCATGCTTCAGTGTTGCTTGCCTCGAAGTGAGTATAAAAGGCATTTAGCTCGTCTGGTAGTCCGTAATAGCTTGCAAGCCCTGCCACATCCGACGAGCGTCAGAGCTGGTGTAGTAGGATTTTTTGTCTGTGTGTGTGTGTGTTTGTATGCTTGCGCGCTTGTGCTTGAGTGTGTGTGTGTGTATGGGTCAGTTTTTTAGCCTCCCAACCTACAGTTGAAGTCGGAAGTTTACATACACTTAGGTTGGAGTCATTTAAACTCGTTTTTCAACCACTCCACAAATTTCTTGTTAACAAACTCTAGTTTTGGCAAGTCGGTTAGGACATCTACTTTGTGCATGACACAAGCAATTTTTCCAACAATTGTTTACAGACATATTATTTCACTTATAATTCACTGTATCACAATTACAGTGGGTCAAAGACTGTGCCTTTAAACAGCTTAGAAAATTCCAGAAAATGATGTCATGGCTTTAGAAGCTTCTGATAGGCTAATTGACATCATTTGGTCCTCTGTAGCTCAGCTGGTAGAGCACGGCGCTTGTAACGCCAAGGTAGTGGGTTCGATCCCCGGGACCACCCATACACAAAAATGTATGCACGCATGACTGTAAGTCGCTTTGGATAAAAGCGTCTGCTAAATGGCATATTATATTATTATTATATCATTTAAGTCAATTGAGCCATTAAACCCCTACAACTCATCCAGAATGCCGCAGCCCGTCTGGTGTTCAACCTTCCCAAGTTCTCTCACGTCACCCCGCTCCTCCGCACACTCCACTGGCTTCCAGTTGAAGCTCGCATCTGCTACAAGACCATGGTGCTTGCCTACGGAGCTATGAAGGGAACGGCACCTCCGTACCTTCAGGCTCTGATCAGTCCCTACACCCAAACGAGAGCATTGCGTTCATCCACCTCTGGCCTGCTGGCCCCCCTACCTCTGCGGAAGCACAGTTCCCGCTCAGCCCAGTCAAAACTGTTCGCTGCTCTGGCACCCCAATGGTGGAACAAGCTCCCTCACGACGCCAGGACAGCGGAGTCACTCACCACCTTCCGGAGACAGTTGAAACCCCACCTCTTTAAGGAATACCTGGGATAGGATAAAGTAATCCTTCTACCCCCCCTTACCCCACCCCAGTTATCCCACTGGCTATAAGGTGATTGCACCAATTTGTAAGTCGCTCTGGATAAGAGCGTCTGCTAAATGACATAAATGTAAATGTAAATTGGAGGTGTACCTGTAGATGTATTTCAAGGCCTACCTTCAAACTCAGTGCCTCGTTCCTTGACATCATGGGAAAATCAAAATAAATCAGCCGAGACCTCAGAAAGAAAATTGTAGACCTCCACAAGTCTGGTTCATCCTTGGGAGACATTTTCAAACGCCTGAAGGTACCACGTTCATCTGTACAAACAATAGTACTTAAGTATAAACACCATGGGACCACACAGCCCTCATACCGCTCAGGAAGGAGACGCGTTCTGTCTCCTAGAGATGAACGTACTTTGGTGCGAAAAGTGCAAATCAATCCCAGAACCACAGCAAAGGACCTTATGAAGATGCTGGAGGAAACAGGTACAAAAGTATCTATATCCACAGTAAAACGAGTCCTATATCGACATAACCTGAAAGGCCGCTCAGCAAGGAAGAAGCCACTGCTCCAAAACCGCCATAAAAAAGCCAGACTACGGATTGCAACTGCACATGGGGACAAAGATAGTACTTTTTGGAGAAATGTCCTCTGGTCTGATGAAACAAAAATACAACTGTTTGGCCATAATGACCATCGTTATGTTTGGAGGAAAAGGGGGGGCTTGCAAGCCGAAGAACACCATCCCAACCGTGAAGCACAGGGGTGGCAGCATCATGCTGTGGGGGTGCTTTGCTGCAGGAGGGACTGGTGCACTTCACAAAATAGATGGCATCATGAGGAAGGAAAATTATGTGGATATATTGAAGCAACATCTCAAGACATCAGTCAGGAAGTTAAAGCTTGGTCGCAAATGGGTCTTCCAAATGGACAATGACCCCAAGCATACTTCCAAAGTTGTGGCAAAATGGCTTAAGGACAACAAAGTCAAGGTATTGGAGTGGCCATCACAAAGCGCTGACCTCAATCCTATAGAACATTTGTGGGCAGAACTGAAAAAGCGTGTGCGAGCAAGGAGGCCTAAAACCTGACTCAGTTACACCAGCTCTATCAGGAGGAATGGGCCAAAATTCACCCAACTTATTGTGGGAAGCTTGTGGAAGGCTAACCGAAACGTTTGACTCAAGTTAAACAATGTAAAGGCAATGCTACCAAATACTAATTGAGTGTATGTAAACTTCTAACCCACTGGGAATGTGATGAAATAAATAAAAGCTTAAATAAATAATTCTCTCTACTATTATTCTGACATTTCACATTCTTAAAATAAAGTGGTGATCCTAACTGACCTAATACATGGAATTTGTACTAGGATTAAATGTCAGGAATTGTGAAAAATTGAGTTTAAATGTATTTGGCTAAGGTATATGTAAACTTCCGACTTCAACTGTATACAGTGCATTCGGAAAGTATTCAGACCCCTTGACTATTTCCACATTTGTGACCGACCGCCTTGATTCTGTCTTATGTAGCAAAATTTGAAATAGTGTTTTTTACGCTGCATAAAGGCAGAGACACAGAGCTACAAAATGGTATATCATACACTTCATTTGAGGAACAATGGGAATGTAATTCTGCTTTGAATGTTGATAAACTTGTAACCCCACTTTTGAGAAAATGGCCCTTGAATGTTTTGTTGCACCTACTGGAGAGCTCTTATTTTTCTACACCCATTCAGCATTGTTCACACTCTCTTAAGCCAACACCCCCCATCTTTTTAAAGATTCACATGTGAGGTGATGTGCTAAACAGTGAGTAGTGCAGTAAAGATTATTACTAAAAGTGGTAAAAGTAATAGCCAGGTAAACAGAAAGTGTCCAGATAAAAATATTTTATAAATACTAGATGACGCTTACCCAGACATTGTCTAAATTGATGGGTCATGTGAAAGAAACGCTATAACCCCCAGCCACATCTTGCAAAGTGGATGGGTCTCTACAGAAGGTGTAAACAGTACAGCGAAATGGTTACCTGCATAGTAGAAATATATATATTTTTGTCAATATATAGACAAAAGTAACAAGTGTCAATGCCAGTAGAGAAATAACAAAATAATATACTGTATGTACAAGAACAATATCAATAACTGTATCAGTGATACTGGTGATAGATGAGGTAGTTATATGCATCTAATCAGGGGTAAAGTGGCTGAGTAGCAGCAATGTATGGCGTGTGTGTTAGGAGAGAGTCATGTGAATAGAGGCACTGCAGATAGTGCTGATGACTGGGAACTCGCCCCCAGTGATGAACTGGTCCTTCCAAACCACGCATGAACAAGGGAATCTATATTCGGAGAGCCTGTTTCTGTCCTGCCCTTGACTTTGGTGCAGGGCATGTGATGTCCATAGCCTCTTCGACGCAAAACTCTCTGATCTTCTCAAAAATATACGTTTGTCTAGCTGTGTCCAGTCCAGGTGGTGCTTGTACAGGCAGACCATCTATGGGAGGAAGGATGTCAGCGTTGCGCAGCAAGTTCAACTCACCGTTGAAACAAGCTGAAACCTGGTCCCGACTGAGTCCAAATGCTCCTTGGCGACAACAACATCAGGCTCCAGAGCATCGAAGCTGTAAAACAGGAAATAACAAAACAAACTGAGAAGACATTACAACCTTGCATAACATCAATTCACCTCCCAAGTTTAGATAAGAAGAATAACCTCATACAATGCAATGAAAATGATATTCACCTGAAGTGCTGCTACTGCTTGATCTGTGGCAACGGCCTGAAGTACGGAGTCAGGTGTTGTTGCCAGCCATAGCTTTCCACCAGCACTCTACCATCCTCCAGTCCAACCAGCTGTGTGATGTTGACCCCTGTCACAGCGCTGTCCTTCACAACACCAGCAATCTCGGACAAAGTGTTCACTCTGGTCTTTCTGAAGCACTGCTTGATGAGGCCGAAGCACCAGTCGGGGGCAAACTTTGTGGCCTGTGATCAGGAAGTGAAGGTCCAGACTGTGGTGGAGCTTGTGCATGGTCCGCCAGGCACAATACCAGAGCACAAACTTGTTCTTTTTTTGGCCACTGCAGTTATCACAATTCAGGTCCACACGTGTTTCCCCAACTCCATAGTTGGTGAAGAAATGGTGCATGTAGTTGATGACTGCGCTGCTGCCTTTGCTGGATGACATGCCTTCATCAATAGAGTAGTTTACTTGTTGTGAGGAGTTACAAAGTAGATGGGACCTGGCTGCATAGGGTCAGAAGGATAGTGCACATGCAAACAACAACAAAAGGTCATTAAGATAAATTAGTCTGTCTTTACACAGCTCAGTGAAAGGCATTTGCCTGCTTCCCATATATAGCTGTGGAAAAAATTAAGAGACCACTGCAAATTTTTCTTAAATCAGCATCTCTACATGTATGACAGCCATTCCATTCCAGTGTCTGTTGAATTCCAACACAGGCACACCTCATTCTACTGAATTAGCTACTGATTAGGTGATCACATGAACCAAATCTTATTTAACGAGGAAAAGTATCAAAACCACTGCTGTGGTCATCACTATCCTCTTGCAATAGGACCAGCTGGATGGCAAAAACAGTGCTAATAGTACCTCAAAAGTAATATTAATCAAAAAATAACTATTGACCATGCCAAAAGAGTTTAAAAGGAACATTTTGAGTGAGGAAAAGAAGGGTTCAATTCTGGCTTTACTGGCAGAGGGATACAGTGAGCGTCAGGTTGCTTCCATCCTTAAAATTTCAAAGACGGCGGTTCATAAGAACAAGGTCAAGCAGCAGACAATGGGGACAACAAAGCTACAGACCGGCAGAGGGCGAAAATGACTCTCTACTGACCGGGATGACCGCCAACTCATTCAAATGTCACTCAACAACCGTTGACCTACAAAAGTGACCTACAAAAAGAATGGCAAATGGCAGCTGGGGTGAAGTGCACGGCGAGGACGGTTCGAAACAGGCTCCTAGGGGCAGGGCTGAAGTCGTGCAAAGCTAGAAAAAAAGCCCTTCATCAATGAGAAGCAAAGAAGAGCCAGGCTGAGGTTTGCAAAAGACCATAAGGATTGGACCGTAGAAGACTGGAGCAAGGTCATCTTCTCTGATGAGTCCAATTTTCAGCTTTGCAAAACACCTGGTCATCTAATGCTTAGACGGAGACCTGGAGAGGCCTACAAGCCACAGTGTCTCGCACCCACTGTGAAATTTGGTGGAGGATCGGTGATGATCTGGGGGTGCTTCAGCAAGGCTGGAATCGGGCAGATTTGTTTTTGTGAAGGACGCATGAATCAAGCCACATACAAGGTTGTCCTGGAAGAAAACTTGCTTCCTTTTGCTCTGACATTGTTCCCCAACTCTGAGGATTGGTTTTTCCAGCAGGACAATGCGCCATGCCACACAGCCAGGTCAATCAAGGTGTGGATGGAGGACCACCAGATCAAGACCCTGTCATGGCCAGCCCAATCTCCAGACCTGAACCCCATTGAAAACTTCTGGAATGTGATCAAGAGGAAGATGGATGGTGACAAGCCATCAAACAAAGCCGAGCTGCTTGAAATTTTGCGCCAGGAGTGGCATAAAGTCACCCAACATCAATGTGAAAGACTGGTGGAGAGCATGCCAAGACGCATGAAAGTTGTGATTGAAAATCAGGGTTGTTCCACCAAATATTGATTTCTGAACTCTTCCTAAGTTAAAACATTACTATTGTGTTGTTTAAAAATTAACATTAACTTATTTTCTTTGCATTATTCAAGGTCTGACAACACTGCATCTTTTTTGTTATTTTGACCAGTTGTCATTTTCTGCAAAAAAATGCTCTAAATGACAATATTTTTATTTGGAATTTGGGAGAAATGTTGTCAGTAGTTTATAGAATAAAACAAAAATGTTATTTTTACCCAAACACATACCTATAAATAGTAAAACCAGAGAAACCGATAATTTTGCAGTGGTCTCTTAATTTTTTCCGCAGCTGTATATATACACTACCAGTCAAAAGTTTGGACACACCTACTCATTCAAGGGTTTTTCTTTATTTTTACTATTTTCTACATTGTAGAATAATAGTGAAGACATCAAAACTATGAAATAACACATATGGAATCATGTAGTAACCAAGAAAGTGTTAAACAAATCAAAATATATTTTATATTTGAGATTCTTCAAAGTAGCCACCCTTTGCCTTGATGACAGCTTTGCACACTCTTGGCATTCTCTCAACCAGCTTCATGAGGAATGCTTTTCGCTTTGTAGATTTATTCAAATTTACCACTGTGCCTTTGACTTGTCAACAGTAGAATTCAAACAACGTCGCCCAGAAGTGCTCAACTATAGAGCACAGCTGTATGACATGTTTGAGGTTTCCCAAATCATATTTCTGATGGACAAGGCGTCAGAGGGCAGTTAGGGGACTGGAGGCTGTGAAACTGACATGCCAAGTTCCCCAGGACTCAGGAGACACACTGTATGTGTGTGATCTGGACTCTAAGACAACATTTTGACAAGAGAGAGAGAGAGATAGTGGTTCACACGCCTAATATTCAGTTTCCGTTGTTCACTTTTCTTTGTCTGGCACTCTCTTTCTGTGTGTGTGTGTGTTCTCTGTGTGTGTGTGTGTGTGTGTGTGCTCTCTGTGTGTATGTGTGTGTGACAAACAGACATTTGATCCCTCTATAGTTTTGCAAACAAAATCCCAGCAGCGAGGTATAGAGAAAGTTTTACAAGGTCATCAAGGTCATGTTTCTGACAATAACGGAACGTTGTTCAACTTTGGCCCCAATATCCTCAATGAGACCTGTATTCACTCAGACCTTTATTTACCCACCTGCATGTTATCAGTACCTTGACTTATGTCCTGATCGTAGATTCAATACAGGTTCAGTTTCAATGGTTTGTAAGCTACTTCTGGTTCTAGACGATATCATATGTACTCTTGTAAGCACATAACCCTTATTTGACTTCTGATATGTCATCTACTGTATCTACAAGTGCAGAAACATTACACTACATGATCTAATGTAACCTGGCCAGACTAGACTGTGTACAGTAGTGAAGACAGTAGGAGTGAGTAAGTAGGCTACAAATGAGAGGAAAGCCTAATGGATCTCACTGACTCACTCCTCTCAGCCTGTGTGTGTGTGTGTGTGTGTGTGTGTGTGTGTGTGTGTGTGTGTGTGTGTGTGTGTGTGCGTGTGTGTGCATGTATGCACCTGTGTACATGCACATCTTATTCACATCTATGTGTGTGATGGATACCCCAGTCTCTCGTTTGTAGCCGGGGCCAGGAAAGGACAGACGGTGATGACAAAGCAGTGCATTCCCCTGTCCTCCTTGAAACCCACAGTCTGAGAATGACATCACCGTCCTCACAAGCCTGCACTCCTCACCGCTTTGTGCTGTATTCTAAATCATCATCCCTATTCACCGATGCCAACAGTTTCCATCCAGACTAAACAGGATAATGGATGCCTTATTTTGTCTAGCAGAACTCTACTCCGACCCCGTTAATAGGGGTAGGCTTTACAGTATGTAATGCACTTAGTCTCAGCTTCAGACTCTGTTGAATACGTATACATGGAACTCCCCAATCAGTCATTTGAAGGTGATTAATGCAAGGCCATTTTAAATGGGGGTCGTCACGGCAGAGCAGTTACTGTAGTGACTGATAAGGTCGATGTTCGTCTGCACTCCAGTTTTAAGAACACTTAATACACAACAAACCAATGAAATTGCCTTCAGGAAGTTGGGAGGCACTTGGATATAGGCCACAGGTACTACAGTTGAAGTCGGAAGTTTACATACACTTAGGTTGGAGTCATTAAAACTCGTTTTTCAACCACTCCACACATTTCTTGTTAACAAACACTTGTTTTGGCAAGTCGGTTAGGACATCTACTTTGTGCATGACACAAGTAATTTTTCCAACAATTGTTTACAGACAAATTATTTCACTTATAATTCACCGTATCACAATTCCAGTGGGTCAGAAGTTTACATACACTAAGTTGACTGTGCCTTTAAACAGCTTGGAAAACAGCTTTAGAAGCTTCTGATAGGCTAATTGACATCATTTGAGTCAATTGGAGGTGTACCTGTGGATGTATTTCAAGGCCTACCTTCAAACTCAGTGCCTCTTTGCTTGACATCATGGGAAATTCAAAAGAAATCAGCCAAGACCTCAGAAAAAAAATTGTAGACCTCCACAAGTCTGGTTCATCCTTGGGAGCAATTTCCAAATGCCTGAAGGTACCACGTTCATCTGTACGAACAATAGTACGCAAGTATAAACCCCATGGGACCACGCAGCCGTCATACTGCTCAGGAAGGAGACGCGTTCTGTCTCCTAGAGATGAACGTACTTTGGTGCGAAAAGTGCAAATCAATCCCAGAACAACAGCAAAGGACCTTGTGAAGATGCTGGAGGAAACAGGTACAAAAATATCTATATCCACAGTAAACAAGTCCTATATCGACATAACCTGAAAGGCCGCTCAGCAAGGAAGAAGCCACTGCTCCAAAACCGGCATAAAAAAGCCAGACTACAGTTTGCAACTGCACATGGGGACAAACATTGAACTTTTTGGAGAAATGTCCTCTGGTCTGATGAAACAAAATTAGAACAGTTTGGCCTTAATTACCATTGTTATGTTTGGAGGAGAAGGGGGGGCTTGCAAGCCGAAGAACACCATCCCAACCGTGAAGCACGGGGGTGGCAGCATCATGCTGTGGGGGTGCTTTGCTGCAGGAGGGACTTGTGCACTTCACAACATAGATGGCATCATGAGGAAGGAAAATTATGTGGATATATTGAAGCAACATCTCAAGACATCAGTCAGGAAGTTAAAGCTTGGTCGCAAATGGGTCTTCCAAATGGACAATAACCCCAAGCATACTTCCAAAGTTGTGGCAAAATGGCTGAAGGACAACAAAGTCAAGGTATTGGAGTGCACAAAGTCCTGACCTCAATCCTGTAGAACAATTGTGGGCAGAACTGAAAAAGCGTGTGCAAGCAAGGAGACCTACAAACCTGACTCAGTTACACCAGCTCTGTCAGGATGAATGGGCCAAAATTCACCCAACTTATTGTGGGAAGCTTGTGGAAGGCTACCAGAAACGTTTGACCCAAGTTAAACAATTTAAAGGCAATGCTACCAAATGCTAATTGAGTGTATGTAAACTTCTGACCCACTGGGAATGTGATGAAAGAAATAAAAGCTGAAATAAATCATTCTCTCTACTATTATTCTGACATTTCACATTCTTAAAATAAAGTTGTGATCCTAACTGACCTAAGACAGGGAATTTTTACTAGGATTAAATGTCAGGAATTGTGAAAAACTGAGTTTAAATGTATTTGGCTAAGGTGTATGTAAACTTTCAACTTCAACTGTGTATCTCACATTCATCTTTGGAACATGGTTGTTAAAGTTGTTAAATGTTGTGTTAAACATATAGTATATCATGTGACTTTCAAAAATGTTCTAGCTAGTTCGTTCAAGGTTACAGCAATGATACCTCTCCTTAACTTATGGCATACAACATATAGCATTTTCTATAAGATTAATTTACATCTCATGTGGACAAAATCTATATAATGCCTCAACAGTGAAGCTATAGCCTCAGATAATACCTCTAAATGCTCTTATTTAGAAGGAGCAGCTTTGTGGTGGAATACCACATTCCCATATGGTAAATATCAGAGGCAGACATTTTCAAAACCACTGTACGCCTTTGAACCCTTGATTACTCCCACCAGCGTCTTGGACTATTTAATTGCAAGCCGTAATGGTAGACATTCATCATGCCCATAGCCTATGCTCTAACATTTCCGAAAAACTCTTTACATTATGCGTTGGGTTGTGACCCACACGTCATGCACACAGTAGCAGCAGTAGTAGGTGTACTGTAGACTACATGTGTCTTTACTTTTCCCCTAACAAGAGACTTGTCAACCTGTTAATGGTCTCAGTGCTTGTTTTGGCAGTTAGGGCTACATGCTAATGATGATATCAAATTTTTTTCCAGGATTCCGGAGCCCTGTGTAATAGGATTTACTTTGACCAGGCAGGAGGTTGGAGGGTTTCGGCTCTCTTCCCAGACATTTCCTGGGTGTTTGAAAGATTGTGATTGGCGAGGGCTTGTAACAACTGATTGCGAAGTGCATTTAAGGAAAATAAAATGGGGATTTGTCAGAATGACTCACAGCCTGTTTAGGTAGTAAGGAATGTTGGTGCGCAAAACCTTTCCAATAAATAGGCTTAAGCCGATGTAGTTGTTCAATCAAAACCCTCCATGTTAATGTCTTACGCCGCATCTTTGCTGACTGCTGCTCATGTGCACTTTTATTCTGAAAACTGAAAGTATTTACTTGTGAGGGGAGTCTAGAAGAGTAGGAGTAAGTGCTTCTATTTTTAGTGTGTTACTACACGATGGCATGATATTGTGTTGCTAGTGGTACTAGTAGAAGTAGATTTTTACCGTACCCAAATCCATTCTCTGAATTAACTTTACCATTAGAAAAATAACTACTGTGTAAATACTACAAGTTCTATTGAATTGAGCCCTATCATTATCTTTACCTAAGAAAAAACACCAGAGGGTCTTTTCCAAGGAAATTGTGGTTCAGACAGGAACGTGTTTGTTTAACCATTTATTAGATTAGATTACAATACATGCAGTATGTTTGACTTGGCATTACACTCTGCTCCTTCAGGGTAGCTCACTTCCAGATCATGCATAATGTTAAGATAATAATAATTACAGGCAGAGAGCAAGGTATGCTATAGGGGAGAGTGGGGTAAGTTGAGCCATTTTTTACATTGAGCATCACTCCATCAAGGGAAATATAGTATTCTTTCTAACAAAGACATCTACATATATTTCAGGATGTTGTTCATCCCTGGAAATAATCAGAATGCATGTAAACATTACAGTTTTGAAAACATAGCTTGTCCAAAAAAAGTGGTCTCTTGGCACAACTTACCCTGGGTATGGGGTGAGTTGAGCCCCGGGACAGGGTAAGTTAAGCCTCCTACAAATTTCTCTACTGAGTGAAATATTACCACAACCTTTTTAAAACCATATCTATATTTATTTCCCAAATATAATTAAACACAATCACAATCGCTTTTTGGTCTTTTAATCATTTTAAGCATCTTTTAACCTTTTACTGCAGTGGGCTGAATCAGGGTCACACAGAGTGTTTCTTGGTAGTCTTGAACAAATCTGCTTTGAAACAAAAGTATACACCTCACACACATGGTTATGGGCAACAACAAAAAAATAAGACTCTGTACCATGTCAGGTATAGAGTTGAAATGTATTACATTTTGAGTTTGCATCCCAATATTACACTTTATATACATCACAGAAGAAATATAACCAAACCGTTTGACATAGAAACACCGGATTTCAGCGTAATTAAAAAAAATGTATATATATATTCCACCCATGAGGCCACTAGAGGGCGATTTGTTCATTTGACTGCAGGAACTACCACAGGTTTAACACCTAACAAACACTTTGTACTAATTTAAACACATTTAACAGGCCCTGTTGTTTCCTCCAAATCCTTTCCTGACATCCCATCCAGCTCATGGTTGTTTCTATGTAAAAACGCTGAATCAGTGCTGGAAAATGCAAGATAACCTGTTTCTCTTTAGTTAAACTGTTATATCCCTTTAAATATCCCAACCAGCCTATGGTTGTTACCTGGAAACATAGATGGTAGTTTCTATATCCCTTCCCCATAACAAACATAAAATAACAGTGACATACACTACCAGTCAAAGGTTTGGACACACCTACTCATTCAACGGTTTTTCAATATTTTTAAAAATGTTTTACATTGTAGAATAATAGTGAAGACATCAAAACAATTAAATAACACATATGGAATGATGTAGTAACCAAAAAAGTGTTAAACAAATCAAAATATGTTTTATATTTGAGATTATTGAAATAGCCACCCTTTGCCTTGATGACAGCTTTGCACACTCTTGGCATTCTCTCAACCAGCTTCATGAGGTAGTAACCTGGTATGCATTTAAATTAACAGGTGTGCCTTCTTAAAAGTTCATTTGTGGAATTTCTTTCCTTCTTAATGTGTTTGAGACAATCAGATGTGTTGTGACAAAGTGTGTGTGTGTGTGCCCTATTTGGTAAAAGACCAAGTCCATATTATGGCAAGAACAGCTCAAATAAGCAAAGAGAAACAGTCCATCATTACTTTAAGACATGAAGGTCAGTCAATACTGAACATTTCAAGAACTTTGAAAGTTTCTTCAAGTGCAGTCGCAAAAACCATCAAGCTCTATAATGAAACTGGCTCTCATGAGGACCGCCACAGGAATGGAAGACCCGGAGTTACCTCTGCTGCAGAGGATAAATTCATCAGAGTTACCAGCCTCAGAAATTGCAGCCCAAATAATTGCTTCACAGAGTTCAGGTAATAGACACATCTCAACATCAACTGTTCAGAGTAGACTGTGTGAATCAGGCCTTCATGGTCGAATTGCTGCAAAGAAACCACTACTAAAGGACACCAATAAGAAGAAGAGACCTGCTTCGGCCAAGAAACATGAGCAATGGACATTAGACTGGTGGAAATGTGTCCTGGGTTGTGGTCTGTATACAGTGGGGAAAAAAAGTATTTAGTCAGCCACCAATTGTGCAAGTTCTCCCACTTAAAAAGATGAGAGAGGCCTGTAATTTTCATCATGTACACGTCAACTATGACAGACAAATTGAGATTTTTTTTCTCCAGAAAATCACATTGTAGGATTTTTAATGAATTTATTTGCAAATTATGGTGGAAAATAAGTATTTGGTCACCTACAAACAAGCAAGATTTCTGGCTCTCACAGACCTGTAACTTCTTCTTTAAGAGGCTCCTCTGTCCTCCACTCGTTACCTGTATTAATGGCACCTGTTTGAACTTGTTATCAGTATAAAAGACACCTGTCCACAACCTCAAACAGTCACACTCCAAACTCCACTATGGCCAAGACCAAAGAGCTGTCAAAGGACACCAGAAACAAAATTGTAGACCTGCACCAGGCTGGAAAGACTGAATCTGCAATAGGTAAGCAGCTTGGTTTGAAGAAATCAACTGTGGGAGCAATTATTAGGAAATGGAAGACATACAAGACCACTGATAATCTCCCTCGATCTGGGGCTCCACGCAAGATCTCACCCCGTGGGGTCAAAATGATCACAAGAACGGTGAGCAAAAATCCCAGAACCACACGGGGGACCTAGTGAATGACCTGCAGAGAGCTGGGACCAAAGTAACAAAGCCTACCATCAGTAACACACTACGCCGCCAGGGACTCAAATCCTGCAGTGCGAGACATGTCCCCCTGCTTAAGCCAGTACATGTCCAGGCCCGTCTGAAGTTTGCTAGAGTGCATTTGGATGATCCAGAGGAGGATTGGGAGAATGTCATATGGTCAGATGAAACCAAAATATAACTTTTTGGTAAAAACTCAACTCGTCGTGTTTGGAGGACAAAGAATGCTGAGTTGCATCCAAAGGACACCATACCTACTGTGAAGCATGGGGGTGGAAACATCATGCTTTGGGCCTGTTTTTCTGCAAAGGGACCAGGACGACTGATCTGTGTAAAGGAAAGAATGAATGGGGCCATGTATCGTGAGATTTTGAGTGAAAACCTCCTTCCATCATCAAGGGCATTGAAGATGAAACGTGGCTGGGTCTTTCAGCATGACAATGATCCCAAACACACCTTCCGGGCAACGAAGGAATGGCTTCGTAAGAAGCATTTCAAGGTCCCGGAGTGGCCTAGCCAGTCTCCAGATCTCAACCCCATAGAAAATCTTTGGAGGGAGTTGAAAGTCCGTGTTGCCCAGCGACAGCCCCAAAACATCACTGCTCTAGAGGAGATCTGCATGGAGGAATGGGCCAAAATACCAGCAACAGTGTGTGAAAACCTTGTGAAGACTTACAGAAAACGTTTGACCAGTGTCATTGCCAACAAAGGGTATATAACAAAGTATTGAGAAACTTTTGTTATTGACCAAATACTTATTTTCCACCATAATTTGCAAATAAATTCATTAAAAATCCTACAATGTGATTTTCTGGATATTCTTTCTCTCATTTTGTCTGTCATAGTTGACGTGTACCTATGATGAAAATTACAGGCCTCTGTCATCTTTTTAAGTGGGAGAACTTGCACAATTGGTGGCTGACTAAATACTTTTTTCCCCCACTGTACACCACAACAGGATACAACAGGATTTGGTAATGGGGGTTTCAATACCAACTCTAGCATGATAGGCTTTAATCATGTTAATGTGGCATACCCGAAATGGGCGTCTACGATCTGGCGTTTTGATAACATAATCAGTATCACTGAGTTTTCGCTCCACCACATATGGGCCAGAGAAACTGGAAGAGAGACACGAGCCGGGTACCGGCAACAACACCAAGACTTGGTCACCTGGTTGAAAAGAACGAGACACAGTTTTTACATCAAAGTGACGTTTCATTTTCTTTGTTGTGGAAGACAGATTTTCTCTGGCTACAGCACATGCGTCATGCAACCGCTCCCGGACTTGACTAACATAGTCTAGTACATTAGTAACCCAACTGAATCATCAGCCATAATTTGTACTTTCAGTACCTTTAGAGGCCCTCTCACTGTGTGACCAAAGATTAGCTCAGCTGGGCTAAACCCAAGAGACTCTTGTACGGTCTCCCGAATAGCAAACAGCACGTATGGCACCCCCTCATCCCAATCTTTTTCTGTGTCCATACAGTATTTACGCAACATGGCTTTTAGCGTCTGATGCCAACATTCCAGCGCACCCTGACTCTCCGGGTGGTAAGCGCTAGACATCTGATGGGACACTGACAAGGACTTCAACACCCTTCCAAACAATCTCAATGTAAAATTAGTGCCTTGATCCGTCTGTACGATTTTTGGAAATCCAAAGGTAGAGAAATACTTAATCAGCACCTTCACAATTGCCTTACTGGTGATTTTACGCATAGGAATCACCTCTGGGTACCTTGTAGCAGTGCACATTATCGTTAACAAGAATTGACACACTCGATTATTACTTTCTCAAACGGCTCTCCCATGACCGGAATCGGGCAGAGAGGAGCCAGGGAAATTACCTGGTTAGGCTTCCCCACCACTTGGCACATACTACATGTACGGCAATAACGAGCCACATCCCGTTTCATTCCCGGCCAGAAGAAATGACGGAGGATTCAATCGAAGGTTTTAGTCACCCCTAGATGACCAGACCAGGGAATATCATGAGCTAGGGACAACACCTTCGTCTGAAACGTAGCAGGAACTACAATCTGGAAAACAGAACTCCAATCATTTTCTAGGTCAGCACGGGGAGTCCATGTTCTCATCAAAAGACCCTTCTCAACGAAATACGTCACACCTTTCCTTTTTGCCTCACTCAAAGGTAACATGGAGGAAAAACATTTGGCCAAGCCCACATCCTCTTTCTGGGCAGCCATTAGCTTCTCCAGAGTAACTGGCAACCTTAAACAGTCCACGAGGAAGCCATTGTCTTGTCTTTATTACCATCATCATAATCAGAACTCACTGGGAACACAGGAGTAGAACACTGGATATCTTCCCCATTCAACATAGGTGCAAGCACAGAGTCAGCTAAGTCTACCATGGTACCTAAGCGACGTGACTGCGCACGCGTAATGGCACACGCTGGAAATGCTTCGGGAAACGTAGTGGCCAAAACATCAGCACTTGACTGAGCATCAGGCTTGTCTAGTACTTCTAACACAGGCACAACTTTGCCTCCTGCTAGATCGTTACCCATGATTAGAGCAACCCCATTTACGGGAAGCTCGGACTGCACAACGATTCTGAAACATCCACTCACTAGATCAGAAGTCAAATGGACAGTATGTAACGGAACAGGCACACAACCCATTTCGATCCCCCTTAATAATACACTAGAGCCACAATAAGACCCCTCTGACCAGGGCAGAACACTGGAGAGAATGACAGACTGAGCCACACCAGTATCTCGCAATATCAAAACTGGCTTTTGTTCTCCAGAATCACCTGTCAGTGAAACAAAGCCTTTAGATATGAACGGGTCGTATGTTGGATCGGGACAACTTAGTACAACCCCGCTCTTAGTGGTTACCTTAATCAAACCCACACTTTTATGGGGTTTAGGGGTTGAAGGTGGTGACTTGCGTTTTAAAGACATACATTCCGAAATTACATGTCCGACTTTATGACAGTAAAAACACGCGTTCCTCCTTTGGAGTCAGCCGTGTACTTCCTGAGTAACGGTGGGAATACTCACTACGGTGTGTGGGAAACACCGTTTTATGTGTTTACACAAATTCATCTGCAAGCACCGCGGCTTCAGATACCTTTAACACTTTCTGTTCATTAATGTATACAACCAACCGCTCTGGGAGGCTGTTTTTAAATTCTTCCAATAACATTAATTCACGAAGACCTTCAAAGGCATTGATTTTACTCGCTGAGCACCATTTGTCAAAGAGAGACTCCTTCTCTCTAGCGAATTCAACAAAAGTTTTTACAGAGAATTTGGAGTGCTTTCTAAACTTGTGTCTATAAGCCTCCGGCACAAGCTCATACCCACGGAGCACAGTAGCCTTAACAATGTTGTAATTAAGACTATTAGCGAGTGAGAGAGTACCCATCACCTCCTGCGCTTTACCGGACAATTTACACTGAAGTAACAGCGGCCACACATCCCTAGGCCAATTCAAAGCCACTGCTTTGCGTTCTAATGCACAAAAGTAAGAGTCAACCTCAGACTCACGGAATTGTGGAACTAAAGCAATATGCCGGCTAATGTCAGGTAGAGGCAGATCCTGGGGTGAAAACACACTAGTGGGAACGGCAGGGACAGCGGCCAGCCTCGCCGTCTCTGCCTCTAATTCCAATTTGCGCATTTCGAAGTCCATCTGCCTTATCTTAATGTCCCTTTCTGCTTCCAACTCCAGTCGGCGCATCTCCAACTTGAGATGTAGCTCATCCTTTCGGATTTGTGCTCTCTCTTCTGCCTCCAGCTGCAAGTGTACTGCCGTAGGCATAGGAGAGAGAGGGTCAAATCGAGGCAAGGTGGCCGGGGCCTTATACTCTACCTGTACGGGGTACCCGGAGCATCCACCACCTCTCCCAACGCAGGCCGAGGCAAAACCAACACCTGCTGTTCAATCAGCGCCGCTAACACCAATGCCCTTACCTCCGCCTTAACAAAACCCCTTGGCACGGAGATATCTAAATGGTCTGCCAAAGTCTCTAAATCCACTCTCCTACAATTCTCAAAACCCTCCCACATAGGGTTATCCAGAAAACACTTCAGGTTAAAAGGTGGCCATTTTCTAAATCCACCACCTAACTACAACATCCAACACAGAACTAAACACTACACCCAACACAACAACCACACAATCCACATCTACTATGAAAGTGTGCAGGCACAAGCTGGATCAAATATCCCAGACGAGCCCCCATGTTACGTTCTCCCCTCGGGTGTAGCTCGTCTGAGGAGGAGCCGTAAATGCCCGTGCCTGCACACACAATGTAAACGAGATGGATGGGGAAGAAATGTGGGGTGTAACTAACTAAAATAACCAGACACAACAACAAGAACTCAATGTTAGCCCTCTGGGGACGTTTAGTAAGGTACTAAACAAAATAATATACAACACCCATAAAGAAACAGTAATAAAACAAAGACCAATCAAACAAACCAGGGATGGTAAGAGAAGGGAATGTTTGGGAACGGGGTCCAAGTAATGAAAATAAACAAAAGGTCCCTCCTCTTCTACACACCTAATCCTTCCTAACACACTCTAAGCCTTAACCTGCTTTCCTACATGTTACCACAAATACAGGGGTGACACCCGCCCGGCTAACCTACGTTTTTTACATTTTAGTCATTTAGCAGAAGCTCTTATCCAGAGCGACTTACAGGAGCAATTAGGGTTAAGTGCCTTGCTTAAGGGCACATCGACAGATTTTTCACCTAGTCGGCTCGCAGATTAGAACCAGCGACCTTTCAGTTACTGGCACAACGCTCTTACCCACTAAGCTACATGCCGCCTGGTTATGTATGCTTCAACCAAGGACTGACCATACATTATATCAATATTATAGTTTTAACCATGTTTTGAGGCTATATAGTATTTGTTTACATTTATTTTGTTTGTAAACATTGGAGTAAAACTCACTAATATTTGGGGTTTTGATGGGGTACAACAGTTGAACTAAGCTCATGTGGCATTTACAAGTTATATTCTACATGAATCAATGCGTATATATCATTCATTTATAAGCCTAAACATGGATGTAGCAACTGCAGATTGCCCCTTTAAGCAAGCGACTTCTTTTTTTCTATGTGTAGGCTATTTACACTAACCCCCTATAACCTAGAAAAATGTGTGGATGTAATTGGGACCAGAATCAAACACTGTTAATTAGGCTACTATGTTAGTAAACTTTTTAAAATTTAATTTGGGGCTGTAACTTGTTTAAAAAATTGAAAAAACATCTCCAGCTTGAGCTTCCCCTATCTCTGTGCTTAGCTAGCTACATCAGCACCACCCACCTTGTCAGAAAATTCTGTAAAGACCATTGAAAAAGTGTAGCTATTAACGTTAGCTAGCTAGCATGGTCAAAACTATATACAGTATACGGACACCGACCTCAGTATTTTTTTCTAATTGGAAAAATATATATACAATATACACTGAGTGTACAAAACATTAAGAACACCTTTCTAATATTGAGTTGCACCACCCTTTTCCCTCAGAACAACCTCAATTCTTCGTGGGCATTGTCACGTTCGTTGAATGACAGGTCAGACCAAGGCGCAGCGTGATATACGTACATGTTTATTAACTTATAAACACAACTACAAAACAACAACCGAAACGTGAAGTCCAAGGTAGAACACACAACATACCTTATGTGCCAATGGGCTGCCTAAGTATGATCCCCAATCAGAGACAACGAGCGACAGCTGCCTCTGATTGGGAACCACACCGGCCAACACAGATCTATACATACTAGATAATACACAACAAAGAATATACACACCCTGACTCAACATATACGAGTCCCCTGAGTCAGGGCGTGACAGGCATGGACTCTACAAGGTGTCGAAAGCATTCCACAGGGATGCTGGCCCATGTTGACTCCAATGCTTCCCACGCTGCACTTCACACATTAATGAAATTGCTTATCCCAGTTACTAATAAGCATGCCCCCATTAAGAAAATGACTGTAAAAACTGTTAAATCCCCATGGATTGATGAGGGATTAAAAAATGGTATGGTTGAGAGGGATGAGGCAAAAGAGATGGCAAATAGGTCTGGCTGTACAACCAATTGGAAAACGTACTGCAAATTGAGAAATCGTGTGACTAAACTGAATAAAAAGAAGAAGAAACTACACTATGAAACAAAGATAAATGACATAAAGAATGATAGTAAAAAGCTTTGGAGCACATTTAATGAAATCTTGGGCAAAATGGCGAACTCCGCTCCATCATACATTGAATCAGATGGCTCATTCATCACAAAACCCACTGATATTGCAAACTACTTTAATTATTTTTTCATTGGCAAGATTAGCAAATTTAGGCATGACACGCCAGCAACATTCGCTGACACTACAAATCCAAGTATCTCTGACCAAATGTATGAAAGACAAGCATTGTAATTTTGAATTCAGTAAAGTGAGTGTGGAAGAGGTGAAAACAATATTGTCTATCAACAATGACAAGCCAACGGGGTCTGACAACTTTTGACATTATCGATCATAGTCTGTTGCTGTAAAAACATATGTGTGGATAAAGAGTTACCTGTCTAACAGAACACAGAGGGTGTTCTTTAATGGAAGCCTCTCCAATAAAATCCAGGTAGAATCAGGAATTCCCCAGGGCAGCTGTCTAGGCCCCTTACTTTTTTCAATCTTTACTAACGACATGCCACTGGCTTTGAGTAAAGCCAGTGTGTCTATGTATGCGGATGACTCAACACTATACGTCAGCTACCACAGCGACTGAAATGACAGCAACACTTAACAAAGATCTGCAGTTAGTTTCAGAATGGGTGGCAAAGAATACGTTAGTCCTAAATATTTCAAAAACTAAAAGCATTGTATTTGGGACAAATCATTAAATAAACCTTAAACCTCAACTAAATCTTGTAATGAATAATGTGGAAATTGAGCAAGTTGAGGAGACTAAACTGCTTGAAGTAACCCTGGATTGTAAACTGTCATGTTCAAAACATATTGATACAACAGTAGCTAGGATGGGGAGAAGTCTGTCTATGATAAAGCACTGCTCTGCATTCTTAACAGCACTATCAACAAGGCAGGTCCTACAGGCCCTAGTTTTGTCACACCTGGTCTACTGTTCAGTCATGTGGCCAGGTGCCACAAAGAGGGAAAATTGCAATTGGCTCAGAACAGGGCAGCATGGCTAATATGAATGTCAATCTCTCCTGGCTCAAAGTGGAGGAGAGATTGACTTCATCACGACTTGTATTTGTGAGAGGTATTGATATGTTGAATGCACAGAGCTGTCTGTTTGAACTACTGGCACACAGTTCGGACATTTACATTTACATTTAAGTAATTTAGCAGACGCTCTTATCTAGAGCGACTTACAAATTGGTGCACCATGCATACCCCACAAGACATGCCACCAGAGGTCTCTTCACAGTCCCCAAGTCCAGAACAGACTATGGGAGGCGCACAGTACTACATAGAGCCATGACTACATGGAACTCTATTCCACATCAAGTAACTCATGCCAGCAGTAAAATTAGATTTAAAAAACTGATAAAAAGACACCTTAAGGGATTGTGAAGCAACACAAACATAGACACATGCATACAAACACACGATAACATACACACTATACACACATGCACACATGGATGTTGTCTTATAGATATGAGCAGAGGCCTGAGGGCACACACTTAATATGTTGTGAAATCTGTTATGAATGTATTGTAATGTTTTTAAAATGTATAATTGGCTTAATTTTGCTGGACCCCAGGAAGAGTATGGGGATCCATAATAAATACAAATACAAATACAGTTGTGTCAAGTTGGCTGGATGTCCTTTGGGTGGATGACCATTCTTGATACACACGGGAAACTGTTGAGCGTAAAAAACCCAGCAGCGTTGCAGTTCTTGACACACTCAAACCGGTGCACCTGGCACCTACTACCATACCATAAATATTTTGTCTTGCCCATTCACCCTCTGAATGGCACACATATACAATCCATGTCTCAGTTGTCTCAAGGCTTAAAAAAATCATTTTTTAACCTGTCTCCACCCTTCATCTGCACTGATTGAAGTGGATTTAACAAGTGACATCAATAAGGGATCATAGCTTTCACCTGGATTAACTCAAGAGGCTGAAGAAATGTGTCTTTGCCCCTAAGACTTTCACGAACTTCTACAGATGCACCATTGAGAGCATCCTGTCGGGCTGTATCACTGGGCTGTGGCGGTGCAGTCAGCCCAACGCATCACCGGGAGCACACTGCCTACCCTCCAGGACATCTACAGCACCCAGTGTCACAGGAAGGCCAAGAAGATCATCAAGGCCACCCGAGCCACGGCCTGTACACCTCTTTACCATCTAGAAGACGGAGACAGTACAGGTGCATCAAAGCTGGGACCAAGAGACTGAGAAACAGCTTCTATCTCCAGGCCATCAGACTGTTAAACAGTCACCACTAGCCGGCCTTTGCCCAGTACCCTGCCCTGAACCTTAATGACTGTTCTGGCCAGCTACCACCCGGTACTCTACCCTGCACCTTAGAGACAACTGCCCTAAAGTATGCACATAGAGTCATTGAACACTGGTCACTTTAATAATGTTTACATACTGTTTCGCCCACTTTATATGTACAGTATATACTGTATTCTAGTCATGGCTCATCCTATATAATTTATTTTGTTATTTTTCTGGATTATGTGTGTAGGGATTACTGCACTGTTGGAGCTAGAAACACAAGCATTATGCTGCACCTGCGATAATATCTGCAAATCTGTGTATGCAACCAATAAACTTTGATTTGATTGATTTTGACAACTTACTTTGTATCAACGTACTTTATATGGCCTATCATTCCTCCTTGTATGGATAGGGGGTGATTTCTCTGTGATTGGAGTGTACACCATACAGATTGAGGGAAATGCAGTTCATGGGCATACTGTATCTCAAATCAATCATTCCATCCATCAATACATCATTCAGTGGAATCAAACCACCTCTATACATCTGAATATTGCCAAATTACTTTTGTTGGTAAGATGCTAGCAGTGGTGTAGTACAAATTTGTTTTAGGCGAGAGAGCACAATAAATAAATAAAATTATTTCATAATTTCCTCAATTAAAGTTTGTACCGGCAGATGTAGCCAATTGAATAGCCTATCATTATAGAATATGCATAAAATGCATCCTTCAATTGCAACATCTGCCTTTGCCCACACATTGTCTCAAGACAGTGTTATATTTCGAATACGCTCAAACACCAAGTTAGGCATAGGCTGCCATTTCAAAACAGACTATCATCACTGTCAATTGTGAATGATAATTCTTCACGTTTTACCGGTGAAATGTCCAAACAGCATCTCCATGCTAATAATTTGATTGATCTCAATCAGTTTCATGGGAATATGCATTTAGATCTTCTTGAATTACTGTTTCTTGAGCGAATTAGAGCAGATGGTGTTAACAAACTATTATCCTTTCTTGTATTTTGTTTCAATCAAAGCATATATCCTGCCTAGTGGTGCGCTCTGCTGAGTTTTGGCATAAGAGGGGGAAAAAAGTGACTATTCAGCTTCAGGTAACCATACTAAAATCTAATTAGAAATTAGGTGTTTTTGTTGTAACATCAACGTTATAGGTGTGCTATGGTATTATATTCGGTTCTGGTATGTAAAATGCAATTGAATCCTTATGTGATCTTGCGAGACATTGATTTAGCTTTGATCTAACTTTACTAAATGAGCACCATTGTGAGAAGTGATAATCTTCTAATAATAATAATAATAATAAGTGATGAGTATAAGACTACTAGGCGTAGGCAACAGATCTTGATAAGATGTCATTTTAAGCGATTGGAGCGTCCTTCGTGATGCTGAAAGGACAGCGGCAGAATCGAACAATGTTAAAGAAGTTGAACCAACTTGTGGTGCTGAAGGATAGCTGAAGGATAGCTCTGCCATTCAGCCAGCTGAGGAACAAACAACAATAATTAGCAGTAGGCCTATAGCATAATAGGCTCAGGACTACAGTGGGGGGAAAAAGTATTTAGTCAGCCACCAATTGTGCAAGTTCTCCCATTTAAAAAGATGAGGGAGGCCTGTAATTATTATTTTCATCATAGGTACACGTGAACTATGACAGACAAATTGAGATTTTTTTTCTCCAGAAAATCACATTGTAGGATTTTTAATGAATTTATTTGCAAATAATGGTGGAAAATAAGTATTTGGTCACCTACAAACAAGCAAGATTTCTGGCTCTCACAGACCTGTAACTTCTTCTTTAAGAGGCTCCTCTGTCCTCCACTCGTTACCTGTATTAATGGCACCTGTTTGAACTTGTTATCAGTATAAAAGACACCTGTCCACAACCTCAAACAGTCACACTCCAAACTCCACTATGGCCAAGACCAAAGAGCTGTCAAAGGACACCAGAAACAAAATTGTAGACCTGCACCAGGCTGGGAAGACTGAATCTGCAATAGGTAAGCAGCTTGGTTTGAAGAAATCAACTGTGGGAGCAATTATTAGGAAATGGAAGACATACAAGACCACTGATAATCTCCCTCGATCTGGGGCTCCACGCAAGATCTCACCCCGTGGGGTCAAAATGATCACAAGAACGGTGAGCAAAAATCCCAGAACCACACGGGGGGACCTAGTGAATGACCTGCAGAGAGCTGGGACCAAAGTAACAAAGCCTACCATCAGTAACACACTACGCCGCCAGGGACTCAAATCCTGCAGTGCGAGACGTGTCCCCGTGCTTAAGCCAGTACATGTTCAGGCCCGTCTGAAGTTTGCTAGAGTGCATTTGGATGATCCAGAAGAGGATTGGGTCAGATGAAACCAAAATATAACTTTTTGGTAAAAACTCAACTCGTCGTGTTTGGAGGACAAAGAATGCTGAGTTGCATCCAAAGAACACCATACCTACTGTGAAGCATGGGGGTGGAAACATCATGCTTTGGGGCTGTTTTTCTGCAAAGGGACCAGGACGACTGATCCGTGTAAAGGAAAGAATGAATGGGGCCATGTATCGTGAGATTTTGAGTGAAAACCTCCTTCCATCAGGGCATTGAAGATGAAACGTGGCTGGGTCTTTCAGCATGACAATGATCCCAAACACACCACCCGGGCAACGAAGGAGTGGCTTCGTAGAAGCATTTCAAGGTCCTGGAGTTGCCTAGCCAGTCTCCAGATCTCAACCCCATAGAAAATCTTTGGAGGGAGTTGAAAGTCTGTGTTGCCCAGCGACAGCCCCAAAACATCACTGCTCTAGAGGAGATCTGCATGGAGGAATGGGCCAAAATACCAGCAACAGTGTGTGAAAACCTTGTGAAGACTTACAGAAAACGTTTGACCAGTGTCATTGCCAACAAAGGGTATATAACAAAGTATTGAGAAACTTTTGTTATTGACCAAATACTTATTTTCCACCATAATTTGCAAATAAATTCATTAAAAATCCTACAATGTGATTTTCTGGATTTTTTTCCGTCATTTTGTCTGTCATAGTTGACGTGTACCTATGATGAAAATTACAAGCCTCTCTCATCTTTTTAAGTGGGAGAACTTGCACAATTGGTGGCTGACTAAATACTTTTTTCCCCCACTGTAAATAAACATAACATAGTGAACATAAATCATTGCTACGTGTAATTGCAGGAAATTTGTTTTAAAACAGCCATAAATTCAAGCTTTTGGTGTGCATCTCAATAAACTACAGTGAGGGAAAAAAGTATTTGATCCCCTGCTGATTTTGTACGTTTTCCCACTGACAAAGACATGATCAACCTATAATTTTAATGGTAGGTATATTTGAACAGTGAGAGACAGAATAACAACAAAAAAATCAAGAAAAACGCATGTCAAAAATGTTATAAATTGATTTGCATTTTAATGAGGGAAATAAGTATTTGACCCCTCTGCAAAACATGAATTAGTACTTGGTGGCAAAACCCTTGTTGGCAATCACAGAGGTCAGACGTTTCTTGTAGTTGGCCACCAGGTTTGCACACATCTCAGGAGGGATTTTGTCCCACTCCTCTTTGCAGATCTTCTCCAAGTCATTAAGGTTTCGAGCCTGACGTTTGGCAACTCAAACCTTCAGGTCCCTCCACAGATTTTCTATGGGATTAAGGTCTGGAGACTGGCTAGGCCACTCCAGGACCTTAATATGCTTCTTCTTGAGCCACTCCTTTGTTGCCTTGGCCGTGTGTTTTGGGTCATTGTCATGCTGGAATACCCATCCACGACCCATTTTCAATGCCCTGGCTGAGGGAATGAGGTTCTCACCCAAGATTTGACGGTACATGGCCCCGTCCATCATCCCTTTGATGCGGTGAAGTTGTCCTGTCCCCTTAGCAGAAAAACATCCCCAAAGCATAATGTTTCCACCTCCATGTTTGACGGTGGGGATGGTGTTCTTGGGGTCATAGGCAGCATTCCTCCTCCTCCAAACACGGCGAGTTGAGTTGATGCCAAAGAGCTCCATTTTGGTCTCATCTGACCACAACACTTTCACCCAGTTCTCCTCTGAATCATTCAGATGTTCAATGGCAAACTTCAGACGGGCCTGTGTATGTGCTTTCTTGAGCAGGGGGACCTTGCAGGCGCTGCAGGATTTCAGTCCTTCACGACGTAGTGTGTTACCAATTGTTTTCTTGGTGACTATGGTCCCAGCTGCCTTGAGATCATTGACAAGATCCTCCCGTGTAGTTCTGGGCTGATTCCTCACCGTTCTCATGATCATTGCAACTCCACAAGGTGAGATCTTGCATGGAGCCCCAGGCCGAGGGAGATTGACAGTTCTTTTGTGTTTCTTCCATTTGCGAATAATCGTACCAACTGTCGTCACCTTCTCACCAAGCTGCTTGGCGATGGTCTTGTAGCCCATTCCAACCTTGTGTAGGTCTACAATCTTGTCCCTGACATCCTTGGAGAGCTCTTTGGTCTTGGCCATGGTGAAGAGTTTGGAATCTGATTGATTGATTGCTTCTGTGGACAGGTGTCTTTTATACAGATAGCAAACTGAGATTAGGAGCGCTCCCTTTAAGAGTGTGCTCCTAATCTCAGCTCGTTACCTGTATAAAAGACACCTGGTAGCCAGAAATCTTTCTGATTGAGAGGGGGTCATATACTTATTTCCCTCATTAAAATGCAAATCAATTTATATGTTTTTCTGGATTTTTTTGTTGTTTTTCTGTCTCTCACTGTTCAAATAAACCTACCATTAAAATTATAGACTGATCATTTCTTTGTCAGTGGGCAAACGTACAAAATCAGCAGGGGATCAAATACTTTTTTCCCTCACTGTATAACCTAAATGCATTATTACCTCCATCTTTCCAAGCTAGAACGGGCCCTGTGTCTCAACCAATAGCCAATGTAGGCTAAATATCCCAAGCAGGACTACAGCAACTTCCAGAGAGGGTCAGGCTCCTTGGGCTTTGCGGTGGCCACTCTGGCTCTGGTTTGGGTGTCCTCGACAGAACGGTGTCGGCATCACCAAGTTTATGAACGTCAAGGGAGACACAGTGGAATTGTATTTTTTTTCAACGTTCTGATTGGCCCTCCGACGGGCCTCATCATTCTCGCCAGAGAGAAGACAGGGAAGAAACCACCTTTGACCTACCTCTAGGCTGCTCTGCATATTTATTTGGTTTGTCGTTCTAACGTTTTTTCATGGAATTTTAGTGGTAATTAAATATAATTTATTTAGAATTTATCAGAATACATTTTCCAGAAATATTTTTACCATCTCTGTGTATTCTCAAATTGTAAAAAGTGAGGGAGCGCCGCTCCTCCATGCTCTGGCAGCACTACACCCCTGGATGTTAGACTCGATGGGGAGATAGATTAGAGGAAAGATGATGGGTTAGTAGCTTAAGTTGCAGGGCGAGATTCGTACCTTAGCCCAGAGTCTGCAGCGCTACCCAAGACCAGACTCTGGCAGTTTTGTAATATTCATTGTGTAACAACACCAGGAGGATTTCAGAGCAGTTATGACTTTTCTCTTGGAGAGGAACATTGGGGTTTGGAAAGTGCTTCTGGTGCCCCAGACAAATTTCCATGCTCCGTTTCAGAATCTTATCGCTCACATCCAAGCTTTGCCAGCTCTCCTGCACCAAACCTCCATGAATCACTGGCTTTCCTGTACGGTGTACGTGTACGCTACGCACGGCTAGCAGGGAAGCAGTTAGTCACATTTAGGAGAAGTATGCACTTATGAAACTTCACACAGGGGAGTAGGAATAGAGCTATGTGGTGACTTCATGGCAAAGGGGAAAAAGCAGTAAACAGTGTCACTCTTCCAACGTAGCAACACATCGAACCCATGGATTTTACAGGAGCTGTGATTTCCCAGGGCTGAATTAATGTAAAAGGCCCCTGGTTTCCAGCCTTGGGCCCAGGGGCGTTGAGAGCCAGTTTTATTGCCGGTGGAGCAGTCAAACAGAAGATTAGTTGTTAGGCATATTTTGAAAGATGTTATTATTCTGATCAGGGTAGTGAAATTCTTGGACTGAATTGATGCCAGTTTAAAAAGAAGGGTTGCATTTCTCTTCTACTGTCTCTCAGGACCTCTGTCGTTTATCCTGTAAACACAAGGTCAGGGATTACGAGATACCTTTATGTCCTTTTACCTGTTTGTTATTTCATAACATTGTTTCTAAGCAATAGATGATTTCCCCTATTGGTATGACTCAATTTGATGTGTGACAGAATGTAGTGATCTCCACAAATGTTGGTAAAAGAGGAAAGAATAAGTATGAAATAATCACACATTTCAGTCCAGCTAATAATGAGATAATTAAAAAAACAGTCCCACGAACACCTAAGCCGAGGGTAAAGTATTTATTTTTGGTAATTTCTAGTTAATATGAAACTATAAATATGAAACTTCCATCATATTGTTCAATTAACTCCCTCAAGTCTAAGCCTTAGATGGTGATATCTACCAAGCTAACATATGGCATTGTTTTAAGATGGTCATACTATGGACTATTTAGCTATTTGATTTGGAATTTTAGGACCCCTGTAGGTATAAATAAATATTTGATGAAACATTACATTTGGCCTTACTGCTATTAGCCCATAGAAACACATTGAATAACACATTCATACATGGCAAAACAGATATTCAAAAAAATCTATCAAAATAAAGTATGTTTTGAAGTATGTTTCCTGTATCTGCGAGATATAGGGAAGTTCAGGAAATGTATATATTTTTTGATGGGGAATAACCCATATTCTATTGACATGGAATGACCCTATTCACTTCCATTCATTTTTACTGCATAATCACGAGATGACCTTCGACGAGTCCTGTGAAGCTTGTAGAGCAAATGGATGACACATTCGTGTTTGTGAGGGTCTCTAGCGCAAACCGTTTGGACTTTACAAATGTTTTCATGAGAAGACCTGTGCTAGTCTGGCTGACGTGTGACCCACGTGACTACACAGCAAGCTGTGACTTACTTGTCTAGTGTCTCGGGCTTGTAAAAGGGGAGGTTAGCAAAAATGTTGAGTGACTTTGAGAGACTTTTTGATTGGTTCTCATATGCACGCTATTTTGGTACGCCCCCACTAGAGAGGTAAACAAGCCAAGCTAAATTAAGAGCTAACTAAAACTGTCGGGAGAAAAACTCTTTGATGGAGCTTTCTGAAAAGGAGATAAAGAGACGACACTGCCACATAATAATAATATTATTATTATTTATTGAACTTACATAGCGCTTTTCAATTAATCTCAAAGTGCTTTAACATAGTAATGACCAACTTAGAGATGTAATTAAAATAGGAGCAAGTTGAAGCATTTCGAGCCTTTGTGCAAGGGGAGGATGTATTGGCGGTCTTTCCAACAGGCTTTGTGGAAAGCCTCATTTACCAGCTAGCTAGCTAGTTCTAGTCTTCAAGAAGCTAGGAAAACAGCCTCCAATTCTGACAGTCCCCGCTAAAGGCTGTGGTGGACGGACGACCAAATCCACAAGGCAACAGACTGGGAGAGATGTGTTAGCCTCAGTCATATACAGCTCCAAAATCGTCTGAATCGTTGTGAATGAAGTCCATAGGACCTACATATGGTATGTACAATGACCTAGAACTGTACTTCAACGGTATAGAATGGCACTGTGATGGATACATGTACAGTGCCTTGCAAAAGTATTCATCCCCCTTGGCGTTTTTCTTATTTTGTTGCACTCATTTAAATTGATTTTTATTTGGATTTCATGTAATGGCCATACACAAAATAGTCCAAATTGGTGAAGTGAAATGAAAAAAATAACTTGTTTCAAAAAATTATACAAAATAAATAACGGAAAAGTGGAGCGTGCATATGTATTCACCCCCTTTGCTATGAAGCCCCTAAATAAGATCTGGTGCAACCAATTACCTTCAGAAGGCACATAATTAGTTAAATAAAGCAAGCGGCACCATGAAGACCAAAGAGCTCTCCAAACAGGTCAGGGACAAGGTTGTGGAGAAATACAGGTCAGTGTTGTGTTATAAAAAATATCAGAAACTTTGAACATCCCACGGAGCACCATTAAATCCATTATTTAAAAATTGAAAGAATATGGCATAAAAACAAACCTGCCAAGAGAGGGCCGCCCACCAAAACTCACAGACCAGGCAAGGGACCACCCATACGTAAAAATGTATGCACACATGACTGTAAGTCGCTTTGGATAAAAGCGTCTGCTAAATGGCATATTATATTATATTATTAATCAGAGAGGCAACAAAGAGACCAAAGATAACCCTGAAGGAGCTGCAAAGCTCCACAGCGGAGATTGGAGTATCTGTCCATAGGATCACTTTAAGCCGTACACTCCACAGAGCTGGGCTTTACGGAAGAGTGGCCAGAAAAAAGCCATTGCTTAAAGAAAAAAATAAGCATAACCCATCCAACTTGAAGGATCTAGAGCAGTTTTGCCTTGACGAATGGGGAAAAAAAATCCCAGTGTGAGACACACCCCAAGAGACTTGTAGCTGTAATTGCTGAAAAAGGTGGCTCTACAAAGTATTGACTTTGGGGGGGTGAATAGTTATGCACGCTCAAGTTTTTTTATTTATTTTTTCTTATTTGTTGTTTGTTTCACAAGAAGAAATATTTTGCATCTTCAAAGTCGTATGCATGTTGTGTAAATCAAATGATACAAACCTCCCAAAAATCCATTTTAATTCCAGGTTGTAAGGCAACAAAATAGGAAAAATGCCAAGGGGCGTGAATACATTTCTGCTAAATGACTAAAATGTAAATGTAATGTCACCAGGGATGAAAGAAACCTTCACTCGACATCTTCACTGAGTCCAAACCTTCATATTTCATAAAGCGATTCCATGTTTGCTTCATGCATTATATCATCCTGTAAAATAAAGTTACTTTTTTCCATGCTCTCTGTTTTCTTTATCTTTACATTAGTAAATGTTGCATTAGATAGACATTTTTGGTTGACTTGATGAAAGATGAGTCATATCTCTTTTGGTTGTGTTGGTCACACTTCCTGTAGTCTGATCTTTTTGGGCCAGACTATGATATATTAATGTTTAGGGTACTTCATGTTCATGCATTGCCAATATTTAGGATGAATGATTCACATCATTGCCTTATTATGTAAACAGAGGACATCCAAGAAGGAAAATGAATAACTTCAGTGGGGTAAGGAAATGTTCAGCTTATAATTAGCTAACTACTGTGGGGTACTATTTTCTTATAACTAGATGTGATGCCTAGCTTAGAAAGAATGCATTAATGCTTAAACATAATAGGTTTGTACTGTACTGATATAAATTGTTTAACATAACAAGCTGTGATTCATGTGAGGAGCTGTTAGGGAGTAGGGGGAGATAAGAACTTGTGTCTCACATACACGAACACTGCCTCTTTGTTAAACCGCGCTCAAGGACGTAGGTACAAAGAGTATAGTTAGGGTGGGAAAGTACAGGGGAACTGTGTCTATGGGTGCTGACTCGAGACAAGTTGTGATGATAACAACTTATGCCTGGCAACAGTGTGCAACAGTGAAGCGCCAAGGGTCTGGGACCAGCCTGTGCGCCAACGATAGGCTGAGTAAGTCTAAACCACGCTCAGTCTCTACCCTGATAGGCCCAGCAAGGAGCGGGAACTATCACTGTCAGGGTATTTAAAGAAGAGCCTGTAACAATGGATCAGTTCTCTGTCTGCCCTGCGTGGTATTTCAGTGAGCCCGTATACGAACCATCATACTTATCATACATACATTTTGCATATAATAAATTACGCTTGGATTGAATATCTCTTGATTATGTTTTCTCTTATTCCAATTCCAGATTTGAATTACGCTATTTCTAACAATTGGTGACCCCGACGTGATCTGGTAGCGGAACTTCGCTGGAATTCATCCAGCCCATTGGACATCGCTGTCGTCGGACGGTGTGTTTCACAAAGTGCCCGGGCTTCTAAAAACAGGTAAGCAGACACCTATTGTTATATAACTAAAGTTCTGCACATTGGCTTTATCCAAATTAATTTTGTGAAGCACCTGTTTGATGTAAGTGAACCCTATTGTACTATAAATAACGATTACAGTATACTACTTCGATTTCATAATATACTATGCAAATGTTTGATAATTGTGATGGTTAAACCCATGGGAATAGTATGATCATATTGCGACGCTATGACTGAGGCTCATAGGAGGTACTTTAAATAGTTAGACAGTGCGAGCTATGACTGAGGCTCATAGGAGGTACTTTAAATAGTTAGACAGTGCGAGCTATGACTGAGGCTCATAGGAGGTACTTTAAATAGTTAGACAGTGCGAGCTATGACTGAGGCTCATAGGAGGTACTTTAAATAGATAGGCAGTGCGACGCTATGGCACATATCAGTTCAGACTAGATATGACTAGGTTCATAGGAGGCACTTAAAATTCTTTAAGAAAGGGGTGACGCTATTGACACGTATCAGCAAAGGCTAGGTACGGCTAGGATCAGAGGGGGACTTTAGAGTATAGAGTGTTGTCGTATGCATGAGAGTGCGAATGATCCCAGTGTAATAAAAGAGTGTTTGCAGACTAAATAAAAGAGGGAATGCGGGTTACTAAAATTAATAAACCTGTATACCTTGATTGAAAACTAATTGGGAATTAAAGACGTCTGTGGCTGTCCAAACTGTATAATTTGTGAATAACTGTTGGGTTTGTGGTTGCTTAAACCGTATAACCCGTTAATAACAATTGGGAACATAAAGGTAAAATAATGAATAACTAATATGACTAAACTGAAACGTTTGAACGGATATAATTGAACTGTAACGTTTGATGTTCGACATAGCATAATACTGGTTTTAAATAATTAAGTTGAAGCTATTTGGTTTATTATTTAATTTAACGGTTGATGTTTGACCCTGCAAAATACTGGTTAAATAATTAGACTGAAATAATTTGGTTTATCGTTGAAATATAAAGTAGAGAATATTTACATTTGCGGTCATTTAGCAGACGCTCTTGTCCAGAGCGACTTGCAGGAGCAATTGGGGTTGGGTGCCTTGCTCGAGGGCACATCGGCAGATTTTTCGCCTGGTTAACTCGGGGATTGGAACCGGCGGCCTCTCGGTTGCTGGCACGGCGCTCTTGGTCACTTAGCTGCCTGCCGCCCCATATGAGTTTAAGGTTGTGCCGTTGTTTGATCATGTGATAAGGTTTAATGAGTGATCGGACCATAACTAATGTGGTTATGGAAGTAATGTATAAATAGTGGAGAGCCAATAGGGGGCTCCATTGAACTATTATGTTTTGTTGGGCATTTCGGTGGCATGGGGTGGGGTCTGTGTGTATAAGTGAATTCAGCGGCTGGTATGGGTGAAGGGAGAGAGAGTTTTTGCTGAGGTGAAAGCTAGTGCGATTTTCATTTGGTGACGTCACTTGCTCTATGAACTGGAAGTATTTACTTTGAAAGCATCGCGGAATGTGTGGGGTGACTGGCAATGTATCTAAGGGTCCCGGGTTCGAACACAGGTAGGGACAGTGGGTAAAGCTTTCGCATTGGGGCTATAGACCTAGATTACTACGTGGATTGAGAAATGTGAAAGGTTGAATTAGATAGCTTAAGTAGAAGTATTCTAGAAAGGTCTATGAAAATATGTTACAAGGTCCCCTTGCGCCTTCCCCGTTGTGTAGGAAGGAGCAAGGGGAGGGGTGAGAGATAGTTCAAATGATAGGAATATCATTAAATGTATGCTTATCAATGATAGCAAGTATTTGTTTTATTAATTAGGGCCTAATCATAGAGAACAGTTACAGAAATTGAATAGCGAACTGAAATGGCGATAGAGCTGTGAAAATTGAGTTGAGGACAAATGAGAGTAATTTATGGCTCTGGTAAAAAAAAAAAAATAGAGACAGTCAAGCGAGTTGGGTTGAGCTGTGGGATTTCAAGTGGAGGTCTGAATGCTTGACTGGAAGGCAGTGCTATGATACATTCTAATTGTTATTACTTTATTCGATGGGTTGCTTGACGCCAGTGGTGTATGCAAATAGTTGGTGAATTCTAGAACAATAATTTATTTTCGTTACGGGGACCAGGGGATGCAAGTGGCTTTGGCTGTTGTGCTGGGGGAATAGCGCCAGCCTGTGGTGGGTTCTGGATTTGTTAAATAAACAAACTTATATTTTAAACTAAAGTAATGCAATAGGCTACAATTATAACATTATCAGAAAAAGGTACAATTTAAAGTGAAATAGTTATTACAATTATTATTAATAGTTATTACAGTTATTATCATTGATCCAGTAATGATAGAAGGATAGTAGAGGAAAGGCAAGGGATTAAATCTCATTTAGGGAAAGAGGAAGAGTATGAAGATATATTAGGGAGAAAATACCATTAACTGAGGGATATAAAACGTTTAGCTGAAAAAGAAAACAGGAATAATTTACCTTAAACCCTAATATACAGTGGGGGAAAAAAGTATTTTTTTTGTTGTTATTCTGTCTCTCACTGTTCAAATATACCTACCATTAAAATTATAGGTTGATCATGTCTTTGTCAGTGGGAAAATGTACAAAATCAGCAGGGGATCAAATACTTTTTTCCCTCACTGTAGTTTATTGAGATGAAAACCAAAAGCTTGAATTTATGGCTGTTTTAAAACAAATTTCCTGCAATTACACGTAGCAATGATTTATGTTCACTATGTTATGTTTATTTACAGTGGGGGAAAAAAGTATTTAGTCAGCCACCAATTGTGCAAGTTCTCCCACTTAAAAAGATGAGAGAGGCTTGTAATTTTCATCATAGCTACACGTCAACTATGACAGACAAAATGAGGGAAAAAAATCCAGAAAATCACATTGTAGGATTTTTAATGAATTTATTTGCAAATTATGGTGGAAAATAAGTATTTGGTCAATAACAAAAGTTTCTCAATACTTTGTTATATACCCTTTGTTGGCAATGACACAGGTCAAACGTTTTCTGTAAGTCTTCACAAGGTTTTCACACACTGTTGCTGGTATTTTGGCCAATTCCTCCATGCAGATCTCCTCTAGAGCAGTGATGTTTTGGGGCTGTCGCTGGGCAACACGGACTTTCAACTCCCTCCAAAGATTTTCTATGGGGTTGAGATCTGGAGACTGGCTAGGCCACTCCAGGACCTTGAAATGCTTCTTACGATGCCACTCCTTCGTTGCCCGGGCGGTGTGTTTGGGATCATTGTCATGCTGAAAGACCCAGCCACGTTTCATCTTCAATGCCCTTGCTGATGGAAGGAGGTTTTCACTCAAAATCTCACGATACATGGCCCCATTCATTCTTTCCTTTAAACGGATCAGTCGTCCTGGTCCCTTTGCAGAAAAACAGCCCCAAAGCATGATGTTTCCACCCCCATGCTTCATGTCTCTTATAACCAAAAAGAGCTTCTGGATATCAGGACAGCGATTACTCACCTCGTATTGGACGAAGATTTTTTCTTCAACGAGGCGGCCGCGAAGGATATCATACAGACACCCGACAAGGCCCAAATCCCCGTCATTCGCGTGAGGAAGGTACGGAGATATCGTGGACGTAGATCGGGGTGCCTTGTAAGGATCCGACGGCGAGCGAGTAAACTGCCTCTTCCATCAATCCTATTAGCCAACGTTCAATCATTTGAAAATAAATTGGATGACTTAAGATTACGGTTATCCTACCAACGGGACATTAAAAACTGTAATATCTTATGTTTCACCGAGTCGTGGCTGAACGACGATAATAATAACATTCAGCTAGCAGGCTATACGCTACATTGGCAGGACAGAACGGCTGACTCTGGTAAGACAAGGGGTGGTGGTCTGTGTATATTTGTAAACAACAGCTGGTGCACAAAATCAAATGCTAAGGAAGTCTCGAGGTTTTGCTCGCCTGAGGTAGAGTATCTTATGATAAGCTGTAGACCACACTATTTACCAAGATAGTTTTCATCTATATTTTTCATAGCTGTCTATTTACCACCACAAACCAATGCTGGCATTAAGATTGCACTGAATGAGTTGTACAAGGCCATAAATCAACAGGAAAACGCTCATCCAGATGCAGCGCTCCTAGTGGCCGGGGACTTTAATGCAGGGAAACTTAAATCCGTTCTACCTCATTTCTACCAGCATGTTAAATGTGCAACCAGAGGAAAAAAAACTCTAGACCACCTTTACTCCACACACAGAGACGCATACAAAGCTCTCCCTCGCCCTCCATTTGGCAAATCTGACCATAACTCTATCCTCCTGATTCCTGCTTATAAGCAAAAACTAAAGCAGGAAGCACCAGTGACTCGGTTAATAAAAAAGTGGTCAGATGACGCAGATGCTAAGCTACAGGACTGTTTTGCTAGCACAGACTGGAACATGTTCCAGGATTCTTCAGACAGCATTGAGGAGTACACCACATCAGTCACTGGCTTCATCAATAAGTGCATCGATGATGTCGTCCCCACAGTGACCGTACGTACATACCCCAACCAGAAGCCATGGATTACAGGAAACATCCGCACTAAGCTAAAGGGTAGAGCTGCCGCTTTCAAGGAACGGGACTCTAACCCGGACGCTTATAAGAAATCCCGCTATGACCTCCGACGAACCATCAAACAGGCAAAGAGTCAATACAGGACTAAGATTGAATCGTACTACACTGGCTCTGACGCTCGTCGGATGTGGCAGGGCTTGAAAACTATTACAAACTACAAAGGGAAGCACAGCCGCGAGCTGCCCAGTGACACAAGCCTACCAGACGAGCTAAACCACTTCTATGCTCGCTTCGAGGCAAGCAACACTGAAGCATGCATGAGAGCACCAGCTGTTCCGGATGACTATGTGATCACGCTCTCCGTAGCCGATGTGAGTAAGACTTTTAAGCAGGTCAACATTCACAAGGCCGCAGGGCCAGACGGATTACCAGGACGTGTACTCCGAGCATGTGCTGACCAACTGGCAAGTGTCTTCACTGACATTTTCAACATGTCCCTGACTGAGTCTGTAATACCAACATGTTTCAAGCAGACCACCATAGTCCCTGTGCCCAAGGACTCTAAGATAACCTGCCTAAATGACTACCGACCCGTAGCACTGACGTCTGTAGCCATGAAGTGCTTTGAAAGGCTGGTCATGGCTCACATCAACAGCATTATCCCAGGAACCCTAGACCCACTCTAATTTGCATACCGCCCCAACAGATCCACAGATGATGCAATCTCTATTGCACTCCACACTGCCCTTTCCCACCTGGACAAGAGGAACACCTACGTGAGAATGCTATTCATTGACTACAGCTCAGCATTCAACACCATAGTGCCCTCTAAGCTCATCACTAAGCTAAGGATCCTGGGACTAAACACCTCCCTCTGCAACTGGATCCTGGACTTCCTGACGGGCCGCCCCCAGGTGGTAAGGGTAGGTAACAACACATCTGCCACACTGATCCTCAACACGGGGGCCCCTCAGCGGTGCGTGCTCAGTCCCCTCCTGTACTCTCTGTTCACCCATGACTGCATGGCCAGGCACGACTCCAACACCATCATTAAATTTGCCGACGATACAACAGTGGTAGGCCTGATCACCAACAACGATGAGACAGCCTATAGGGAGGAGGTCAGAGATCTGGCCGTGTGGTGCCAGGACAACAACCTCTCCCTCAACGTGACCAAGACAAAGGAGATGATTGTGGACTACAGGAAAAAAAAGAGGACTGAGCACGCCCCCATTGTCATCGACGGGGCTGTAGTGGAACAGGTTGAGAGCTTCAAGTTCCTTGGTGTCCACATCACCAACGAACTATCATGGTCCAAACACACCAAGACAGTCATGAAGAGGGCACGACAAAGCCTATTCCCCCTCAGGAGACTGAAAAGATTTGGCATGGGTCCTCAGATCCTCAAAAAATTCTACAGCTGCACCATCGAGAGCATCCTGACTGGTTGCATCACCGCCTGGTATGGCAACTGCTTGGCCTCCGACCGCAAGGCACTACAGAGGGTAGTGCGTACGGCCCAGTACATCACTGGGGCAAAGCTTCCTGCCATCCAGGACCTCTATACCAGGCGGTGTCAGAGGAAGGCCCTCAAAATTGTCAAAGACTCCAGCCACCCTAGTCATAGACTGTTCTCTCTGCTACCGCACGGCAAGCGGTACCGGAGTGCCAAGTCTAGGTCCAAAAGACTTCTCAACAGCTTCTACCCCCAAGCCATAAGACTCCTGAACAGCTAATCATGGCTACCCGGACTATTTGCACTGCAAACTATTTGCACCCATCCTTTTTACGCTGCTGCTACTCTGTTAATTATTTATGCATAGTCACTTTAACTCTACCCACATGTACATATTACCTCAACTACCTCAACTAGCCGGTGCCCCCGCACATTGACTCTGCAACGGTACCCCCCTGTACATATAGCCTCCCCACTGTCACTTTATTTTACTTCTGCTCTTTTTTTTCTCAACACTTTTTTTGTTGTTGTTTTATTTTTAAAAATAAAAATAAATGCACTGTTGGTTAAGGGCTGTAAGTAAGCATTTCACTGTAATGTCTGCACCTGTTGTATTCGGCGCATGTGACCAATAAAATTTGATTTGATTTGATTTGACATGTACTGGCATAAGCAGTGGGACACGTCTGGCACTGCAGGATTTGAGTCCCTGGCGGCGAAGTGTGTTACTGATGGTAGGCTTTGTTACTTTGATCCCAGCTCTCTGCAGGTCATTCACTAGGTCCCCCCGTGTGGTTCTGGGATTTTTGCTCACCGTTCTTGTGATCATTTTGACCCCACAGGGTGAGATCTTGCGTGGAGCCCCAGATCGAGGGAGATTATCAGTGGTCTTGTATGTCTTCCATTTCCTAATAATTGCTCCCACAGTTGATTTCTTTCAAACCAAGCTGCTTACCTATTGCAGATTCAGTCTTCCCAGCCTGGTGCAGGTCTGCAATTTTGTTTCTGGTGTCCTTTGACAGCTCTTTGGTCTTGGCCATAGTGGAGTTTGGAGTGTGACTGTTTGAGGTTGTGGACAGGTGTCTTTTATACTGATAACAAGTTCAAACAGGTGCCATTAATACAGGTAACGAGTGGAGGACAGAGGAGCCTCTTAAAGAAGAAGTTACAGGTCTGTGAGAGCCAGAAATCTTGCTTGTTTGTAGGTGACCAAATGCTTATTTTCCACCATAATTTGCAAATAAATTCATTAAAAATCCTAAAATGTGATTTTCTGGATTTTAGAAAATCTTTGGAGGGAGTTGAAAGTCCGTGTTGCCCAGCGACAGCACCAAAACATCACTGCTCTAGAGGAGATCTGCATGGAGGAATGGGCCAAAATACCAGCAACAGTGTGTGAAAACCTTGTGAAGACTTACAGAAAACGTTTGACCTGTGTCATTGCCAACAAAGGGTATATAACAAAGTATTGAGAAACTTTTGTTATTGACCAAATACTTATTTTCCACCATAATTTGCAAATAAATTCATTAAAAATCCTACAATGTGATTTTCTGGATTTTATTTTCTGATTTTGTCTGTCATAGTTGACGTGTACCTATGATGAAAATTACAGGCCTCTCTCATCTTTTTAAGTGGGAGAACTTGCACAATTGGTGGCTGACTAAATACAATTTTTCCCCACTGTAGACATTCCATTACTTTTGATGTAACCGTGATTGTATTGGCTAAAAAATGAAATATGACATTTACAGGGGGGACAGGAACAATAAAAGGGGAGACAGATTTTCCTAGGGGGTTGATCAAATAATTGATAATGGATCATTTGAGATGAGATCACATGTAGCAGATTTAGGGTAATCAATTAAATAATCATTGTATACTCAAGGAATTTTGAGTGGTTTTATGGATTAGTTATGAGGAATTAGATTGATACAAACAATTATTGATGGGTTAGGTGTCACGGTGCTGTGTAGGTGTGGTGTAGAATCAGGCGCAGGCAGCAGAGGATAAGTCCAACAAGACTTTACTTAAGCACAAAAATATATCCAAAACAGCCCGGAGGCAAAAGGACGCACACAGGCGGAAATGCGAGCGTACACACAGGTGCGTAAACTCTCCTAACACACAAGGAGGCAACTTCAAGGAAAATAGCGTACCGACACGGGTAGTGGAACCACGACATGAACAATTACACACAACACTAACCTAACAACAAGGAAACTAAATAGGGTGCTAAATGAGACCTAACACAAAACAGGTGTGACTAACAGACAAAACCAAACAAACAAGAAACATAGAGCGGTGGCAGCTAGAACTCCGGAGACGACGACCGGCGAAACCTGCCCGAACAAGGAGGAGGAGCCGCCTCGGCCGAAACCGTGACAGTACCCCCCCCTTGACGCGCGGCTCCAGCCGCGCGCCGCCTCCGGCCTCGGGGACGACCAGGGGGACGCGGAGCAGGGCGCGCAGGATGACCACGATGGAATTCGGTCATCAGGGACGGATCCAGAATGTCCCTCCTTGGCACCCAGCACCGCTCCTCCGGACCGTACCCCTCCCACTCCACGAGATATTGGAGACCCCCCATCCGGCGTCTCGAATCCAGGATGGTCCGAACCGTGTACGCCGGAGTCTCCTCAATCTCAAAGTCCTGGAGTGGACCAGCTACCACCGGCCTGAGGAGAGACACATGGAACGAGGGGTTAATATTCTTGTAATCAATAGGTAGTTCTAACCTGTAACTCACCTCGTTCAATCTCCTCAGGACTTTAAAAGGCCCCACAAACCGCCGACCCAGCTTCCGGCAGGGCAGGCTTGAGGGGCAGGTTTCTGGTTGAGAGCCAGACTCGATCTCCAGGTGCGTACACTGGCCCCTCACTGCGGTGTAGGTCGGCGCTCGTCTTCTGTCGACGTATGGCACGCTGCAGATGGACGTGTGCAGCGTCCCACGTCTCCTCCGAGCGCCGCACCCACTCATCCACAGCGGGGGCCTCGATCTGGCTCTCATGCCACGGTGCCAGAACCGGCTGGTACCCTAATACACACTGGAAAGGGGTTAGTTGGGTGGAGGAGTGGCGGAGAGAGTTCTGTGCCATCTCGGCCCAGGGCACATATCTCGCCCACTCCTCCGGCCGGCCCTGACAATATGACCTCAGAAACCTACCCACATCCTGGTTGACTCGTTCAACCTGCCCATTACTCTCCGGGTGGTAACCCGAGGTAAGGCTCACCGAGACCCCCAAACGTTCCATAAATGCTCTCCAGACTCTGGAGGTAAACTGGGGGCCTCGATCGGACACTATATCCTCGGGCACCCCGTAATGCCGGAAGACGTGAGTAAATAGAGCCTCAGCGGTCTGTAGGGCCGTAGGAAGACCCGGCATGGGAAGGAGACGACAGGCCTTCGAGAACCGATCCACAACGACCAGGATGGTGGTATTCCCCTGTGAGGAGGGAAGATCGGTAACAAAATCCACCGATAGGTGAGACCAGGGTCGTTGTGGAACGGGCAGGGGCTGTAATTTACCCCTGGGCAAGTGTCTGGGCGCCTTACACTGGGCACACACTGAGCAGGAGGAGACATAAACCCTCACATCCCTGGCTAACGTTGACCACTAGTACTTCGTACTAAGGCAGTGCACTGTCCGGCCAATACCCGGATGTCCAGAGGAGGGGGACGTGTGAGCCCAATAAATAAGCCGATCCCGGACCTCGAGCGGGACGTACACCCGACCCACCGGACACTGTGGAGGACTAGGCTCGGTGCGCAACGCCCGCTCGATCTCCGCATCGACCTCCCACACCACCGGTGCCACCAGACAAGACTCCGGTAGTATGGGAATGGACTCCACGCACCTCTCCTCCGTGTCATACCGACGGGACAGAGCATCTGCCTTCCCGTTCTGGGACCCAGGGATGTAAGTGATCTTGAACACAAACCGGGCGAGAAACATAGTCCATCGAGCCTGGCGAGGATTCAGTCTCCTAGCTGCCCGAATGTATTCCAGGTTACGATGGTCGGTCAGAATGAGGAAAGGGTGCTGAGCCCCCTCAAGCCAATGCCTCCACACCTTTAGGGCCTGTACTACGGCTAACAGCTCCCTGTCCCCTACGTCATAATTCCGCTCCGCCGGACTGAGCTTCTTAGAATAAAAAGCACAGGGGCGGAGCTTAGGTGGTGTACCGGATCGTTGAGAAAGAACTGCCCCGATACCAGCCTCAGACGCGTCCACCTCAACTTGGAAGGGTAAAGTGGGATCCGGGTGCGCCAACACCGGCGCCGAGGTAAACAGGTCCTTCAGTCTCCCAAAGGCCCTGTCCGCCTCAGCTGACCACTGCAAGCGCACCGGACCCCCCTTCAGAAGAGACGTTATGGGAGCTGCCACCTGTCCAAAACCCCGGATAAACCTCCGGTAGTAATTCGCAAAACCCAAGAACCGCTGCACCTCTTTAACCGTAGTTGGGGTTTGCCAATTACGCACGGCGGACACTCGGTCCACCTCCATTCTCACCCCTGACGCAGACAACTGGTAACCCAAAAAGGAAACTGACTCCTGGAAGAACAGACATTTCTCAGCTTTGACATACAGGTCATGCTCCAACAGTCTCCTCAATACCCTGCGCACCAGGGCTACATGCTCGGCCCGAGTAGCACTGTACACAAGAATATCATCTATGTACACCACTACTCCCTGCGCCTGCATGTCCCGGAAAAGTTCGTCTACAAACGATTGGAAGACTGATGGAGCATTCATTAACCCATATGGCATGACGAGATACTCGTAATGGCCGGAGGTAGTACTAAATGCTGTCTTCCACTCATCGCCCTCCCTAATGCGCACCAAGTTATATGCGCTCCTGAGATCCAATTTTGTGAAGAACCTTGCCCCGTGTAAGGACTCCGTCATGGTCCCAATCAGAGGAAGTGGATAGCTGTACTTCACCGTCACCTGATTGAGACCGCGGTAATCAATACACGGACGCAAACCTCCATCCTTTTTCTTCACAAAAAAGAAGCTCGAGGACGCGGGAGAAGTGGAGGACCGTATGTATCCCTGTCTCAGAGACTCGGCAATGTAAGTCTCCATTGCCCTTTTCTCCTCCTGTGACAAAGGATACACATGGCTCCGCGGAAGCGCTGCTCCTGTCTGGAGGTCTATCGCACAGTCCCCTTGTCTATGAGGTGGCAACTGTGCCGCTCTGGTCTTACTGAACACGAGCGCCAAATCCTCATACTCAGGAGGAATGTGCAGTGCTGGCATCTGGTTCGGACTCTCCACCGAGGTCGCCCCTACGGAAACACCCAGACATAACCCCTCACACTGAGCAGACCACCCTTTAAGAGCCTTCTCTCGCCACGAAATAGTAGGATCATGGGTCATCAACCAGGGAAGCCCCAGTACCACCGGATACGCAGGAGAGTCGATCAGATAGAGTTGAATCGTCTCCTCATGACCCCCCTGCGTCATCATCCTAAGTGGCGCTGTGACCTCCCCAATCAACCCAGATCCTAACGGACGACTATCTAGGGCATGTACAGGAAAGGGTTTTTCGACTGGAAGGAGGGGAATCCCTAACTTAACACAGAATCTCCGATCTACAAAATTCCCAGCTGCGCCTGAATCGACTAGCGCCTTATGCTGGGACCGAGGTGCAACCTGTGGGAAACAAACAGGTAAGGTAATGTGTACGACAGAAAGCTCTGGGTAAGTAGGGCGCCTACTCACCTGGGTGGACTCCCCACTGTATGACCTGCTCTCTCCCTCACCAGGGGACCCTCCCCAGCACCACACTTGGTGCAGGAGACTGCCCCCCTCGGGCTCCTACCTCCTCTCCCTCTAGCGCCAGCACCTCCAAGCTCCATCGGACACTGCTCGGAGGCGCTGGAGGGTGGAATGGGAGGCCCCCACCTGGGACGTCCGCGGGTCGCCAGCAGGTTGTCCAGTCGAATGGCCATGTCCACCAGCTGGTCAAATGTTAGTGTTGTGTCCCTGCAGACTAACTCCCTGCGGACGTCCTCCCGAAGGCTACATCTGAAGTGGTCTATGAGGGCCCTCTCATTCCACCCCGCATCAGCCGCTAGAGTCCGGAACTCCAGCGCAAACGCCTGAGCGCTCCTCATCCCCTGTCGGAGGTGGAATAGACGTTCCCCCGCCGCTCTCCCCTCTGGTGGATGGTCGAAGACCGCACGGAAGCGACGGGAGAACTCCGCATAGGTGACTGTGGCGGCGTCTATTCCCCTCCATTCGGCGTTGGCCCACTCCAACGCCTTGCCGGTGAGACAGGAGATGAGGGCGGAAACGCTCTCGTATCCCGAGGGCGCCGGGTGTATGGTGGCAATGTAGAGCTCCACTTGTAAGAGGAACCCCTGACACCCGGCAGCGGTGCCGTCGTACGCCCTCGGGAGCGAGAGCCGAATCCCACTGGGTTCCGGTCGATGGACGGGCTGGCTGTCCGGTGGTGATGGTGCGATAGGTGGGGCTGTGGGAACGCCGCTGGTCTCCCATCGACGAAGGGTGTCCATGACGCCCTCCAAGGCGTGCCCGATTCGGTTGATCCGGTGCTCTTGACCAAGGAGACGCTCCTCCATGGGGTCGACGGGTGCTCCTGCTGATTCCATGTCAAGGTGTGTAATTCTGTCACGGTGCTGTGTAGGTGTGGTGTAGAATCAGGCGCAGGCAGCAGAGGATAAGTCCAACAAGACTTTACTTAAGCACAAAAATATATCCAAAACAGCCCGGAGGCAAAAGGACGCACACAGGCGGAAATGCGAGCGCACACACAGGTGCGTAAACTCTCCTAACACACAAGGAGGCAACTTCAAGGAAAATAGCGTACCGACACGGGTAGCGCAACCACGACATGAACAATTACACACAACACTAACCTAACAACAAGGAAACTAAATAGGGTGCTAAATGAGACCTAACACAAAACAGGTGTGACTAACAGACAAAACCAAACAAACAAGAAACATAGAGCGGTGGCAGCTAGAACTCCGGAGACGACGACCGGCGAAACCTGCCCGAACAAGGAGGAAGAGCCGCCTCGGCCGAAACCGTGACATTAGGACTGGGGATATCTGCATCATGTTTTGTGTGTACTACCATCTTTAGATTACTGATGGTAATTGAAGGTTAACAAAATTATAACCAGGAGAAAGAGAATTAGCTTATCTCATTGGAATGTTGCCCAGGGCTAGGGGGAGCAGTAGTGAAGTTAGGCAGTATTTAAGTGGGGCCTGGGTATTTGAGGTTGTTGTTTTTCAAATTGGGTTTTTCAAACAAAAAACAACACACCTAGTATGATGTTTATAAAGCCTTGTTGTTTCAATTTTGGGGGGTTTTCAGCAGGTCAAGGGTGATAGGTCTTGGAGGAGCACGCACAGTGAATTATATGGAGTTTTTCGGTTTTGGCTGAGTTTGGGGTATATATGATTTCTTATGAGAATGAATGTCATGAGGACTTAATGAACACTTGGGATAAGTAACATTTATGAAATATTTAGAATAATGGTAATGTTTGGTATACTATGGGATGGAACAGTTCGTTGAATAATTTCAATTGCCTCTGAACTCTGTTTTAACTTTCTGGTGTTAATTAATCATCTACACTAGTAAATTCTAAAGGCATGAGAGGAGGACTTTAAGATAGTTTATTTTACTAAGTTGAGGTTAATTTATAATACTGTGAAAAGTGTGAAGAAGATTATAATTTGGTAATAATATATATGATTTGAACCATAAAATAACAGAAGATAGAGAGAGAGCTTTCCCTGAATGAGGGATACCTGTTGCTAGTCAATTGTACTAATCTTGGATTACTTTTACGGGATAGAAGTAAATTGAGGTATTATCAAATGTTGTCATTTAAAATATCATTTTTAGCATGCTTTGATAAACAACAAGTTGGTATTTGAAACTAAATTCATGCAATGAGCTGCAGTAATCAGAGGAAGGCACAATCTAATGCGAAACAGCTATTACCTAGATAATTTATTTAGTAATGAGATCAGGAAGAAAGGAGCAATAAAGAAGCAAGGGACAGTCTAAAAATAATAATAATAATAATAAAATTAAGGGATGGCAATTGGATGATAAATTACCAATATTCCTAAGTGATTGTTTAGGTAGGTGGTAATATTGACACATGGGCAAATCATGTGTCAAAAGGGGGATGGTAGGAGATGGTAGGATTAAATATTAAATATATACGAAGGAGAGGACAAAATACTTTTAAAAAAAAAAGAAAAGTCAGAAATAGAAATTGAGAGCTGAACATGTGTGAAGATAGTTTATTAACCACACCCGTATGTCAGAGGTTTTGTGCCCCACAGGTGAACTAAAGGAGAAGGTGACCCACTCTATCTAACCAGGTGACTGGTGAGCATCCAGTCCTGAGAGAGCCACTTGGGTCAACGTTACCCACTGCAAAAAGGTAGGCCCACATGCCAGCACCGTTGAACACACACAGAGTTAGAGAGAAGAACTGAAACCAATAGGGTCTGGGGATCACCTCTGTTAACGAAGATTTCCTACCCCGACCTATCATCACTGTAGTGTGTTCTCAGGGTGTGAGTATGGGGTAGTACCAAGCAGAAAGACTGAGGACAGGAGAGGGTTGGCGGTTTTTGGGAATATGGATAACTTGAGTTGCATCATAGTCTCGGTAATGGTCTTGATATGACAAGATCCACCACCAATTATGCTATGCCCTTACCATTGTTAAGAAGTAAAAGAGAAGAGAAGCGACCCGACATACTGACCGTCAAGGACGAGTGGCCTATAAAATGGGAGTCAGAGAAGGGCAGACTGTCAGATTCAAAATAAGGGTTGGGGACGTAGCCAATGGGTGGGGTACATGTCAATAAGCAAATTGGGATTATAAAATCCTATTATATTCGTGTTCGGACCCCACGGCGGATTGTTCTTAGACTCAAGTGTTTAAATACACTTGGGGATGGGGATATGAGACCGAGGGGGACTGAACATCCAGATGGGGGGTAAAGAGAAATAAAGACATCACCAATTATCAATTGTTCGGAAGCACAGGAGAGAATTCTGAACCTTACAGCCCCTGTAACCGATGTGTGGTGGGCGTGTGCCAGTAAAGGCAGTATAAGGCAAAGAATTCCAAAGGGGTGGCTAGATACATGCGCCCTGGTTATACTGGTTCAACTAGTTAGAATTAGTCACCAGGAACCAAGAATTAAACAGATGTAGGAGGAGTTTTAACAAGAAGGAGAATAGTCCTATTTAGATGGATGCGATTGGGATACCAAGGGGGTATCGGATGGATACCGAGCTATGAAACAATTAGGGGAAGGGTTTACTACCACGTTCTTTTGGTGGGTGACAATAAACAAAATTGTGAATTGGATTAATTATATCTAGTACGACCAACAACGATTTATTGGCTGGACTAGGGATACAACAGAAGGGATCTTTTGAACAATTATCCGCCATCTCACTCCTATGACTTAGTAAAAAGAGGTTGGCTCTAGATCAGGCAGAAAGGGTGGTGTCTATAGAATTTTTAGTTCGCATCATTGGTGGTTACTGGATTTCTGACCCTAGTAATTGTGTTTCTAATATTAAAGTGCTGTACTGCCTGTGTAATTCCTTGTCTGAGAAAGTCTGTTACAGATGTCGTACATACGGCTGGTATGATGCCCCTCCTAGGGGCTCAAGAAGGGAATGCAGACACTGAGATGAAGTTGACTGAGGATGACCCTTGGTTTGCTATTGGTGAGGTGGTGGAGTGACAACCTAGAGGGTGACTAAAGGGGGCCAAAATGTATTAATCTTTGTGTTTTATGTTTTATTAATCTTTGTGTTTAATGTTTTATTAATCCTGTGTTTTATGCTTTATTAATCAAGTTAACCATTGTAATTTTTTGTTCCTCCTAATGTGAAGGTAAAGGATTCCTGGGTGGCTGGTAGCCAACCTAGTACAAGTTAGGTGTAGATGGAAGGACTGAAGGCCTTTTTATTATCATTATTGCCTATTAATAAAAGTGTGATTCTTTTTGTTTGTATTGTATTTTAATGAGTGACACCCTAGAGGGTGTCAATACGGGGAATCCTAAATTTCTCTGAAATTTCTTATTTTGGGTTTTTTATTTTGGGTTCACACCCAGTGGGTGTGAAAAGGGGGATTGTGGGGGTCTATTTTCTTATAACTAGATGTGATGCCTAGCTTAGAAATAATGCATTAATGATTAAACATAATAGGTTTGTACTGTACTGATATAAATTGTTTAACATAACAAGCTGTGATTCATGTGAGGAGCTGTTAGGGAGTAGGGGGAGATAAGAACTTGTGTCTCACATTCACGAACACTGCCTCTTTGTTAAACCGCGCTCAAGGACGTAGGTACAAAGAGTATAGTTAGGGTGGGAAAGTACAGGGGAACTGTGTCTATGGGTGCTGACTCGAGACAAGTTGTGATGATAACAACTTATGCCTGGCAACAGTGTGCAACAGTGAAGCGCCAAGGGTCTGGGACCAGCCTGTGCGCCAACGATAGGCTGAGTAAGTCTAAACCACGCCCAGTCTCTACCCTGATAGGCCCAGCAAGGAGCGGGAACTATCACTGTCAGGGTATTTAAAGAAGAGCCTGTAACAATGGATCAGTTCTCTGTCTGCCCTGCGTGGTATTTCAGTGAGCCCGTATACGAACCATCATACTTATCATACATACATTTTGCATATAATAAATTACGCTTGGATTGAATATCTCTTGATTATGTTTTCTCTTATTCCAATACCAGATTTGAATCACGCTATTTCTAACACTACTTAATTTATAACTAAAACATACATTTGATTAGCTAGTCAATTTCGAGTTGATAGCAAGCAAACAACAGTTATTAGCTGGCTGGCTTTCTTTGGGCTGAACTATGCTAGCTAACGTTAGCCTTGCTACTTCCTGGCCACAAGATTGTATCGTTTAACAGGTTGCAGTTTTAAGCGCTTTGAGAGTCTTTGAAAAGCTCTATAGAAATGTAATAAATTATTGTTATTTTCGTTGTCTAATATGTCACTTGTTTTAGTGTAGAAGGGTTGTTATAACGTTTTGAAAATGTGTGTGATGATTAATGCGCCCTATTCATGATTTTAGCGGCAAACAGTGTCCGAACTCCTAAGGTTTGTGCTAGCTAGCTAGCTACTGTGTGTGGGTCATGGCTAGAAGGGATCCAGCGTTTTTCAAATTAACGCCAAAAGTTGATTGCATTTTAGCTAACCATAACCCTTTTCCAAACCTTAACCTAATTCTCCAAACCTACAATGTTAATTATCCTAACCTGATGCGTAAGTTCTCCTAACCTGCTACGAAAAGTCAAATCTGACGTTCATTTGACAAAAGCTGGATTCCTTCTAGCCATGACCCTGTGTGTGGTTGCTTATCCTGGAAGGGCTTGCTGGAAGCAGAAGGGCTGGGGTGGACCTACTGTATGTAAAACAATAGCTCATGAGTCGTTCAATTCGAAACGGGGATATCCAACCAACGTAGGGTGCCGCTTGAAGTCTGAGGGCACAGTCCCTTCATTATGGTCGTGTCGTGCCGGCACATCAAGCAGCTGTTCCAGACTCTCAAGTCAAGGACGTATAGAGGATGGTGTTAGCAAGACTAACCGACTTCAGACGAGTCCTGTGAAGCTTGTGTGCGTCTTAGAGAAGAAGAAAAAAATGAGAACACCTGTTTCCGGGATGTCTCCTGGTCTCAATAACAGTGTTGTAGCTCTGCCGCCTTCTACCGCATAGCTGAATGGCAGACACGGGTGGATGCAATGGATTGAGGTTTAACTGACAGATTTGTAGGAATTTAACAGTGATTCAATTATGCTAACTAAATTACGCGTGGGCACGGACATCGACTCCAGGGGGTTTAGTCCAAATCAAATTGAAAACATGTTTATAACAGAATTCCTCCAAAACATTAATTTCTTATTACCTTTCATGTTAAACACTGCCATGTTGTTTTTCCTTTGTGTCTCACTACAATGACACAGTGGACAGTCTGAAGAGGATCATCAGGACATTTGCAACACAGCAGAATAAGGTCATTCCCTGAGGTCCTGTCAATACATAATTAAACAGACAGGATACAGATACACCCCTTGTTTGCCCTCTCTCTTCTTCTTCTTAGTTGACTGCAGTCCCTAAACAGTAAGCTACAGTGGTAACTGGTAACACTTTATTTAGATTGTTTGTTGATATATAGATAGGGGAACTATCAGTGACATTTTCAGTCTCACGGATCCTTTTTGAATAGTAAGGAATAAGGAAAAAGCACCAGCCATGATTCATCAGTTGCCCTTTAGCCTCTGTGTCACATGACCCAGACACACGTTATGGTCATTTGTGTGGTCCTTTGTATATGATTATTTATCCAGTCCAGTGTGTGTGTGTGTCAGCTTAATGTGTATTGGACTTTAGTCGTGCGCTGAGAATGACATATTGCATGTCTATTAATTTAGTCCAACAAAGCGGGAAAATTATTTGGTAGAAACACATCCCTCATTGGCGGTCCTACTTTTGACCTGTTCATATCCAGACCTATCAAATTCGTAGAAAAAAATGTCTGTTCCTTCTCTCCAATAACTGATTACAGCCATCCATGTAAGTCGCTCTGGATAAGAGCGTCTGCTAAAGGACTAAAATGTAAAATGTAATGTAAATGTAAGCCATCCAGTAGTTAATGTGCTGATGGCTATCCTGGCTTAGACATGCCTCTGATCTGGCCTGCTCGAACAGTGTGAGGTCTGCTGGAAGTTACATTATGCTACCAATGACTCTTCCACACATGGAAACAGTTTCAGGTCACATTGTTGATATGGAAGGAGTTTCTGTTTAATATGTGGCTTTCGACAATTTATACATAATGTTCATGGGTATGTATATTGACTTCAAAGTGAGATTTCCATAGATGTTGTGTAATGATCTGAGAAATGCTGAGAAAGCCAAAGTGCTGACAAAGGCATCGATGGTAGGTTTACATTAGGTCTCAAAGTGCTTCATATTGTAAGGGGGAAATTGTCTATGTCTACCATCATGCACATCAGCCAGTGTTGAAGCTTACTTGTCATAGTCCATAAATATAGTATGGAATGTAAATAATAGATGAGGCATTAAACCTCATAGAGATCTTTCCATAATCTGAGGACTGACAGCATGGGCTATCAATTGGGGTCAGTCTGATTGTTGTAGCAATATCCTGCTCTTGTGCGTTTGTTATCACAACAGCACCCCTTGTCTGAAAAAATGGGTGGATTCAGTGTACGCTTGTGTATATTTCAAACACATCCAACAGATTCCACAGGGAACGTCTTCTTGGATGAGACCCTGCTTGGAGAGCCACAATAAATATACTCAATGATCCAGCACATTCCCAGTCATTTTAATCCATTAATCCACCTTTTACCCTGGATGAATGGATATCATCATGATGGTAATCCTTTAATTTAAAATATTGTAAAATGTATAGAATTATGCCACAGTATTTCACAGAAGAGAGCAATCCTTTAGTGCACATTTTTAAAGGTACTGTACAAACCTCTGAGGCTTCAACAGTCAAGTAATTAGCTAATACCTCAAACAGGATATGAGAAGAGCATTGTTGTGATCTGTGACTTTGATATCAAGCCTGTAGCCACGGCTTATTGCTTTACCACTATTGAAGACACACGGCTAAAAATGCAACTCCTACACGGCCTCATACTCCATGAGTGGGAAGTCAATAATTGTCCAGAAATCACCTCTATGTCCACAGTCTGATCAGTTCCGATGCATCCCGATGGGCATCTGATGGGCTCCCGAGTGGTGCAGTGGTCTAAGGCACTAAAGCTAACTCTCTCTCCTCTGCTCTTGTCCTTCTAGATCTGTCTGCTGCCTTTGATACTGTGAACCATCAGATCCTCCTCTCCACCCTCTCCGAAATGGGCATCTCCGGCGCGGCTCACTCCTGGATTGCGTCCTACCTGACCGGTCGCTCCTACCAAGTGGCGTGGCGGGAAGCTGTCTCCGCACCACGTGCTCTCACCACTGGTGTCCCCCAGGGATCGGTTTTGGGCCCTCTCCTTTTCTCCCTATACACCAAGTCACTTGGCTCTGTCATATCCTCACATGGCCTTTCCTATCATTGCTACGCTGACGATACACAACTAATCTTCTCCTTTCCCCCTTCTGATCACCAGGTGGCGAATCGCATCTCTGCATGTCTGGCAGACATATCAGTATGGATGACGGATCACCACCTCAAGCTGAACCCTGGCAAGACGGAGCTGCTCTTCCTCCCCGGGAAGGACTGCCCGTTCCATGATCTCGCCATCACGGTAGACAACTCCGCTGTGTCCTCCTCCCAGAGTGCGAAGAGCCTAGGCGTGACCCTGGACAACACCCTGTCGTTCTCCGCCAACATCAAGGCGGTGACCCGCTCCTGCAGGTTCATGCTCTACAACATTCGGAGAGTGCGACCCTGCCTTACACAGGAAGCGGCGCAGGTCCTGGTCCAGGCACTTGTCATCTCCCGTCTGGACTACTGCAACTCGCTGTTGGCTGGGCTCCCTGCCTGTGCCATTAAACCCCTACAACTCATCCAGAATGCCGCAGCCCGTCTGGTGTTCAACCTTCCCAAGTTCTCTCACGTCACCCCCCTCCTCCGCACACTCCACTGGCTTCCAATTGAAGCTCGCATCCGCTACAAGACCATGGTGCTTGCCTTTGGAGCAGTGAGGGGAACGGCACCCCTGTACCTTCAGGCTCTGATCAGTCCCTACACCCAAACGAGGACATTGCGTTCATCCACCTCTGGCCTGCTGGCTCCCCTTCCTCTGCGGAAGCACAGCTCCCCCTCAGCCCAGTCAAAACTGTTCGCTGCTCTGGCACCCCAATGGTGGAACAAGCTCCCTCACGACGCCAGGACAGCGGAGTCACTCACCACCTTCCGGAGACATTTGAAACCCCACCTCTTTAAGGAATACCTGGGATAGGCTAAAGTATTCCTTCTAACCCCCCCCCCCCCCAAATTGTAAAGTGGTTATCCCACTGGCTATAGGGTGAACGCACCAATTTGTGAGTCGCTCTGGCTAAGAGCGTCTGCTAAATGACGTTAATGTGCCCTTGAGCAAGGCACTTAACCCTAATTGCTCCTGTAAGTCGCTCTGGTTAAGAGCGTCTGCTAAATGACTAAAATGTAAAATGTAAATGTATGTCAGTGCTTTAGGCGTCACTACAGACCCCCTGGTTCAATTCCAGGCTGTATCACAACCGGCCGCGATTGGGAGTCCCATAGGGCAGCGCACAATTGGCCCAGCGTCGTCCGGATTTGGCCGGTGTAGGCCGTCATTGTAAATAAGAATTTGTTCTTATTTCTTTACAGGTACAGTAAATGATGGATCAGCAGGATTGTTTATTGCCAAGAAGCAGTAAAGGCTTACCTTACATAAGGCTCACTTCCGGGAGAGCGTGGTGTGTTTTATGTGGGACCTTGTTCAACAACTTCCTGACAGGAAATGAGGACATCCAGGGACCCCTGGAGTTGTTCTTGGCATAACAGAGAGAGAGGAATGTTTTTACTCTGAGGTTTTATATCAGTTGAGCTATTAACGAGATTACCATCTGATATCAGGAGTGGGAGACGGTTTGGGTCTTCTAAGAGGATGTAAGTTCAGAAGAACTTTCATATTTAATTGAGAATGGGGATCAATGAATTAAAGTGTAAAGCCTGCAGGCCTGAATCCAAACTTGACAGTAACTCAAATATCCACGGAAACCACTCATTGTCATCAATGGATGATTCACACAAAAGTCTGCATTTATGCATGTGTAAAGTCAAGCTAGGATTTGCCCCACAATATATAAAATGCACAAAAATGCACTGTATAGAAAAATGGAATCAAAGGCATACTGCAGAATGAGAGAGAACTTCTGGGAGTGTTCTCAGAATATCCCAGCCAGTGTACGCCCCGGGACATACTGAGGATGCGACATATGCACTGAGCAGTGACCATTTGATCAAATTTAGACAGATGTTGGGGAGCTGATGTGAATGAATGTAGCATGTTGTGATGACTTGACAGGCTTTCATCAGATCATGCATGGTGGAGATCGCTTTAATCTCAGCTATCACTATATACATTTGGATTTGGGGACTCCCTCCCGTCAAGATGAAGCAAACTGGAATTCCCAAACCATGTCTACAAATGTGGTAATACATGTAATAACACTATTTGTTATGTTAATCCTACATAATACTACATAACTTAGTATAGTTTTGTGTACACCTTTAAATGTATTTTCCTGTCAGTAACCACATTATAAAAATACTGTATAAAAAAAATTTCTGTAAAATTGTTTGAATGCCAACAGATAATTTGTTCGTTCAACATGGTGGGATCTTTTTGTGTCTGTAAAATGTATTATGCGGTGGAAATACCTTTTAAGTGCAAATATAGATATAATAACCATCATATCGAAGTAAACTTGGAGTCACACGATGATATGGTGTGTAGTCCTCCCACTACGACTCGGGAAACCATGCAGTTTATTAGGCTACAAATTAAATAAGTTATAATGAACTTCACAGGGTGGTGAAAGTGCACAGTGATGATCTTGATGCTCCTTTCCAATAAATATCGAGGGTCTCATTCTGGTGACATGATGATCGATGCTTTACTGCCATTTGACAAATTTTTATATTCTCACTCTTATTCATAATAATCTCATCATGTAGACTAACCTAGCTGTTGGCTAGAGCGCACATGCCAAGAACAGAGTAGGCACATTTGCTATTTAAACAGTTTATAGTGACAAAACTATTGGTAGAGTTGAAAATGCTATGGAAACACATTGAACTTTAGATTTTAATTCGATACATGAAAATTTAAGGGGAAAAGTACATTTTGTGTGCGCTACATCATCACACACAGATTCTTATCCACAACAAGTCTGTTTGGTGGCAACACACCACTGGTGGGAAAATGCACATATGTTCTTTATGCAGATTTTAGAATATTTGCATGAAAATCTGTCGCCAATTAGATGGAAACCTAGCTATTGTTTTACCCCACAAATACCTTTAGATGCTTTGTACTTCATCTGGCCAGTCTATGACCACTTCTGTGAAACATAACTTTTCCTTCCAGACCCGACAGCGCTCCACAACAGGACACCCTGACTCCTACTCCTTATTCTCCTGCCTAGCCATCATGGTTGTCCCCCATTTGGCCCTGACTGATATCAATAAGCCCCTTTCAACTCCCTCACAGATGGTAGTGATGATCTCACAGCTTCCTGATTGGTGTGTTGATTTATTACCATGAGACAGAGGTTTGTTTTGGTCTGAGTCATCCGGGCTGATTAAACACTGGTCTGGTCTGGCCTGGTGTTGTCCCTCTGGGGTCCTGTTGGTTCACATTGAAGAGAATGTGTCCTTTTGGTTGCCCAACATTATGCCTGATTCCCAATCAAACACCTACCCTCTCAGTTTGCGTCTTTTGGACAAACGTCAAATGTTGTACCCCTATCCTGTATGTGTCCAGTGCCTTGCAAAAGTATTCATCCCCCTTGGCGTTTTTCCTATTTTGTTGCATTACAACCTGTAATGTAAATTGATTTATATTTGGATTTCATGTAATGGACATACACAAAATAGTCCAAATTGGTGAAGTGAAATGAAAAAAATCTAAAAAATAAATAACGGTAAAGTGGTGCGTGCATACAGTGGGGAAAAAAACTATTTAGTCAGCCACCAATTGTGCAAGTTCTCCCACTTAAAAAGATGAGAGAGGCCTGTAATTTTCATCATAGGTACACGTCAACTATGACAGACAAAATGAGAATGTTTTTCTCCAGAAAATCACATTGTAGGATTTTTTATGAATTTATTTGCAAATTATGGTGGAAAATAAGTATTTGGTCAATAACAAAAGTTTCTCAATACTTTGTTATATACCCTTTGTTGGCAATGACACAGGTCAAACATTTTCTGTAAGTCTTCACAAGGTTTTCACACACTGTTGCTGGTATTTTGGCCCATTCCTCCATGCAGATCTCCTCTAGAGCAGTGATGTTTTGGTGCTGTCGCTGGGCAACACGGACTTTCAACTCCCTCCAAAGATTTTCTATGGGGTTGAGATCTGGAGACTGGCTAGGCCACTCCAGGACCTTGAAATGCTTCTTACGAAGCCACTCCTTCGTTGCTCGGGCGGTGTGTTTGGGATCATTGTCATGCTGAAAGACCCAGCCACGTTTCATCTTCAATGCCCTTGCTGATGGAAGGAGGTTTTCACTCAAAATCTCACGATACATGGCCCCATTCATTCTTTCCTTTACACGGATCAGTCGTCCTGGTCCCTTTGCAGAAAAACAGCCCCAAAGCATGATGTTTCCACCCCCATGCTTCACAGTAGGTATGGTGTTCTTTGGATGCAACTCAGCATTCTTTGTCCTCCAAACACGACGAGTTGAGTTTTTACCAAAAAGTTATATTTTGGTTTCATCTGACCATATGACATTCTCCCAATCCTCTTCTGGATCATCCAAATGCACTCTAGCAAACTTCAGACGGGCCTGGACATGTACTGGCTTAAGCAGGGGGACACGTCTGGCACTGCAGGATTTGAGTCCCTGGCGGCGTAGTGTGTTACTGATTGTAGGCTTTGTTACTTTGGTCCCAGCTCTCTGCAGGTCATTCACTAGGTCCCCTCGTGTGGTTCTGGGATTTTTGCTCACCGTTCTTGTGATCATTTTGACCACACGGGGTGAGATCTTGGGTGGAGCCCCAGATCGAGGGAGATTATCAGTGGTCTTGTATGTCTTCCATTTCCTAATAATTTCTCCCACAGTTGATTTCTTCAAACCAAGCTGCTTACCTATTGCATATTCAGTCTTCCCAGCCTGGTGCAGGTCTACAATTTTGTTTCTGGTGTCCTTTGACAGCTCTTTGGTCTTGGCCATAGTGGAGTTTGGAGTGTGACTGTTTGAGGTTGTGGACAGGTGTCTTTTATACTGATAACAAGTTCAAACAGGTGCCATTAATACAGGTAACGAGTGGAGGACAGAGGAGCCTCTTAAAGAAGAAGTTACAGGTCTGTGAGAGCCAGAAATCTTGCTTGTTTGTAGGTGACCAAATACTTATTTTCCACCATAATTTGCAAATAAATTCATTAAAAATCCTACAATGTGATTTTATGGGTTTTTTTTCCCTCAATTTGAACATCCCACGGAGCACCATTAAATCCATTATTAAAAAATGGAAAGAATATGGCACCACAACAAACCTGCCAAGAGAGGGCCGCCCACCAAAACTCACGGACCAGGCAAGGAGGGCATTAATTAGAGAGGCAACAAAGAGACCAAAGATAACCCACGGCGGAGATTGGAGTATCTGTCCATAGGACCACTTTAAGCCTTACACTCCACAGAGCTTGGCTTTACGGAAGAGTGGCCAGAAAAAAGCCATTGCTTAAAGAAAAAAATAAGCAAACACGTTTGGTGTTCGCCAAAAGCCATGTGGGAGACTCCCCAAACATATGTAAGAAGGTACTCTGGTCAGATGAGACAAAAATTTAGCTTTTTGGCCATCAAGGAAAATGCTATGTCTGGCGCAAACCCAACACCTCTCATCAGCCCGTGAACACCATGTTTTTCATCGGCAGGGACTGGGAATCTGGTCAGAATTGAAGGAAAGATGGACGGCGCTAAATACAGGGAAATTCTTGAAAGAAACCTGTTTCAGTCTTCCAGAGTTTTGAGACTGGGACGGAGGTTCACCTTCCAGCAGGACAATGACCCTAAGCATACTGCTAAAGCAACACTCGAGTGGTTTAAGGGGAAACATCTAAATGTCTTGGAATGGCCTAGTCAAAGCCCAGACCTCAATCCAATTGAGAATCTGTGCTATGACTTAAAGATTGCTGTACACCAGTGGAACCCATCCAAATTGAAGGAGCTGGAGCAGTTTTGCCTTGAAGAATGGGAAAAAATCCCAGTGGCTAGATGTGCCAAGCTTATAGAGACATAACTCAAGAGACTTGCAGCTGCAATTGCTGCAAACGGTGGCTCTACAAAGTATTGACTTTGGGGGGGTGAATAGTTATGCACGCTCAAGTTTTCTGTTTTTTTGTCTTATTTCTTGTTTGTTTCAAATCTTCAAAGTGGTAGGCATATTGTGTAAATCAAATGATACAAACCCCCAAAAAATCCATTTTAATTCCAGGTTACTTTCGCAAGCCACTGTATGTGTATGTGTACCGACACATCTAAGAGGACTGGGGAGAGCAACAAGGGGCTAGGCTAAGTGGACTTTTGCCATATTGGTAACAGTGTATTCAATCCTATCCTATCAATTCTGCCCAAATGAAAATTATTTGATTTGATTTTGATTTATTAGGATCCCCATTAGCCGACGCCAATGGCGACAGCTAGTCTTACTGGGGACTGACACATAACGGAAAATACATGACATTACATTACAAAAAATACTACAATTTACACACATTTCAAAACATTAACATGTAGTGTGTGTGTCTGCATCTAACAGTTACACATACATGCCAGTACATACACACAACGTTGTGCCGTGAGGTGTTGCTTTATTTGTTTGAAACCAGGTTTGCTGTTCACTTGTGCTATTTAAGATGGAAGGGAGTTCCATGCACTCATGGCTCTGTATAATACTGTACGTCTCCCTGAAATCATTCTGGACCTGGGGACTGCAAAAATACCCCTGGTGCCATGTCTGGTGGTCTAAGTGTGTATGTCAGTCAGTGCTGTGTTATAAGTTGAATATGCAAACAAGAAGTGACACAGTCAGTCTTTCCTCAACTCTTAGCCAAGAGAGACTGGGATGCATAGTATTAATATTAATCCTCTCATTACGATGAAGAGCAAGACGTGCCGCTTAACTAGGTCTTTCTTTGCAGCACTTTACCATATGACTGGACAATAATCAAGATAAGATAAAACTAGAGCCTGCAGGACTTGCTTTGTGGAGTGTGGTGTCAAAAAAGCAGAGCATCTCTTTATTACAGACAGACCTCTCTTTGTTAAGGGTTTCAGTGACTTCATTATCTTTGGTTGCTGATGCGTATATGGGTGAATCATCAGCATACATGGACACACATGCTTTGTTTAATACCAGTGACAGGTCATTGGTAAAAATAGAAAAGAGTAGAGGGCCTAGAGAGCTGCCGTGCGGTACACCACACTTGACATGTTTCACATTAGAGAAGCAGAGGTTGAAAAGCCATAACACATGTTCTCAACAACAGGTTATGGTCAATAATATCAAAGGCCGCACTGAAATCTAACAATACAGCTCCCACAATCTTCTTATTATCATTTTCTTTCAACCAGTCATCAGTCATTTGTATCAGTGCAGTACATGTTGAGTGCCCTTCCCTATAAGCATGATGAAAGTATCTTGTTAGTTTGTTTACAGAGAAATAGCATTGTACTTGGTCAAACACAATTTTTTCCAACAGTTTGCTAAGAGCTGGCAGCAAGATGATAGGTCTGCTGTTAGAACCAGTAAAGGCCGCTTTACCACTCTTAGGTAGCGGAAAGACTTTGGCTTCCCTCCAGGCCTGAGGACAAAGACTTTCCTCTAGGCTCATTCGGTCTTATGTAGCAAAATTTGAAATTGTGTTTTTTACATTGGATAAAAGTAGAGACTCAGAGCTAGAAAATTGTATATCATACATTACAGTTGAGGAACAATGGGAAAGTTATTCTGCTTTGAAAGTTGATAAACTTGTAACCTTACTTTTGAGAAAATGGCCTTTGAATGTTTTGGTACACCTATTGGAGAGCTCTTCTTTGTCTACACCCATTCAGCATCGTTCACACCCTCTTAAGCTTTAGCCACACCCATCTCTTTAAGGTTTGATCTGAGCGTTCTGTCCTAACAGCAGCAGTCAAGCACCCAAACTAACTGGCTAACATTGGTTAGCTTGCTAGCTACTTCCAGACACAAATGAGAGAACAGCTCAAGCAAAAATGTGTGTTTTTCTGTCAACGTTTACTGACACTGGCCATATTCAATGGGTGTTGAGCGTTCGTAAATTTGTCAGTTATTCTGCGCTCTGGCACACTCAGACGAGAGTGCTCTGAAATCGAGTGTAGATAGCCAGAGCAAATTTACCAGCTACGTCTATCAACAGTTGTCGCAGTGACATCATTAACATTCTATTGAAATGGTTACTTGCATAGTGGAGTCTTTTGTTAAGACATGTAGCTAGCTAGCTAGCTAAACAATGAACCATAATCCCAACTCATGATGTTACTACCCTGCATGAATCTGCAGGTAGCTAACCAACCAGGTTCAACGTTAGCTAGCTAACATTAGGCTATAACTAGCAAAGCAAATGGCTCTGAGATACGAATAATATTACTACACAGATCATACATGTAACGTTAGCTAGCGAGCCAGCCAGCTAACGTTAGCTAGCTAGCTAACAGTACACTTTAACTTGAAATGAAAACGACTTTCTGACAAAATTAGAAACTTGTAATATCTGAAAATGTAGCTAGCTAGACCATCTTACCCGTATACATGGGTGGATGCTTCTCTCTCTCTTTCACGGATGCCATGGTTGCCCTTAGTTTGAAGATGTAATCCGGAGACAGGTGTTTTCTCCATCTCCTTAGCTATCATACTCTAATTCAACTGATTTCAAAACTCGGTCCTCCAGAAAGTGGAGAGCAACACGTATGCAGTTCTACTACGCAATATATATTTTTTAAAGCCACGTTAGACAGGATTACCTACAAATACTGACCAGCTCAAATAGACAGAAGCGTGCTTCATGGCAGACCAATCCGAACTCATCTCTCAGCATGTCCAGCCCACTCATTATCTCAGCCAATTATGGCTAGCGGGAAGGTTGCTGTCTTTTTCTGTGGCTAAACCAACTAGGCTTGTAATTTAACAATTGTATTCGTATTTACAGATGGCTGACAAGTTTGTTATTAAGGCACATGAAAGTTCACATGTTCCAGAAGGTATTTCTGCCAAAAAACGCATTTTGATAAAAAAAAAAGAAGGTTTACGTTCAAATGGCTCTCCTGTGAAGTAGTGATGCACGACATACCCCTAGTTTCCTGAAACGAGTCACAGATAGGAGTGGCTATAGAGTCAGCTACCATCCCCAGTAGCTTTCCATCTAAGTTGTCAATGCCAGGAGGTTTGTCATTATTGATCGATAACAATAATTCGTCCACCTCTCCCACACTAACTTTACAAAATTAAATTAATTTGTTTTTTTATGCATGAGTACGATGGCTCACTGTTCGTTGTTGGCATTTCCTGCCTAAGTTTGCCCACTTTGCCAATTCAAATGGTTTTATGATTAATAAGCCATCTGATTCAATGAAAAATGGAGTTGAATTTGTCTTTCTGCCCATAATTGATGGAGCTTTATGGATTTTCTTTATGGGTTTAAGAGGTGTAATCAAAGAGTGAACTTCGTCTTCATCGATGTATGAATTGTGCTATATAAATAAACTTGCTTGCTTGCTTGCTTTAAATAATAGTCTTATTGTTGCTCTTGAAAAAGGCAGTGGAGCCAGCAAATCACCAGGCTCCACAGATGTTGAGTACTGGCAATACTCAAGCCAGTGAGTCCTGACATGGTCAGGCACTGTGAATAGAACATTAGTCAAGGTAGTGACCGTTGAGTAAAGCGTATGACACAATCAGCATCTACTCATTTAGAAGTAGAATACACATGTGTTACTTGCAGGTGCAGGGTACAAAAAGAAAAGTCATGAAAGAAAGATAGATGTCTGCACACTGTTGAATTTTCCACAGTTTTATTGAGAGCAATGTTTCGACCCAAAGGTCCTCATCAGGCTTTAATCAGCATCTACCGCTGATTAGGTCCAAATAATTTATACAAAGAATCATTAAATAATTTCAGTGCTGCATAGCCTACAGGGATAACTTTAATCAAAGTAGCATAATCATCCTAACGGTTCTGTTCCAGCTTCTCGTTCCGGTCATTTCTTGACATCTAACTCTGCCACTGCATGTTTTCCTCCTCATCCATTGCTGGCCTTTGCGCATAACGCTGATGTCTTTTCAGGGCACAATGTTATCTCAGCCTAATGTCTTAACAATGTTTTAATCTCCTGTGTGTCTCATCCTAATGTCTTCAACTGCTCTGGAACTGGCAGCAATGTCACCGCTGAGAGTTGAAGTTGCAGCAGGTAGCCTAGCAGTTAAGAGCATTGAACCATTAACCGAAAGGTCGCTGGTTCGAATCCCTGAGCCGACTATGTGAAAAATGTGTTGATATGCCCTTGAGCAAGGCATTTAACCCTAATTGCTCATGTAAATCGCTAAGATAAGAGCATCTGCTATAATGTAAGTCGTTTTGTGATTTGTGTCTCAACAAGTTGGAGAAGTAACTTCTGATTATAGGATTTGCTGAAGCAGGGAATACAATGAATTTAGTTATCTGTGATTTTAGGGCTCGATTCAATCTGTATCGTGGAAGTTCAGCACTATATCACAATAAAAATGTGAAGGTAATTTCCGAGAAGAGCTGGCATATGCAGCGTTTACCATGAATGCAGTCTCCGCGAATGCGGGAACATTGCCTTTAAATTTCTATTACGCTATACTGTAGCGCTGAACGTATGCTATACAGATTGAATCGAGCCCTTAGAAAATAATTGGGCCTTTGTCTTATGATGAACAGCTTAGAGGAATAACGACCAGAGATGATAATGCATAATAATAATACAATGCTCTATCAACATTCATGATAGAAATCATCAATGAGTTTGATGAGCAACAAATTCGTTAGACTGTTCAGTAATTGGAACATTGGGATTCCGTTCAAAATGCCAAGTGGCACTGGTTTCACTATGGCGATATGGCCTGTCAGATGCTGATGTTCTGTATGGTGTGAAACAGGAAGCATGTGAGACAGTCTGTAACGGATAGACCCAAAAGTCTTGAAATAATTACCTCTTTTACAGTTTACGTCAATGGTAGAGTGAGCAGCTGCTGACAAGCCCTAATATTTATTTCATTTAAATCATCCCTTCCAGACGTATTTGTTATCAAAAGTCCTGAGGAGAGGCTGTTATGGTCTCATACATGAAACAGTTTTATATGGAGAGAGAGAAATCCTTGTTTTCAGTTGAGGCTTGGATAGGTGTTAGTGTTGGCACTAGTTGTGGATTGCCCAATAGCTTTCCTCTTTCATGCAGTCGTAAATCAGCGAGCCAATTATTAGCTTTCCCTGGATGCCTCCGAGGCAGCCCTGTTAGAAACAGGATCAAAGAACCCCAGGAAGCTGTTCATTTAAACTCTATTTCAGCCTCTGACCTGGGAGCCATTTAAAAAACAACCAATATTTATGACAAATTTTACACAGGCTATTATTGATATATATTTTAAACTCGCTCCTTCCTACAGTGGCGTGTATTCATGGATGCCAAGGGAAGCCAGGCTTCCCCCCAAAAATTGACCAAGATAAAAAGAAAAACACATACAAAATAATGTGTCTTTCATCTCTCTGTGTTTCATACATTTCCTTCAATTCGCAAGAGGCTGAATGTATCTCACTGGTTAAAACATCCGAGCACACAAAACAGCGCCCCTCTGTCTCAGTATGTGTAGCATATCTATCTGATGCTGTCTGGTCAGAAAGTGTATGACATTGTTGCTGCCCATAGCATTGAATGAAAGGGAAGCCAGCGAGCATTTGGCCTCCCTTGATAAAAAAAATAAAAACATAATAGCCAAACAGCGTTGAGCTAAACTGAGTGAGCTCAGCTGTGAATAGTTCTGGTGCACCAAAAAAAGGTGTCAAGGGAAGCCAGTTTGGATTTGGCTTCACACCAATCACCACAAGCCAAACATCATTATTGACAGAAAAAGTTTTGAATTGTTGCATCTCGTTGTGTTGTTGTCCTCCAGTTGCTAGCTAGCTAGCTAAAATTGGCCCTTTCCTAAATTAGCCATGGATGGAGATAGGGATTTGGACATGTGGTTTTACTTAATTCTCCATACTGGCCAATGATTATAACGGCAATTCTGATCCAACCATAAACTCATACATTGTGCCCCTGGCCTGAAAGGCTGGAAGTTCAACATATAGCTAGATGAAGAATGCTAATGTTAACTAGCTGGCATGGGGTATCGTTGCCCATGAAAGGAAGTTAGGCTAGCGAGCAAGTATTTTAGCCAGGTAGCCGAGTACAACAAAAACTAAAAGTGTGTACTGTATGACAGAGTCATAGACCGTTTAGGCAACATGAAAGAGGATGGCATTGGCCTTTCTCTACAAGTAGGGTGAGTCAACATGTTTTTTCTACTTGCACGCACGCACACAACACACACACACAGACAGACAGACACACACACACACACACACAAATCAGTTCCATTGACAGCCACATGATATTTAGCTTACGTTGACTGGACTAAATCATTTTTGGTAACTTTTAGTTGTCACTGTATTAGACTAAGCATAGGTGATTAGATGATGTTGAAATGTTGAAGTTGAAATGGTGCTGGAATAGTGGAGGCAGCTTCTGTTTTCTTTGCGACTTGCGGTAACTCTCCGTGGTTCTAAATCAATAGTTGTTAAGTAGTCCGAAAATGTTGGAAACATTACCTTGCTTGAACATGCTGTTAGTTACATGCAATATGTTTTGTGGACTTCACCGGACAGACGTTGCTCTCCGGTTTTGTAATGAAACAAATGTGTGGTTGAATTTATTCTGCCACTGTGTCTTCTTATTGTCTCGGCCTTAGGCCTATATATCACGGTGTCAAGGCATATGAACTAACAAGTTATAGAGCAAACAACACAATTATCACAACACATAGGTTGTAATATGGCTTTATTTCCCTGGATTGGCTTCCCAGGTGATTTTACCCACACAACGCTAGTGCCTTCCTATCATAAAGATGAATTTCTTTCTTCATTTTGGGTGGTGTTAGGATTTTGGTTGGACTGTTATGCAACCTTGAAAAAACTTGAGGCTGGACGATTAAGTAAATTCTCATAATCATTTTGAGATGAGCGGTATGTGTGTGAGGGGGAGTATGACTCCCACACTGTGATAATCTCTTTAGAGGCATTTTAATACATGAAAGGATTCAGGGTGGTAATGTGGGAGAAGATGTTGAAAATACTTTTGGATGGTTATTCAAACTCTAAAACTATCTTCCTGCAAATAGAAAGCAGATAAGGTAGTAGTAAGTGGCCAGAACAATCCAATGTGTCTTTCTCTGGACAGGGCATGGAGAATTTATGTGACTGCTGTTTAACTGGTTCCATGCCTTTGAGGATATACTCTACTGTACACTACGGTAAAGACATGTATTGTAGCATACAGTAAATTAACTGTACATGTACTGTGTTTTCCTTTGACATTTTTTATTTTGATGTTTTCTGACTGTTTTATTCTTTCAGGTTAAAACACAACTCTCTCCAAGGACACAGGGGAGAAGATGAGCTCATACTACATCGCTACATTACCCAAGTTACAAGAACAAGCTCCTCTTTATAACAGTAGAACCTATTGTCATTCCAGCCCAGATTCTTATCATATTCCCCCAGAGAGGGTGGCTTCCCCATGTTGTCAGTCAGTCCTCTTCAATTGCTGTCTGGAAACTCAGAGAGTGATTCTGACATATATTTTCCCATAAACTTCACACCCAGGCTTTTATCTCTGTGATGGATGCAGGCCTGAGGGGGATTAGTCACTGGCTGGCTGGCTGTAGTGAGGCTAGGCAGGGCGGCACTCAAAAGCCCTGTTATACCCAAACACTGCCGTAACCAAGATAGGAGAGATGGAGATGCATGGTGATGGAAGGAAACTGGGAGACTGTTTGCCAAAATGGAGGAATTACCACGACTATTATAAATACAACGTTTTGGTTCCTAAATAGAGACAGGCTGTTTGGAGAGGATTGGTTTGTATTACAAATTACTGCACTGTACATGCCCTCTTGGATACTGTACTGCTGATGTAGCTATAAATGGCTTAGTCTAGGATTTCAGTCTTTATCTGCCCCATCCCTATTACGGGGCCTTTGTTAGATTTTGCACATATTATCCAATCACAAATGTTACTTTTGTTCTACAACTTGAATTATACACATTACTATTGTTCACTACACAATTGTTCAGACAGAAGGTTAGCCTTTCAACCCTGATATCTATACAGTATGTCTGGAGGCACTGACCTCTTTCGTGCCACTGATTTTTGTGATCGACGGCTGATTGTCAGTATTGATTTTGGCTCCTTCGTTGGGGACTCCCTGCAGAGAGACAGATTGCCATTAAAATAAGCCATTGAAATCATCCATTGCTGAATTGCATTGTCTGTAGAAGGATAAGTATTAGCTATGCTGTCTGCAGCAGTCAGATATGTGGGTTTGAGTAGACCCAGCTGATCGTCAAGCCTCTGAAGTGTTGGATTAAAAACTCAGTGAACTCTCGTCTATGGCTGACAATGTTACGGTTTACAACACGGCTACCGAACGTTTCATGAAGTGACACCAGAATACAGGAGGATATTTGGACTTTAGGACATACTTGTGACATGAGAGGGGCATCCAATGCATCCATCTGGGAAGGAAGAAGGATGCATTGACCTCAAGAGGCATGCAGTGTCTGTCTGGCCACGCTGGGGCCCTGTAGTGTAGACAGCTGTAGTGGCTCACTGGAGCTGAGGGAGTTGAACTGCTTAGAGGTTGGTTCCATCTTTTTTCATTACTGTACATATCGTTGTATGCATGTTGTATGTGAATAGCTATGTAAGCAAGCAATGCAAATATGTATTCAGCATGCCAATGGGACGATCTACTGTTCTAGTCAGGATAAACATAACTGATTGATTGAAGGGCATATTTAAAGCATTGAAGCTTTTAGAGGTCTTTATTTTTGCTGAATAAAAAAACACACTATGTCTAAGTCAGCTAGCCACAAATTGAGACAAAGTGCAAATCCGGTTCATGCTTATGACGAAGAAGTAAGCCACCCTATTTCTAATTTACGATGGGGGAAATGGTTCAGTTTTTCCAGGCGTGAAACAGATCCATGGAACAATGGATAGCCAGCGAGGCTGGAAATACCCATCACAGTTATTTTTGATAGGGTACTCCTCCCGGACCTAGTGGATTAACATCATCTTCAGGCTCAAAGATTTTGACTTTATTCCAGTGCTGTGGCATAGATCTTTACAGATTCGACATCCAATCAAACTTTATCATCATGAATGAAGCCCATACTGTAGTTTTATTGACACCTGGAGCGGACTAGAGCTAGATATCGGCCCTGGCATTTCTAACACCCCAGACCATTTATTTCCTAGAGACACCTACACCGGACCATTTTTTCCCCCCTTGAGGCACCCATTATTAGCCAGATAAAGATAATTTAACACAAACTCCAAGTTAGACAGGCCCACTGGGCTAAAAATGGACCAGCCCATCTGGCATTTGTACGAAATGCCAGATGGCCAGTCCGCCCATGATTGACACAATGATCATGGTGGATGGGGAAACATGGCTGCTGAAAAGGTTATTTGTGACTCACATTACAGGGACTGGAACAGTATTCAATATTTAAATACTTCAGATCAGTAGTTAAAGGGCCAGAGGTTTTTACTGACCATGTCACCTGACAATGAAAAATACTGGGTCCTATAACCTAGTTACTGTTTTCCTACTCTGGTCACTTGGCCAGGAAAAACGTATGTCCCTATTACTGCCTTGTTAGTGAATTATTCGTGGCGCTAGGCAGGCTGCACTAATATTGTACAATCACAATGAGACAGTAATTTCACATGTAATATTTCAAATGAAGACAGCATGAGGCAGCCAAGTTCATGTAACTGTCAGTGTACAAGCAAAACCTGGTTGTTCTGGTAGGATACTCCAAAATATGTCTGTGATTCAGATTATAAATAGCTTATTTCATCATTCATAATGACTTTTTCCCATATCGGACATTGAATGTGTTGTTCTCACTCTGTTTTTAGTGTAAATAATCATTAATCAACGACAAGGTGAAAAGTGGGTGACCCAGTCGAGTGTTTTCCCAGCTTTTGTCAGACAGGATTGTTGAGGTAAAGCCAGAATGGCAGCTGGCAGGTTTGTGAAGTCGTCCGTCTGTCCATCTGTCAGGCTGGCTGGCTAGGGGAAATATTATAAAAACAGGAGTTACTTGCTCCTGTGCTGGAGATGGATGGCAGTGAGAGACAGACAAAGATGGACGCTAATTACCACCAAAGACTGATACGGTTTTGAGGTCACTGGACTGTTGCTTAGTGACCTCTTAGTAGTCTAGACTAACACACATAATTAACTCAGTGATGGATAAACATACAAGTAGGTTGGGATTTTGTAACACATTATGTTTAGGTACAGTACCATCTATAAAGGATTTATAACCAGGTTTAAGTGTACTTCTGAAAAGCACTCAATGCAGTAGGATTGATATAGCCTACCAGATTTGACTCATCTATGTAAGAGAGGGAAACCGTTTGGAGATAATGGCATTCACCAAAATTCTCTGCACATTTGCTGTGCGTGTTCACACCGAGGGCATATGAGTGAGGAGGATAAACCATGAGCAAGACTTTCAGAAATGTTCCATCTCCCGCTGGTGTCCACATCTAAGGGCTATGGTGCAGTTACCATAGAGACACCAGATTGTTTTGGTTGGTTTTGGTTAGGCTTCCTTCTTTCCGAGCGATGGCTTCTCTGCTTTGTCATCATCCCTCCTAAAGCAACAAGAGGACCCATTTCTATTGTCCATTCAGCGTCTTGGTTCTTGCAATGGAAAGTGATTCATTGTAATAAAGCGGTACTTCCATCCATTAGAATAATTGCCTCTAATCAAATCCATTATGTTCAACTGCCTCAATAACCATACCAAAACAGTGAACATGTACGTTCAGAAAAATGTGTTACGTTTATTGGTTTGAAGCCCTGTGGAGTCCAATAATTCTGTCTGAAATCTCAAAGTTTTATTGTCCATTTAGTTGGATGTAGTGGAGAATGTCTCACCTTGAAACAACGCGCCCAAAATACTGAGAGGGATGAGTCACTTAATGAACTAAAGATAGTTTCCTCTGTTATCCAATCAAATCCTTGTTTTGGCATGATTTCACTCTGCATGATGTAATAACACCAGAATCAGTTCAAGCTGTCTTTCCTATGAAAGACCTACAGTATAGCAGCCTTTTAGCTACAATTTGTACTTATCTAACTTGATCTTTAATATGAGCAAGTCAGTATACTTCATCTTGCACTCAACCTTTCACGTAGGCTACATCTTGCATTGATGTCAGTTTAAGTTCTCAAATAGGATTCAGCCTAATCTTTTGTAACTCAATCCATCTTCTGACCATATTACATTCATTGTCTCTTGCCCTGGTGTGTATGCTTAAGAGCATTCTAATATGCTGGCAAGATTTCAATAAAGCGTGCACCGTGCAAGAGGACAATGGAACCCTTGTGTCTTTTCTTTTTAACACTCGTGGGAATTGGCCTATATGGATAGGGCTGGAATTGAAATGTTTCTTACAGAAGAAATATGAAAATGCATAAGCATGGTATCAATTGAAAGGGAACAGATTGGTTTATCGCATGTTACTGTACAGCCACTGTGTTCCAATTTTGGCGCTTATCAGTGCCCAAGTCTACCAATATCAACCCCTACACGGGTATCTTTTGGTTATCACTATGGCAACAGCCTCCAGGAACGATAGATAGATAGATAGATCATTTAAAACAAAACAAGCACACATGTGGATAACACATTTAAAATCATCGAGGATGACACAAAAAAGTGTGTGGTCCTCTTAAATAAATGGATTTTTTTTTTTACAAACAATAACATAGTAGGCATAACCTACTACGCATACTTGGGTTACATATTTAATAATTATTCATACATTTTATTTTACCTGTATAGTGCTTTTCAAAGAATCTCACATAAAAAGTAAAACAACAAACAAAAAATGTAAATGTGGAGATTGAAAGTCTCAGTCGGCTTGTGATGAAGTTGAGGCAATTTGGGTTGGAAAGGCAGCGTGGGTTCAGTGGTGAGGGCATTGATGGGGCAGCTAAGGAAAAAACAGGCCCCGAGCTCTTCAACAGCGCACCACACCTGGTTCTCTGAATGGTTAGTCACTCAATTGGAGCCGCTTCTCTGGTACTGGCCCTCCATTGCCAGGAATGTAGTACCCACCTGGGTGATGCCACGGTTACTGAAATGTGCATGAAAGCCACCACATCTTGGCAGTGGTTAGGAGCATTCCCTGAACAGTCCCTGAACTTCCTCTGCAACCTCTGGACACAGCAAAAAAAGATAAACAATAAAGCGCTACCTTATAATTTCTGCTTTAACTTCTCTGGGATCGCTGAAAATTAAATGTCAGGAAAATTGACATTCTATATTGTAACAAAGGCAACCATTAATGGTGAATACCCTACATGTAATCCTTTTTTTTAAACATATCGTTGGCATGTGTGTCCTTCCGAGTGACATGAACTTGATTACGGTTTGGTGAAAGAAAAGCATAAATATGGAGGAATATCTCTCCCCGACACACACACACGCACAGATAAAGTTACTAGAAAAAGTTATTAGGTTTCACTTCTCAAGCCACAGTCCAGTAACGCTCCTGCATGTCTGCTTCGCTCGTTACACAATTTAATCAAACCAGGAATGCATGAAAAGATTTTTGCGGGGTAAAAGGGTTGTTTGTCTCAGAGGCCTTATTATCTACTGTGATTACTTCCATAATCCCCTCTCCTCAAGATTAAGTGGCTAAGGATGTCTGATTGACATAATTATGTATTAATCTCCTCCTCAGAGACAGGTGAATAGGCAGCCATTTCCCCAACTACCATAGGCTTCCCTCAGAAATACAAGATTAATTAAACCAGGAGCTTGTAAGGTCAAAAGTGTAAGACAGGGGTGTCAAACTCATTTTAGCTCAGGGGCCACATGGAGGAAAATCTATTCCCAAGTGGGCCAGACCGGTAAAATCATGGTATATATAACTTAAAAACAACAACTTCAGATTGGTTTCTTTGTTTTAATACTATCACCATAAAACATAAAGCTGGAGCCTGAGGACAGTGTGTCCAAAATAGTACAAGCACAACATCACTATTAATCATAAAACACCTCAAGTTTATTTGAAAATTCTAAAGAAAAAGAACACACAAACACACAATGCCTCAGTGATTCACAGAACTGTTTCACAGATCACAGAACTATATCAGGGTGTCATTTCTCAGGCAGAAATGTAGATACAAATAATGAAATCCTGTTCCCCAAACAAGTGCAAGAGTCAAGAATAGGTTAAATATACAAATAAAATAAAATCAATTAAAAACAATAGCACATCAACATAAAAACATATAAACATAAAGCTGGAGCAGATCACAGAACTATATCAGGGTGTCTCATGCAGCACTTTAAGTGGGGTTGCATAGTTTATTTGACTCCTGATACCTGGCATCTTTTAGCTTTCACCAGCGCATCAATATCAGGCGTCACATCCTGAGTGGCAGCCAACTTCAGGATGTGATTCAAGTGCTTGTGCGTGAGCCTTGAGCGCAGCTTTGTTTTATTTATGCTCATTACAGAGAACTTGCTCACAAAGATATGTGGTTCCAAACATGCACAACAGTTTTGCAGCGAGGGCTGTCAAGTTGGGGTAACCTGGCAAGAGATTCTGATAAAATATGTCCAAGCCAGCTGCGGCAAATGTGCCCTTCAAATCCTAGTCACACTGCAAGTCTATTATTTGAAGTTGGATGCTGACGGGCAGATCAGAGGGATTCACGGTGAATGGCGAAAAAAAAACATTGAAGTCTTTCTCCAGTTCACCAAAAATCTGAAAGCGTTGCTCAAACTCCCTTAACAGTCCCGTTATTTTATCTTTGAACCGCTTCATGTCTGCCACATGTTGGGTCGCGCACACATTTTTCAGACAGGGGAAGTGAGCTGCATCACCACCGGCGAGTTGCGTCTCCCACAATGACAGCTTCAACTTGAAAGAACGTATGCTGTCATAATACTGCGTGGCAACTTTGTTGCGCCCTTGCAGCTGTTTGTTCAAGTTATTCAGGTGCTCTGTAACATGCACCATAAATGCAAGGTCCTGCATCCATTCTGCGGAATGAAATTCTAACACTGGTTTGCCCTTTTCTTCCATGAACTGTTCAATTTCTTCTCGTAAATCAAAGAAACGCCTCAGCACAGCACCTCGGCTTAACCATCTTACCTCAGTGTGGTATGGCAGGCCATAGATGTGGTCTTTCTCTCTGAGAAGGCTGTCAAACTGACGGGGATTCAGGCTTCTGGATCGGATGAAATTAACAGTTTGGATGACCACCTTCATGACGTTATCCATCTTTAATGACTTGCAACACAAAGCCTCCTGGTGCAAAATACAGTGAAAAGTCCAAAAATCACGTCCTCCATTTGCAGATTGCACTTTCTCTCTGAACTTTGTCACAACGCCTGCTTTTTTCCCGATCATTGAGGGCGCACCGTCTGTAGCCAGGCTGACAGCGCGGGACCAGTCCACTCCGACCCTGTCCAGCGCGCCGACGAGTGCAGTGAAAATATCAGCTGCTGTCGTTGTATCTGTCATCGGCACCAACTCCACGAACTCCTCGGTGACGGTCAATGTGTCATCAACTCCGCGGATGAAAATGGCCAGTTGTGCAACATCTGTAATGTCTGTGCTTTCATCAATTGCAACCGAAAACGCAATAAATGACTTTACTTTTTGCTTCAACTGGCTGTCCAAATCCACTGAAAGATCGGAAATCCTGTCTGTAACTGTGTTTCTTGTCAGGCTGATATTTGCAAAAGCCTGGTGCTTTTCAGGGCACACAATCTCTAATGCCTTCATCATGCATGTTTTAAAAAATTCACCCTCACTAAAGGGTTTTGAAGCCACTGCGATTTCATTAGCAATGAGGTAGCTAGCTTTCACTGCAGCGTCACTGATGTCTCGGCTGTGAGTAAACACAGACTGCTGTTTCTTCAGACCCACCAACAGTTCATTCACCTTCTCTCTTCTCCGCTGTCCTTGAAAGTTGTCATATTTGTCAGCATGAAGACTCACATAGTGTGTCACGGCCGTCTACGGAAGGAGTGGACCAAAGCGCAGCGTTTGTAGCGAACATGACTTTATTAAAGTTAAAGTGCACGAACGAGAAAACAATAAACAATGACGGATAGTGAAGTCCTCAGTACACAGACTGAAACATGGAACAAAAACCCACAACCCTAAGGTGAACACTGACAGTTTAAATATGGCTCCCAATCAGAGATAACGAGCCGACAGCTGACACTCGTTACCTCCGATTGGGAGTCACATGACGAGACAAGACACTACAACCAAAACCAAACACAACCAAATGAACACACCCTATACCCAACACAACCAAATGAATACACCCTGGCTCAAACTACACAGTCCCGGAGCCAGAGCGTGACAGTACCCCCCCCTAAAGGCGCGGACTCCGACCGCGCCTACACCCCAAAATAGGGGAGGGCTGGGTGGGTGTTGCTCCTCGGAGGCGGCTCCGGCTCCGGGCTTGACCACCACCCCACTTCACTCCCCCCGTAGTGCCCCCGGTCCGATCTGACCCAGCTTGCTGGATCAGGACCTCCGACGCGCACCCCTGGCTTGGCGCGTGAGGTAGGAATGGACCGGAACTGGCAGACGATACGCACCCTTTGCCTGGTGCGTGGAGCCGGAACAGGCCTCACCAGGCTGAAGACTCGCATCCCTGGCTTGGTGCGAGTAGCAGGAATGGGCTGGATCAGGCTGACGGCTCGCACCCTTGGCTTGGTGCGAGTAGCAGGGACGAGCTGAACCAGGCTGACGACTCGCACCCTTGGCTTGGTGCGAGTAGCAGGAACGGGCTGGACCAGGCCGACGACTCGTACCCCTGGCTTGGTGCGAGTAGCAGGAACGGGCTGGACCAGGCTGACGACTCGCACCCTTGGCTTGGTGCGAGTGGCAGGAACAGGCCGGGTCGGGCTGGCGACGCGCACCGTAGACTTGGTGCGGGTGGCAGGAACAGGCCGGACCGGGCTGGCGACGCGCACCGTAGGTTTGGTGCGAGTGGCAGGAACAGGCCGGGTCGGGCTGGCGACGCGCACCGTAGACTTGGTGCGGGTGGCAGGAACAGGCCGGGCTGGGCTGGCGACGCACACCGTAGGTTTAGTGCGTGGAGCAGGAACAGGCCGGGCTGGGCTGGCGACGCACACCGTAGGTTTAGTGCGTGGAGCAGGAACAGGCCGGACCGGGCTGGCGACGCGCACCGTAGGTTTGGTGCGAGTGGCAGGAACAGGCCGGGTCGGGCTGGCGACGCGCACCGTAGACTTGGTGCGGGTGGCAGGAACAGGCCGGGCTGGGCTGGCGACGCACACCGTAGGTTTAGTGCGTGGAGCAGGAACAGGCCGGACAGGGCTGTCGACGCACACCGTGGGCTTTGTGCGTGGAGCAGGAACAGGCCGGGCTGGGCTGGCGACGCACACCGTGGACTTGGTGCGTGGAGTAGGAACAGGCCGGACAGGGCTGTCGACGCACACCGTAGGCTTTGTGCGTGGAGCAGGAACAGGCCGGGCTGGGCTGGCGACGCACACCGTGGACTTGGTGCGTGGAGTAGGAACAGGCCGGTCCATACTGGGAACACACACCACTGGCCTCAACCGGGGATCAGGAACGGGCCGGACCGGACTGGTAACACACCTCAGTCTCTCACGCCGTGCCTCCACTACTTCCCTCCCTCTACTCGCCAATGGCTCCCGTAATCCGGTAGCCTTCTCTCCACGTCTCCCTGTGGCAGCCTCCTGCTGCCCAGCCGCCCAAGCCATGTGCCCCCCCCCAAAAACTTTTTGGGGTTGCCTCTCGTCCTTCCGACGATGGCCCTGCTGACGCCGTTGCTCCTCTCTCGCCAGGGCCTTGATCCTCCCCCAAGGTCCCTTGCCCCCGAGCATGTCCTCCCAGGACCACGATTTGCCCACCTGGGCCATCGCCAGCCTCTCGATCTCCTTACCCGGCGCTTCCTCCCATGTCCAGTCTCCTTGCTCCTGGACACGCTGCTTGGTCCTTTTTTGGTGGGTTTTTCTGTCACGGCCGTCTACGGAAGGAGTGGACCAAAGCGCAGCGTTTGTAGCGAACATGACTTTATTAAAGTTAAAGTGCACGAACGAGAAAACAATAAACAATGACGGATAGTGAAGTCCTCAGTACACAGACTGAAACATGGAACAAAAACCCACAACCCTAAGGTGAACACTGACAGTTTAAATATGGCTCCCAATCAGAGATAACGAGCCGACAGCTGACACTCGTTACCTCCGATTGGGAGTCACATGACGAGACAAGACACTACAACCAAAACCAAACACAACCAAATGAACACACCCTATACCCAACACAACCAAATGAATACACCCTGGCTCAAACTACACAGTCCCGGAGCCAGAGCGTGACATAGTGGCGACGAAGGTTATATTCTTTCAGCACTGCAACATGCTGTGAACACACCAAACATACAGCTTTCCCATTCAATTCCGTGAATAAATAGAAGGATGACAATTTTTCTTGGAACACTCTGCACTCTGCGTCCACTTTCCTCTTTTTTGACAGAGACATATTGGGGCAATGAGGGTGCCAAAGCACATCATGTTAAAAGTAGAAGCCGTAATAAATATCGCGGGCAAAACAAAGTAGCCATCCGGACTGGCTGCACTTGCTTGACCTATTTGCTCTGCCCCGGTATAAACAGTTTGCTTGCTTAACACAATTGCTATTGCGCCATCCAGTGGACACAATTGGAACAGCAGTTTCTTTTATTGAAAAATTGCAGCTCATTTTTATACTTTACAAAATCATCTTGCGGGCCGGATTAAACCCGTTTGCGGGCCTGATCCGGCCCGCGGGCCGGACGTTTGACACCCCTGGTGTAAGACGTCAGCATAATGGCAAACTGAGAGGCATTCATTCCATGCATAACACCACTCCAAGCGGTGTAGGGAGAAAAATTATGCACTGTGAACAACGGTATGCCACTGGATAGGTTAAAGGTTAGAATGAGGTAGGAAGTTAAGAGCGATTGGCTCCTGGGTCTGTCAAACAGGACTCGGGGTCAAGACTAGGGCTGTTACGGTGACTGTATTACCGCCACACTGGCGATCACGAGTCATGATGACTGTCAAATTCCACGTGACCGTTTAGTCACAGGAATTAGGCTTCTCCAAGCTCTGATGCTGCTGATGGTCATTAGTAGCCTACCAAACTTGCTAATTGCCTGGTACTGAGCACTATATTGTCCCTCTAATCACTCTGACATCAATGCAAAATGTAATCGAAAATCTAATCAAACACTTCATGAGAGCCCATGAGCTCATGTTGCAGAACATTTCTATAGGCTATGCAATTGCGTGAGAAAACAGAGTTTTGATGGCCTCTATTAAAAAGGGGAGGCCTACTACAGTGCATTCAGAAAGTATTCAGACCCCTCAACTTTTTCCACATTTTGTTAGGTTACAGCCTTATTCAACAATGGACTAAATTGTTTTTCCCCCCTCATCAACCCCATAAAGACAAAGCAAAAAAATTAATGGTTGTTGCTAATTTATAAAATAAATAAATGTCACATTTACATAAGTATTCAGCAACTCTGCCTAGAAGGATGCTGACCTTCTAGGCAGAGTTGCAAAGAAAAATCCATATCTCAGACTGGCCAATAAAAATAAAAGATTAAGATGGGCAGTCTGAGATATGGCTTTTTCTTTGCAACTCTGCCTTGAAGGTCAGCAACCCGGAGTCACCTCTTCACTGTTGATATTGAGACTGGTGTTTTGTGGGTACTATTTAATGAAGCTGCCAGTTGAGGACCTGTGAGGCGTCTGTTTCTCAAACTAGACACTCTAATGTATTTGTCATCTTGCTCAGTTGTGCACCGGGGCCTCCCACTCCTCTTTCTATTCTGGTTAGAGCCAGCTTACGCTGTTCTGTGAAGGGAGTAGTACACAGCGTTGTATGAGATCTTCAGTTTCTTGGCAATTTCTCGCATGGAATAGCCTTCATTTCTCAGAATAGACTGACGAGTTTCAGAAGAAAATTATTTGTTTCTGGCCATTTTGATTCTGTAATCGAACCCACAATTGCTGACGCTCCAGATACTCAACCAGTCTCAAGAAGGACAGTTTTATTGCTTCTTTAATCAGCACAACAGTTTTCAGCTGTGCTAACATAATTGCAAATGGGTTTTCTAATGCAAACACAACGTGCCATTGGAACACAGGTGTAGGCCATCATTGTAAATAAGAATTTGTTCTTAACTGACTTGCCTAGTGAAATAAAGGTAAAATAAAAAAATACAAAATAAAAACACAGGACTGATGGTTGCTGATAATGGGCCTCGGTACGCCTATGTAGATATTCCATAAAAAATCAGCCGTTTCCAGCTACAATAGCCATTTACAACATTAACAATGTCTACACTTGTCACGTTAGTTTAATGACAGGTCAGACCAAGGCGCAGCGTGATGTACGTACATGTTTATTAACTTCTAAACACAACGACAAAACAACAACCGAAACGAAACGTGAAGTCCAAGGTAGAACACACAACATACCTTACACGGAACAAGATCCCACGGACTCCGACCACACAACCTTCACATACCAGGGTAGGGGCCGGGTGGGCATTCCGCCTCGGAGGCGGATCCGGCCCCGGTCGTGACGACCACACCCTCTCCACCTCCCTGTTGCGCCCCTGGTCTGGTCTGGACCTCGGCGCGCTGCTTCCCCTCTCCTTCGTCCCACGATACTCCAGGCCCTGTCTGGACCCTGGTGTGGGAGACCCCGAACCTGGAGAGGGGCTGACGTCATGGTCTGGAGTCGCTGACCAGAGCTGGACCAGGCACCGGTGGAGCGGACTGCTCAGCCTCCGGACTGGAGCCGCTGACCGGAGTTGGACTGGGCACCGGTGGAGCGGACTGTTCTGGCTCCGGAGTGGAGCCGCTGACCGGAGCTGGATCAGGCACCGGTGGAGCGGACCGTTCTGGCTCCAGAGTGGAGCAGCTGACCGGTGCCGGACCAGGCACCGGTGGAACGGGCACGGGCCGTGCCGGACTGGACAAATGCACCACTGGTCTGGTGCGAGGAGCAGGCATGGGCCAGACCGGACTAGGAACGCGCACCACTGGCTTGGTGCGAGGGGCATGAACGGGCCGGACCGGACTGGCGACGCGCACCACTGGCTTGGTGCGAGGAGCAGGAACAGACCGGACTGGCGACGCGCAACACTGGCTTGGTGCGAGGAGCAGGAAAAGGCCGGGCCGGACTGGCGATGCGCACCACTGGCTTGGTGCGAGGAGCAGGAACAGGCCGGGCCGGACTGGCGACGCGCACCACTGGCTTGGTGCGAGGAACAGGAACAGGACGGGCCGGACTGGCGACGTGCACCACTGGCTTGGTACGAGAAGCAGGAACAGGCCAGGCCGGGCCGGGCTGGCGACGCGCACCACTGGCTTGGTGCGAGGAGCAGGAACAGGCCGGGCCGGGCTGGCGACGCGCACCACTGCCTTGGTGCGAGGAGCAGGAACAGGCCGGGCTGGTGACGCGCACCACTGGCTTGGTGCGAGGAGCAGGAACAGGCCGGGCTGGCAACACGCACCACTGGCTTGGTGCGAGGAGCAGGAACAGGCCGGGCTGGGCTGGCGACGTGCACCAGTGGCTTGGTGCGAGGAGCAGGAACAGGCTGGGCCGGGCTGGCGACGCGCACCACTGGCTTGGTGCAAGGAACAGGAACAGGCCGGGCCGGACTGTGGAGGCGGACTGGAGGTCTGGAGCGGAGAGCTGGCACAACCCGTCCTGGCTGAATGCCTACTTCCGCACAGTATGTGTGAGGCATCAGCACAGGACGCACTGGGCTGTGCACGCGCACTGGCGATACAGTTCGTAGAACTGCCGCAGGATATGTGGGACCGAGGAGGCGTACTGGAGACCAGGAGCGTTGAGCCGGCACACCCCGTCCTGGCTGGATGCCCATCTTCGCACGGCACGAGCGTGGTGCAAGCACAGGACGTACAGGAATGTGCCGGCGCACTGGCGACACAGTACGTAGCTCCGCATAACCCGGAGCCTGCCCAGTCATACGCTTCCTCGCGTGAGTACGGGGAGTTGGCTCTGCTCTGACACTAGGCTCCGCCAACCACCCCGTGTGCCCCCCCAAAATGTTTTCTTGGGGCTACTTCTCGGGCTTCCTCCTCGACCGGCCTCCTCCGTGTTGCTGTTGCACCTCTCCTGCCTGGGCATCTACCTTAGCCCATGGCCTCTCCCCGCAAATATCTCTTCCCATGACCACAAATTGCCCACCTGTGACATGGCTATTCGCTCCGCCTGGGCACGCTGCTTGGTCCTCGTAAGGTGGGATCTTCTGTCACGTTTGTTTAATGACGGGTCAGACCAAGGCGCAGCGTGATATACGTACATGTTTATTAACTTATAAACACAATGACAAAACAACAACCGGAACGAAACGTCCAAGGTAGAACACACAACATACCTTACATGGAACAAGATCCCACAACTACACAGTGCCAATAGGCTGCCTAAGTATGATCCCCAATCAGAGACAACGAGCGACAGCTGCCTCTGATTGGGAACCACATCGGCCAACAAAGATCCACACATACTAGATCGACAACATAGAATAAACACAACAAAGAATATACACACCCTGACTCAACATATACGAGTCCCCTGAGTCAGGGCGTGACAACACTGTATTTCTGATCAATTTGATGTTATTTTAATGGAGGAAAAAAAGGTTTTCTTTCGAAAACAAGGACATTTCTAAGTGACCCCAAACCTTTGAACGGTAGTGTATATTATTTAGTATATTTAAAGATTAAATCAAGAATAGTCTGATGGGTGACAATAATAGCCTGTCACTTGTGAATGATATATTATCACTTGTGAATGATGCCCAGCTTGTGTGCAGTAAGGCAAGAAACAGCCCTTGCCTTTTTTTGGGGCGACTTTTTCAAATCATAGACGCGCACCTCATGTAGCCTAGCCCATAGACCTATACAGTATGTTTTGATAAGGTTTGTATCACAACTAAAGTGCCAAATAACTTAATAAATTAAGCACATTAATCTGCTTTACAACGGGCGTAGAGTCTAACTGGCAAACAGCGTGTGAGCTTCAAGTTTGGGGAAGATAATTTTCACCATAAAAATGCATCTTTATACTAAAGCATTACATGCATAATCGCATTTGCGGTCACTTTTGAGAATGGTGTTTTCCCGCTAATTGATTGTATTTTGGAACATTTGCGCTTATAGCCTACTGCCGTGTGTGCATAGCTTCGCTTATAATGTGAAGAAATAGCCTAATAGTTTATCAACATTTTAAGCTAAATATTCTATCTATTGCGTCAGCCTCATTGCTTAAAAAAAAAGAATGATGCTAGTGGTTGTATTAATTTGGGAGCTATGTTTGGAATATTTATTTATTGCACAGAATAGATCAACTTTTTTACTATGGGGGAAGTAGATTGACATAGGCTAGTGCTTTTGTTGTTCGTCAGGCTTACTCATCTTGTTAGCTGACGAAAAGTAAATATGGTAGTTCTTCCAACATCTTCAATATGCGCCTCGGAATTCGATAAGGACGCCCGCAGTTGCGTCCCCGATGTGTCTGTCTTCACTTGTAGCCTGTGAGAAAGACCCGATCACGTGACGGGCATTGGCTAATAAGAATTGAGATATCTGAGAGAGCAATGTGAGTGGGAGGTGCTTTGGAGCATGCAGCCGGGAGAAGCGAAATATAATTATTATATTCAGCCCAAGGGCACAACGGCCGCAAAAGGCATGGATTTTTTTAGGGGACATTAAAGCCACACAAAGGGGATGCCGCCAGGACATTCGAGGCATAATCAAGTGCTTGTCAAATTGTGAATGAGAGACTGATGAAGTGTGTACAGCCTGCACACAAAAACAAAGCAGAGCTCATGCCTTTTATGCAGCTTTTTTCAAATCATCATTAGAGTCACATCATGCAGCCTTAGAATGTATTAAAAATCAAAACATATAGCCCAACATTTGTATCACAACTAAAGTTGCATAAATAACTCTAAATTAAGCATATAGGAGGACCTGTTTTTTTGTTAACCACTCAATACAGAATGTGCACACTCCCTCAAATCGTTTGGAGAAAATATCCTTTCTATTTTATTCAGCTATGTTCAATTGTATTCTTCATATTATAAAATAATATAAAATAATGCCACGGAATTCTAAGCAAATCGTGTCTGTTAAATGAACTAGTGTAGCCCACAGCCATATGGCATAGCCAGATCAGGGCCTAACATAAGGACAACTCAAAGTATTGTCGTGACGTGACTTTAACATTAATCTGAAGACTGTTATTTCTCTAATTAACGAACTATGTTTAATTGTTCCCCGATTAAATTAATCATGTAACAATTAACTCATTAGGATTTGTGGCACCACGAGAGCGGTTGTTTAAAGAGTTACCATCTCCCAAATTAAACTCTAGAAAGTCTATACCTATCACATCGATAAACAGTCAACTTATTAATCATAACCTCGTATCATATCATCATTCTGAACGTCGTAACCTCCTTGCATCTGTAAAAACCAGAGCCTTATTTATGATTCAGTACTACACAAATTGGTTTAATTGTTTATTTACTAGCTAACTCAAATGTTAACACAGGATAACATACACACTTAATGCATTAAAAACAGGTCATAGCAGACTGACAACAACATGACTGCTTGTTACAAAAGAGGGAGAGAGAGAGAGAGAGAGAAAGGGACAGACAGAGACACTTAACGTTGGTACATTTAGAAACTACTCTCACTTATAGTTCTCCTATACTTTGCACACGAACCGCCGCCCGCTTGGAGTAAGAAATTATGAATGTATTTACGTGAGGTGCTGCCGTATAGCTCTCTCTCAGAACCGGGCCTCCCTGGAAAGGGAGTTGGTTGGGCCTTCTCGCGGCTCGCTCGTAAGGCTCTGATTGTCCAAACAGTTACAACAAGTCTTCTACTGTTGTTCTCCTCTGTAGTTGTCCGATGTCCAGTGACTTGTCATGTAGTCCTGAACAGAACAGCAGAATGGATTTTCCTTCCACTCGTTCAGGAAGATGCTTCTTTGAAGATAGGCTAGCCAGCCATGTCGGTGGTTCCTCAGTGGGTGATGAGAATAGCGTAGTAGGATGGTTTGAATAGAGTAGTAGAATGGTCCCACTTAAATTCACTTTCGAAGATACTGTAATTAGGATAGCTAATCAGCCGTACCAGTGATTATAGGGGAGTTTTCTCCACCTCATGTAGCAATTCAAGGTTCAAACCACTTTAAACGCACAGCTGCAGCTAGGCGTCTTTCTGGTCTGAATGTTAGTTTCTTTACCAAACCTTTATGCACCCTGGTCGAAAGGGGCGGTTCCGTCAGGCTGACATGCTCTCTGACCTCACTCAGGGCGTGGTTACTTACTGTACACATTTTATGGAAAACCCTTCTCTCTTATGGCTCCTAAAATCACATTCCTATCTTATCAAAAATACTTTCATCATTTTTCATATTTCATGCACAACATATAGGATGGACATTTCGTACATGTAGTGGACATACTTTCCAAGTTACAGTATTTTCTTTATAACATTTTTAATGACATCACAAAATAACAAACGAAACAACATTAGTTTTCTATAGATCGCGTCTGACCATTCTCCATGTTCCCTTTTAGAAATATTGTTCCAGTATTCGCTTTAGAATGTGTTAGAGTTCCGGTGGGAAAAGTCTGTGGAACAAAGAACATTCCTTTGGTTAATACTGGAGAGGGAGACCCTGGGCGTTCTCTTGTGATTTACAACAGGGCATGAGGTGTCAAACCGGCCCAGTTCCCTCCTCCCCCTCTCTGTCGGTGAAAGGGGGTCTGGTTGAAGTTATTCATTGCCAACCTGATCTGACCTATTTGGATCCTCACAGGACAGTCATGACAGTATGCTATTATGTTATTCTGAAATAGATTACATTTTCTTCATATCATGTTTCTTTAGACCTGTCTAAAATAAATAATGGATTTATTCTGATGGTGTAGGCTATATTACATGGATTTACTTTTTTAAATGTAGATGTTCCAAAGGTCTGCATCGGTGGCTTGTAGATGTGTTTATGTTAATTCACAGTCAATTACCTTGAGACCGGCAGTTATTTGCTTGACAATCACCAGCTGACAAAATTTCATGACTGCCACAGCCCTAGTCAAGACATCTCCATTTGACGTCCCATGATTGGACCTGATCTAGGTTGTGAAGGTAAAGCAAAAGTCAAGTGTTTTCTGGCATCACTCAATATGTTACTGATAGAGGGGGAGAGAGGAAATGCGAGGATATAGGTTCTTCTGACAGAGACTGGATGGAGAGGAAGAGGGAGCTTAGTAGTCTTGGAAACAGGTCTGCTCTACCTCACTATATCCGTCTCAAGGATATACAGTACATATAGAAAGCAATACACAACCAGTCAAAAGTTTGGAGACACCTACTTATTCAAGGGTTTTTCTTAATTTTTTATATTTTTTACATTGCAGAATAATAGTGAAGACATCAAAACTATGAAATACCACATATGGAATCATGTATTAACCAAAAAACTGTTAAACAAATAAAATAATATTTTATATTTGAGATTCTTCAAATAGCCACCCTTTGCCTTGATGACAGCTTTGCACACTCTTGGCATTCTCAACCAGGTAGTCACCTGGGGTAGTCACCTGGAATGCATTTCAATTAACAGGTGTGCCTTCTTAAAAGTTAATTTGTGGAATTTATTTCCTTCTTAATGTGTTTGAGACAATCAGTTGTGTTGTCACAAGGTAGGGGGGGTATACAGAAGATAGCCCTATTTGGTAAAAGACCAAGTCCATATTATGACGAGAACAGCTCAAATAAGCAAAGAGAAACGACATTCCCTCATTACTTTAAGACATGAAGGTCAGTCAATACGGAACATTTCTAGAACTTTGAACGTTTCTTCAAGTGCAGTCGCAAAAACCATCAAGCGCTATGATGAAACTGGCTCTCATGAAGACCGCCACAGGAATGGAAGACCCAGAGTTACCTCTGCTGCAGAGGATAAGTTCATTAGAGTTATCATCCTCAGAAATTGCAGCCCAAATAAATGCTTCACAGAGTTCAAGTAACAGACACATCTCAACATCAACAGTTCAGAGGGGACTGTGTGAATCAGGCCTTCATGGTCGAATTGCTGCAAAGAAACCACTACTAAAAGGACACCAATAAGAAGAAGAGACTTGCTTGGGCCAAGAAACATGAACAATGGACATTAGACCGGTGGAAATGTGTCCTTTGGTCTGTTTCCAACCGCCGTGTCTTTGTGAGATGCGGTGTAGGTGAACGGATAATCTCCGCATGTGTGGTTCCCACCGTAAAGCATGGAGGAGGTGTTATGGTGTGGGGGTGCTTTGCTGGTGACACTGTCAAGGCACACTTAACCAGCATGGCTGCCACAGCATGGCTGCCACAGCATTCTGCAGCGATACGCCATCCCATCTGGTTTGGGCTTAGTGGGACTATCATTTGTTTTTCGACAGGACAATGACCCAACACACCTCCAGGCTGTGTAAGAGCTATTTTACCAAGAAGGAGAGTGATAGAGTGCTGCATCAGATGACCTGGCATCCACAATCCCCCGATGTCACGGTGTTAGAAATGGGGAGGTGTGGAATCAGGCGCAGAAGCAGATGTACAGTCCAACAAGACTTTACTAGCGAGTGCAAAATAATCCAAACACGGCCAGAGGCCAACAGACGCACACAGGCGTCAAACACGAGCGCACAAACACAGGGCGCAAAAACTCTCCTCAACCGAGGAGGAAGATAAATCGTAACTGGCGTACCGAAACACGGGTAACGCCCAAACACCTGACACGAAACAATTACACACAACACGACACTAACAACAAGGAAACTAAATAGGGTGCTTAATGAGACATAACACAAGACAGGTGTGGCTAACAGACAAAACTAATCAAACAGGAAACATGGAACATGCAACGGTGGCAGCTAGAATTCCGGAGACGACGAACGCCGAAACCTGCCCGAACAAGGGAGAGAGGCAGCCTCGGCCGAAACCGTGACAGTACCCCCCCCTTGACGCGCGGCTCCAGACGTGCGCCGACTCCGGCCTCGGGGACGACCCGGAGGACGTGGAGCAGGGTGCGTCGGATACCCCCGATGGAATTCCGTCAGGAGCGACGGGTCCAAAATGTCTCTCCTCGGCACCCAGCACCGCTCCTCCGGACCGTACCCCTCCCACTCCACTAGATACTGGAGACCCCCCATCCGACGTCTCGAATCCAAGATGGACCTCACGGAGTACGCCGGTGCCCCCTCGATGTCCAATGGGGGCGGGGGAGTCTCCCCTATCTCATTTTCTTGGAGCGGGCCTGCTACCACCGGCCTGAGAAGGGACACATGGAACGAGGGGTTAATACACTTATACTCCACAGGTAGCTGTAATCTATAACATACCTCGTTCAACCTTCTCAGGACTTTAAATGGCCCTACAAACCGCCGACCCAGTTTCCGACAGGGCAGGCGGAGGGGCAGGTTTCTGGTAGAGAGCCAGACTCGATCACCAGGTGCGTACACCGGTCCCTCACTGCGGTGGAGATCAGCGCTCGCCTTCTGACGTCGGAGGGCCCGCTGCAGGTGGACGTGTGCAGCGTTCCAAGTCTCCTCCAAGCGCCGCGCCCACTCATCCACCGCAGGAGCCTCGATCTGGCTCTGCTGCCAGGGTGCCAGAACCGGCTGGTAACCTAACACACATTGAAATGGAGTTAGGTTAGTGGAGGAATGGCGTAGGGAATTCTGGGCCATCTCGGCCCAGGGAACGTACCTTGTTTTTTTTTATTTTTTTTTATAATTATTATTGACCACTCCTCCGGCCGGTCCTGGCAGTATGTTCTGAGAAACCTACCCACATCCTGGTTTACGCGTTCCACCTGCCCATTACTCTCCAGGTGGTACCCCGAGGTGAGGCTCACCGAGACCCCCAACCGCTCCATAAACGCTCTCCAGACTCTGGAGGTGAATTGGGGACCCCGATCAGCCACAATGTCCTCGGGTACCCCGTAGTGCCGGAACACATGGGTGAACAGTGCCTCGGCAGTTTGTAGGGCAGTAGGAAGACCCGGCATGGGGAGCAAACGACAGGCCTTAGAGAACCGGTCCACAACGACCAGGATGGTAGTATTCCCTTGGGAGAGGGGAAGGTCTGTTATAAAGTCCACAGAGAGGTGGGACCATGGTCGTTGTGGAACGGGCAGGGGTAGCAACTTACCCCTAGGCAGATGTCTAGGCGCCTTACACTGGGCGCACACCGAGCAGGAGGAAACATAAACCCTCACATCCCTTGCCAACGTGGGCCACCAGTACTTGGCACTAAGACAGTGCACTGTCCGGCCGATACCCGGATGTCCAGAGGAGGGTGACGTGTGAGCCCAATAGATCAATCGATCCCGAACCTCGAGCGGAACGTACTTCCGACCCTCCGGGCACTGTGGTGGACTAGGGTCGGTGCGTAACGCCCGCTCGAGTTCAGCATCGACCTCCCACACTACCGGTGCCACCAGACACGACTCAGGCAGTATGGGAGTGGGCTCCACGGACCTCTCCTCCGTGTCATACCGCCGAGACAGCGCATCTGCCTTACCATTCTGTGACCCAGGGATGTACGTGATCTTAAAAGTGAACCTGGTCAAGAACATACTCCATCTTGCCTGGCGAGGGTTCAGCCTCCTCGCCGCCCGGATGTACTCCAGGTTACGGTGGTCCGTCAAAATGAGGAAAGGGTGTTGAGCCCCCTCAAGCCAGTGCCTCCACACCTTTAGAGCCTGTACCACGGCTAACAGCTCCCTGTCCCCTACGTCATAGTTCCGCTCCGCCGGACTGAGCTTCTTAGAATAAAAGCACAGGGGCGGAGTTTAGGTGGCGCGCCAGACCGTTGTGAAAGCACGGCTCCTAAACCGGCCTCTGACGCGTCCACCTCTACCTGGAACGGCAAAGAGGGATCCGGATGCGCCAGCACCGGGGCCGAGGTAAACAGGTCCTTCAGCCTCCCAAACGCCCTGTCCGCCTCGGCCGACCACTGCAGACGCACCGGACCCCCCTTCAAAAGAGACGTGATGGGAGCTGCCACCTGTCCAAAACCCCGGATAAACCTCCTGTAGTAATTTGCAAACCCCAAAAACTGCTGCACCTCCTTCACAGTGGTTGGTGTTTGCCAATTACGCACGGCCGACACCCGGTCTACCTCCATCTTCACCCCTGACGCAGACAACTGATAACCCAAAAAGGAGACCGACTCCTGGAAAAACAGACACTTCTCTGCCTTCACATACAGGTCGTGCTCCACCAGCCTCCGCAACACTCTACGCACCAGGGCCACATGCTCGACACGGGTAGGCGAGTACACGAGAATGTCATCAATGTACACAACCACCCCCTGCCCCTGCATGTCCCTGAAGATCTCATCCACGAATGATTGGAAAACTGACGGAGCGTTCATCAACCCGTATGGCATGACCAGATACTCGTAATGGCCCGAGGTGGTACTAAAGGCTGTCTTCCATTCATCACCCTCCCTGATGCGCACCAAGTTGTACGCGCTCCGGAGATCTAATTTAGTGAAGAAACGCGCCCCATGCAACGACTCAGTCATGGTCGCAATCAGCGGGAGTGGATAACTGTACTTCACCGTAATCTGATTGAGACCACGGTAATCGATGCACGGGCGCAAACCACCATCCTTTTTCTTCACAAAAAAGAAACTCGAGGACGCAGGGGAAGTGGAAGGCCGTATGTATCCTTGTCTCAGAGATTCGTCTATGTAAATCTCCATAGCTTTCTTCTCCTCCTGAGACAGAGGATACACATGGCTCCGTGGGAGCGCAGCTCCTGCCTGGAGGTCTATCGCACAATCTCCCTGCCTATGGGGTGGCAACCGCGTCGCCCTCGCCTTACTAAACGCAATAGCCAAATCCCCATACTCAGGGGGAACGTGCAATGCGGGCACCTGGTTTGGACTCTCCACCGAGGTAGCCCCTACGGAAACGCCCAAACATCTACCCACACACTGAGCAGACCACTCCATCAGAGCCCTCTCCTGCCACGAAATAGCTGGGTTATGGGTACTCAACCAGGGCATGCCCAGCACCACCGGATACGCAGGAGAGTCAATCAGGAACAGCTGAATCATCTCCTGATGATCCCCCTGCGCACACATCCTAAGTGGCGCCGTGACCTCCCTGATTAAGCCCGTACCCAACGGACGACTATCTAGGGCATGAACGGGGAAAGGAACATCAACAGGAATAAGGGGAATCCCTAACGCTAAACAAAACTTTCTATCAATAAAATTCCCAGCCGCGCCTGAATCTACCAGCGCCTTATGCTGGGAATGAGGTGCTACCTGTGGAAAACGCACAGGCATCCAAAAATGGGCAACAGTGAGCTCTGGGTGAGTGGGGCGCCTACTCACCTGGAGGGAATCCCCAGTGCGGGACCTGTCGTCATCCTCCCTAGGAGGCCATCCCCAGCACCTAGCCGCGGTGTGTCCTCCCCGACCACAGTTGGTGCAGTGGATGGACCCCCTAACCAACCGACTCCTCCTCTCTCTAGCGCCAGCGCCCCCGAGCTCCATAGGACACGGCTCGGAGGCGCTGGAGGGTGAAATGGACGGACCCCCCTCAGGACGTCCGCGGGTGGCCAATAGGTTATCCAGCCTGATGGACATGTCGACCAGCTGGTCGAAAGAGAGACTGGTGTCCCTACAAGCCAGCTCCCGACGGACGTCCTCTCGTAGGCTACATCTGTATAGATCGACGAGGGCCCGCTCATTCCACCCTGCATCTGCCGCTAGAGTACGGAATTCGAGAGCGAATTCTTGGGCACTCCTCCTCCCCTGCCGGAGGAAGACCAGACGCTCCCCCGCCGCTTTCCCCTCCGGGGGATGGTCAAACACCGCCTTGAAGCGGCGGGAGAACTCGTTGTAGGTGATAGTCTCGGCGTCGATCTTCCTCCACTCCGCGTTGGCCCATTCCAACGCCTTCCCGGACAGGCAGGAGATCAGGGCGGACACGCTCTCATGCCCCGAGGGTGCCGGGTGTACGGTGGCCAGGTACAGCTCCACCTGGAGGAGGAATCCCTGACACCCAGCCGCGGTTCCGTCGTAGGCCCTCGGGAGAGAGAGTCGGATTCCTCGGGGTTCTGGCGCTGGAATGGGCGGACTGGCCGATGGTGCTGGCAGGGAGGGAGGTGGTGGAGGCGCTCCCCAGCCTCGGAGCGTGGTGATCACCTCCTGCAGGGCGGTCCCCATCTGCTGTATCTGGTCCTGTTGTTCCCGAACCTGGACCTCCAGTCTCGTCGGGGCTGCTTCGGCTCCTGCTGATTCCATGTCAAAGGTGTGTAATTCTGTCACGGTGTTAGAAATGGGGAGGTGTGGAATCAGGCGCAGAAGCAGATGTACAGTCCAACAAGACTTTACTAGCGAGTGCAAAATAATCCAAACACGGCCAGAGGCCAACAGACGCACACAGGCGTCAAACACGAGCGCACAAACACAGGGCGCAAAAACTCTCCTCAACCGAGGAGGAAGATAAATCGTAACTGGCGTACCGAAACACGGGTAACGCCCAAACACCTGACACGAAACAATTACACACAACACGACACTAACAACAAGGAAACTAAATAGGGTGCTTAATGAGACATAACACAAGACAGGTGTGGCTAACAGACAAAACTAATCAAACAGGAAACATGGAACATGCAACGGTGGCAGCTAGAATTCCGGAGACGACGAACGCCGAAACCTGCCCGAACAAGGGAGAGAGGCAGCCTCGGCCGAAACCGTGACACCCGACCTCAACCCAATTGAGATGGTTTAGGATGAATCGGACGGCAGAGTGAAGGAAAAGCAGCCAACAAGTGTTTAGCATATGTGGGAACTCCTTCAAGACTGTTGGAAAAGCATTCCAGGTGAAGCTGGTTGAGAGAATGCCAAGAGTGTGCAAAGGTGTCATCAAGGCAAACGGTGGCTATTTGAAGAATCTCAAATATAAAATATATTTTGATTTGTTTAACACTTTTTTGGTTACTACATGATTCCATATGTGTTATTTCATAGTTTTGATGTCTTCACTATTATTCTACAATGTAGATAATAGTAAAAAGAAAAGAAAAACCCTTGAATGAGTAGGTGTATCCAAACCTTTGACTAGTACTGTATAAGATCTTTGATTTTAGCATGTACAGTATATCAATCCAAATAGTAGGCTACCTCATAGAAAGAGATTCATGGCTATGGTTTAATTTGCATGCTAAAGGTTCCATGACACAACTCCATTGGCTTGTTTTGCGGAGTCACCATCCACATCTACTCTGCTGACTCTACAGATAACCTCCACCTCCTGAATGCTCTGTTTTCTACAGACTACGCTTATGACCTGTGGCCTGTTCAGAAGACTGATCAGGTATAAATATATTATATAGAACAGATATGATTGTCTGTCAGGTATCACATTGTCTCTATTCATTGCATTTATATTTGCAAAGTGTGTGTTTCACTGCAATGACTGGGCCTGTACCTTTTTCTCTCCTCACCAGCCTGCTCTGCTCTGTCACTTTGAGCATTCAGTGAGGAGGGAATACTACCATGGGCACCCTGTGCCAGCAGGAGAGTGTGTGATGTGCCATCTCCTTTTTGCGCTGGTTGGCCATGGTGAAGCTGAGGCACAGACACCCACCACCACAGGCTGACATCATCGTTGGAGGAGCCTCACTCGTGTTCTAGAGAGGGAAATGTGGAAAAGTGGGTTTGGTGCTCGCCGCAACGCATGGCACGCAGTATCCTGGTTCAGCTGCATTTCCTTCTTTTCAAAGCATCATGGTTTGGCTCAGAGAAGTGTTAGCATTGCAAATAGTCAAGGTTTATTTTGCTTTTTAGGTCTTTTAGGAAAAGCCGCTATTTCGTCAGTTATGGAAAAAGTAGCCTGCTCTTCCACTGTCCTTGTTTAAAAATGTACAAGCTTAAATCTATATACAGATGCTATAACATCTTCTGAAGATATGCATGGATAACCTCCAGGTTTTGGAAATTCACACATTATTTCAATTTTTTCCTTTGCCAAGACAGACAGTTACTTCAGGCCTGTGGTATTGTGTCAGTACTACATCAGTTGATGTGTGATATGTATTTGCTGGTTTTAATTTATATTACTGTCTGGGTTGTCATAATTTAAGGACTATTGATGGAATGGAGCTAGCCTATTTCTATTTAGTACAAATGTAGCTTGTTCAATGCAATATTTATTTATCTACTTAGGCAAAATGTCAGGGCATTGATTACTTGGTGCAAAGACCCAAACTAACGATAGATAGTACAAATTAATAAATACATAGGACATTGAAATAGATACATTGAAAGTGGTATGTCCATCTCATTCCAACTCTCACCAAACTCTGACATCCAGTAGCTTAACAATGATGACATCACCATCCTCCCAGATGTATGGAGTGGTGCTGTTTAGACGACGGAGCAGCTGTGGAGCGTGCGTCTTTGACAGGCCCCTGGCTTTCGGACAGCTCTGTCTGAGGGAGCCCGCTTTCTCCTGTTTCTCTGAAACAAAAGCCATGTCCTCTCCATAGTCCGTACATCCGCAGAAGCTGGGAGACCCTAAGTTACCTTGGGGGATTGAGTAGTAAAGTATTTGTAACATTGCTGACCCTGCTGCTCTTTTGCCACTGGTTTACTATCTTGCACCAGATCTATTATCTTGGGTAAGGTATTTCTTGCAAAAGATATGTAATCTCAAAGAGACTAACCTGGATAAATAAAAGTTAAATAGATATTACAAAGAGTCAGAAGGGATTTGAGGATTAGCTACCTCCCCCTGGACCGTTTTTGAAGATCCCATCCACAGTGAAGTAATTTTCCGATGGGGATACAGGACTGTTCATCATAGAACTGACAAACCAAATCTTTCTAATGCAAACCATAGCTCTAGGGCAGGGGTGCATAGCTCCAGTTAGGCAATTAGCAGGAGTATGATGATGCCCCTAGACATTGATCTAAGGCTGGTTTCTGTTTGTCTGCCTAATGGTTACATTTAGAAATTGGGCAGGGTAAACTGATCCTAAACCTCTGGCTAAGGACAACTCAGGACAACGGTAGCTAGCAAATCAAGTGTGCCACTAATTAAAATCCATTCCCAGGGGCAACATTTAATTACAAACCAAAAGGGGAGAAGAGATAAATTAGCCTTCATATGGTATCTCAGACACCATGTCAATTAAGTTCATAAAAGGGCTAACCAGACAGGCAGGCAAATGAGTGTTAGTGGGGTTGGGAATATTGCTTTTTAGGGGTACAAGCAGCGAAGCTGCGAGAATCCCTTTTGTTTTTGTTGGCGTTCATTATTTTCCTTCTTCCGCTGATTCAGGGGAAAATGCTAATTGCTGTGAAATAATAATGCCTAGGAGGATGCAACCTTGCATGATGGTAAAGGGCCAAGTGCCACACCCTCTCATGCAATGCCATGTCAATTAGCCATATGGTGGGTCTATAACAAGTAATTGAAGATGCAAACTTTGAAAGGTCTCGCCCTTCACCCGTGAGACCTAAAGTCATGAATTTCGGTGCCTCTCTTCACAAGGAACAAATTTGCCTCAAGGACCCAGAAGGTCCACCATGATGGATTTTCCACCATTTAGAACTTTGTGAAAACCACTTAATATGCTACTCCTCAAACATAGAAACTCTGATGTGCACGCAACTTGATATATAGCATTTATTTTCTCTCAACTCAATATTTTCCAGCCTAGTATCTCAAACAATATGGCCACTATGGATCAGTGAACATTCACGTGGGCTGGCAAAAAAATTCATATAAATTCAGACAAAGTAACTTTTTATTGTAACAAAACTTGATACATGTTTTTTTTTTTATGACTCAACATATGCATGTACATTCAGATCAACCACATGGTGGCACTATAACAGGCACATATTTATATCTCTTGATTTGTTTGAGTCAGAGTCATGGAATTTGGCACACATGCTCTGGGAGGTGAGTCTAGCTAACCTGTAGAGTGTGGTTCTGTTTGGCCCCATGGTGGCACTGTTGTACAGGAAAAACCATTAATGCAAGCATTTGCTTATAGTGGCCATATTGTTTGAGCTAGTCTTGGAAAATAGGCCTACAACCTTCTTGTCATCTGCAAACTTGATGATGGTGTTTGAGTCGTGCGTGCCCATGCAGTCATGGGTGAACAGGGAGTACAGGAGGGGACTAAGCACACACCCATGTTGGGCCCCCATGTTGAGGGTCAGCATGGGGGAGGTGATGTTGCCTACCCTCACCACCTGGGGTCGGCCCATCAGGAAGTCCAGGAACCAGTTGCAGAGGGAGGTGCTCAGTCCCAGGGTCCCAAGCTTGGTGACTAGCTTGAAGGGGACTATGGTGTTGAACAGAGCAGTTGAGTGAAAGTCGAATTTGAAGCCGGAATTGAGGTTAGTAACTGCCGATCTGATGTTCAAAAGTTATTGTCGATCATAAGAAATGATAACGGATACATTTCGTGCCAAAAAAGTTAAGATAGATGCCAAAAGAGTCACAAATATAGCAAAGTTAGGTCGGAGCTCGCAAGCCATACAGTGGCGTTTCCAAACGCTAATGCCCTGAAGGCAAAGAATGAATAACATTTATTCAACACGGTCACATTCAAGTGTGATCTCTATTGAAATGTCCAGTTTCCTGACTATTGGCCATTGTTATGGATTCCCCTTTGATGCCTCATAGCTGACAAGCAGAATCCAAGCTTACCCAAAGCACAGAGGCAACATGGGGTTCTCCTATGAGGAATCGTTTAGCTTTGGGCTCTGAACAAGACAAAGGATGGGTATTGTCCCCTTGAAAGAGTTGGACCGCCCCATCCACATGGTTATATCCCACTAATTTCCCCAAGACAGGAAACTGTCACCATGACCATAAGAAGAATGTGTCAACATGGTTGTCTTGTGGTACGCTTTCATGCCTATTTGTCTTTAAATCGATGCATGGGACCATAATCCATCAATTGAGTGTCGATGACATTCATGTCCACTTGAATCTTATTGTGACTTTCTCTTTAATCTTTGTAGTATGCTCTGCCACAATGCAGTTCCCCACATTTAAAAGCATCAGCAGTGTCTTTGTGGGTGACCTCACTGTATTCACATCTGCTTGTAAGAAGACACATCTGGAATGAATGGTACAACACTGATATGGTACATTGCTGAACAGTGGTACAATGACTAAAATCGAATGAACTTCAAACAAAACACACTGTATTGATCCATGGTGGCCGGAACATGCATGCATCAGCTTCTTTATTGGATATTGTGCATTGACTAACATCTGTTCTAAACGTGGTCCTCTGTAGCTCAATTGGTAGAGCATGGCGCTTGTAACGCCAGGGTAGTGGGTTCGATCCCTGGGACCACCCATAGGTAAAAATGTATGCACACATGACTAAGTCGCTTTGGTTAAAAGCGTCTGCTAAATGGCATATTATATTATATTCCATACTGCGATGTTGGGCTTTAAAAAATATACGATTCTGATGCGTCCATTAACAATGTGAATTTTAAACTCCATTCAGCTTTTGAAGTATGGAAATTGTGAAATTATTTGTCCAGGGGTCATATTAATGATAATATTTTCTGATATAAACTAGATAATAGTCTTCATCACGAATGTACCAATATTATAGATGAAGGTCTGAATTAGGGTGGTCTACAGCAGTGCTTCCCAAACAGTGGGTCGGGACCAGGTCTTGGCTGATTATTGTGGCCTGGAGACTTTATACCATTCTAAATTGTGTCCTGAAACTTTGATTGTTTGTTTTGTAACAAACAATTCAAGAAGCTTCAGGGTGGTTTGCGGCACCATACAGTTTGGTTGTAACCACAAGTCTATGCAGCTCTCTAGTGTGCTCTGCCTCTCTGTATTCCATCCCAGGTTGCTCCAGGCCTGCTTAGTTCATACCATCCATTTTACTACACTGACAGATGGCCGGCCTTCAGAGAAGGCTCCACAACCTGGCTGTGGTTAGCAGCTACTCAGCACTTTTACGCTCGCAGCTGCAGAAATGCTGAGATCTCTTGACTTGGAGACCTGGATGTATGGATGGAAAATGTGTGGGAGTTAGAGACGGGACCTTCTCACTGAAGCGAGGTATTTTACCATGAGTTCCCAATCTTGCAGAGTACTGTACCACAGCAGCTAAGAGAAACTGTGGAGGTCTGCTGAAACATTATGAAACACTGTCGGAAGGCTAATCGCACAAGACTCATGCATACTGTATATGGAGAATTACGGTACACATAGTTAGCCCTATCCTCATGCCCTGAGCCGAGGACATTTGTCTAACTTCTTACATTTAAGATCACAATGGAATGAAGAGGAATATTATTACTGCACCATAAACATCCAGAGAAGCATATGTTAACACATACTGTAGAGGTTGTGAAAGGGCTAAACCGTGTGAAACAGGGCTTTTCGTGTTATGGTAACAGGGATATTTATGTTGCATGAAAGATTGATTTGGGTGAATTTAATGACGTTTAAGATGTAATACTCACAATGGGGGAGAGGGTAAACATACTGCACGTACTGTACACAAAGCGTGGGTATAGGTTTTGCGCCTGTGTCTGTGGGAAAGGCTACTGGTAAATCATTTTATCACAAACAATATGGTGTTATGTAATTAGGATATATATCGAGTTAAGATAAACACAGAGTGCAGATGTATTTCTAGCTGTCAAAGGATGGCGAGGGAACATTGTTTCCGTAGACAGCAGGATGGACTTACAGTAGACTCCTGGGACTCATCATCATCATCATAATCTTCTTGTCTGGGCCTATCATGTTGGACACAGGAAGGTGCATGATTGTACAGCACAGAGAATAATACAAAGAGGAGATATGAACACTTATATACTTAACGTATACTTAAAAGTCTTTGTTCACCAGGGTGCTTGATTAGCAAACTCAGAGAAAGTAAATGTGGTAAACATTAAGTGGTAGGAAACAGCACAGCTTGTGTGCTAGTAGGGGCTCGAGGGAGGCTTTGCATGCTGTCCAAATGTAATAAAGGCATCACTCAACACAATCTATCACCTGCAAGAGGTCCAACACCCGCGATTGCATGCAAAAAAACGTCCTAAAAAATGAAGCATTCTAAGGCCAGATTTCTTTCTCTCTTGTTAATGGTCCCACACTCTCAAACGCGATGCACTGTAACCATGACTACAGGCAACTACTTCCGCTAATACCTTAAAAAGCACATTGTCACAGCGATTCCACACCACCTGTCACTGCAGCAGACAATCCAATTATATCAATTTGTCACACATGACACTGAGACAGTTCTTTACTTTGCCCCAAGGAAGTCTCTGCCCTCTGGCCATGTTTTAACACACTATCATTTAACTAGGTTTATAGAACTCGTCGATGCAATTTTGCATTGGTCAAATTGAATCCAACTTATAACAGTTTCCTCACAGAACTTTGCTTCTCAAACAACAAAGATATTTAGAGAAGCAGTGAATACATCTAAAATGGTTACATTTCTTCAGTTATACCCTCTCTGATTATGGCAATAAAATAAGGTTGCAGAGTTTTATAGTTATTGTGTTCGTACTTGTGACGAGATGTCACCAAGCCAATGGATGGCGCTGCTATTGTGGTACTCTTTTTGTACCAGTGAGCCAACTTAGGCATTACTTACTATGCACTGAAGGGAGCTGTATGCATGCTACCCGATGATGCTGAAGTAAAGACATTCTTATGAACATTACCTTGCTCTTGCATTGAATAATCAGTACATAATACATGATGTCAGCAGTCAGAACCAAATAGGTATGTCCTTGAATCAAAAGATCAAAAGAATACACAGAGAAAAGCCGTCTCTAGGAAGGGACTTGCCCACAAGCTAGCCAGCTACGACGAAAGCAAACAGAGTACCAAAGTACCAGAGCCTACCCACTGGGCAAAAACTGTTTGAATGCAATGACGTTCAATCAAAGTGAAAAACTGATTGAATTTGAAAGAAGTCATCAACGTAAGGGAATTTAATCTTTTTTTCACCCAACTTTTAACCTAAATCCAATGACAGGGTAACATTTTTGGTTGATTTCATGTGGAATTCACATTAGTTGACAACTCAACCAACTGTAAATCAAAACTAGATGTTGATCTGACGTCTGTGCCCAGAGGGTATGGACATGAAGGGCGATACATACATTAACAACTGGAAAACATTTCGAGCACAACGGTCTCGACAAAAAGGAAGCAATAGTCCGCTTAGCAACTCTGCTAACAGTGATGGGAAAGGAATGCCACCTGTTACAGTGGCATCTGTATATGCCTGAAGTAGAGAGAGATGACCCGATAAATATTCTTGAGGTGCTACAGAAACACTTTGAGTCATCCAGAAAGTGATCTACGAGAGGTTCCTGTTTAATGCTTGTCAACAAAGTCAATGTGAAACATCAGAGCAGTACTTTGCAAATCTGAGGAAACTAGCAGACACATGTGAATTTGACATATTACAAGAGGAACTAGTCTGTGACAGGGTTGTCATAGGCACTAAAAGATATAGCTGCGTTAGCGCGCATGCTCAGAGAACCCAACCTCACGCTGAACAAAGCCATAGACGTGTTGTTCATGTGAACAACCACAAATGCAAATCAAGAAAATTGGTGGAGGTGAACCAGAGACTGTACATTATATCTACCGTGAGCGACTTTCAGAATCAAAAAGCCAAACGTATGGTTGTAAACAGACAGAGTTTACAGGGGATACTAAAAAAATAGACTGCCAAACAACCTACCCTGTCATTTCTGTGGTTCAGTACATGCCAAAGCCAAATGCCCAGCATACGGTATCACCTGTAAAGCATGTGGCAAACAAAACCATTTTGCCAGAGTTTGTAAACCAGCACAGCACAAACCTCAACTCAATCTAGTCAATGAAGACAATGAGTCAGATGACTAAACAACAGATGCAATGTGGTACATCTCACATGTTAATTATATGGAAGACAAGGCAAACTAATGGTTCATTAACCATAAGCAAGCTCCACACAGTGATGAGCCATTGACGTATGGCCCCTGCCATACAATTAAATGTCAACAGTGTGTCATGCAAGATGGCAATCCAGCTCTCCTACTGATCAAAGCTACACTCAAGAGATATGATGGCAAACTGATAAAGCCAACAGGAGAATGCAATCTCAAAGCAGATCATGATGGAAAAATGTTTAATCTCAAGTTTCAGGTCATGGAGACATCCCAGATTCCTCTGTTGTCAGCTGACACGTGTGAGAGACTCAGCCTGCTACATGTGAACCACAGCCACAGCTATCTCCAAGTACAATGATGGGTTAGACAGGCTTGGCTGCCTTCCTGGAGAGCTACACCTAGAAGTAGACACCGCAGCCCAGCCTGTGCAGCAGCTACCAAGACTGATACCTATTCCACTGAAGAAAAGGATCACAAAGGCCATACATTCAATGGACAATGCAGACATCATAACAAAAGTCACAGAGTCAACACCGTGGATCAGCAAGATAGTCGTCATTGAATATGATTGGACCCCAGTGCACTCAACAAAGCCTTACTGAGATCGCACTTCCTGATTCCCATCATTGAAGAGATTCTACCAGAGATATCCAACGGAAAGGTATTCTCAGTACTCAATGCCAAAGATGGATATTGGCAAGTCAAACTTGATGAAGCGAGCATCTATCTAACTTTCAGCACACCTGTGGGCAGGTATAGATGGCTGTGAATGTCATTTGGAGTCAAGCAAGCAGCTGAAGAATATCAGCACAGACAGTGTGAAGCACTACAGGGTGAGTGTGATCGCAGAGGACATTCTACTCTATGTATGTGGCGACACAAACGAAGAGGCGATGGCTGATCATGACAAAAACCTCACAGCTCTCCTGCAGAGAGCAAGAGATATCAACCTGAAGCTGAACAAAAATAAACTCAGGTAAAAGCTACCTAGCGTGACGTGCATGGGTCGTCTTCTCACCACACGACCGAAAGATGATAACAGCTGTTCAGAACATGGGGACACCGACCGACGTCAAGTCACTACAGTGGCTATTGGGGTTTGTGAACCATCTTGCAAAATTCATGCCTCGCCTATGTGATGTGTGCCAGCCAATAACAAGACTGACTGACAAGGACATTGAATGGACATGGCTACCACAGCATGAAGCAGCAGTTGAGACTATCAAACAGTTGGTCACAGAACACCCAGTGCTCCAATACTACGACTTGAATGATGAAGTCACACTGCAGACAGGTCTGGGCTCAGCCCTTCTACAGAAAGGACAACCTGTGGTATTTGCCTCCATAACATTGACTCAGACAGAACAGAGTGTCACACTTTATTTGGATAGTCTGGATTTTTCATCTGTAGATGCTCTAGAGATGGTCATACTATCAACAAACTATCTGTTGATAAGCAACTGCTTTCTAAGGTTACGGTTAGGGTTAGGTTTAGAATAAGGGTTCAGTATAAGGGTTATGGTTATGGTTAGTACTGTAGATAGTTAGTTAACATTTTAATGATAGTCTGTAGAGCATCTACAGATGGACTATCCAAATAAAGTGTTACCGAACAGAGATATGCACAAATTGAGAAATAATGTCTTGCCATTGTTTTTGCATGTGACAAGTTTGACCAGTATCTGCACGGCAACCACAAACCACTTGAGACGATCTTCAAGAAATCCCTACTCACAGCACCCAAGTGACTGCAGAGAATGTTGCTACAAAGATACCAACTCCGTCTGCAATACAAACAAGGCAAATAAATAATTGTAGCTGACTTCCTGTCCAGAACTGCACAATCAACCGCAGAGCACAAACAAATGCAAACACCAGCCACAGGCCTGGCCACAACTGACCTGGACCAGGTGGATGACACCAGTGATGTCAACATCTCAACAAAGACACTGGAGTCAATCAAAGCACACTCACACAGGACATTTCAGATTTTCATTTTTAATTCATTTGTAAAAATGTCTAAAAGCAATTTCACTTTGTGTAAGCCAGTAACACAAAATCTCAATTTAATCAATTTTAAATTCAGGCTGTAAGACAACAAAATGTGGAAAAAGTCAAGGGGTGTGAATACTTTCTGAAGGCACTGTGTATACACACTGAGTGTACAAACCATTAGGAACACCTTCCTAATATTGAGTTGCACCCCCATTTGCCCTCAGAACAGCCTCAATTCGTCGGGGCATGGACTACAAGGTGTCGAAAGCGTTCCTCAGGGATGCTGGCCCATGTTGACTCCAATGCTTCCCACAGTTGTGTCAAGTTGGCTGGATGTTCTTTGGGTGGTGGATCATTCTTGATACACACAGGAAACTGTTGAGCGTTAAAAACCCAGCAGCGTTGCAGTTCTTGACACACTCAAACCGCTGTGCCTGACATCTACTACCATACCCCGTTCAAAGGCACTTAAATATTTTGTCTCGCCCATTCACCCTCTGGATAGCAGACATTCCCAATCCATGTCTCAATTGTCTCAAGGCTTAAAAATCCTTCTTTAACTGGTCTCCTCCCCTTCATCTACACTGATTAAAAGGGATTTAGCTGGTGCCATCAATAAGATATCATAGCCTTCACCTGGATTCACCTGGTCAGTCTATGTCATAGAAAGAGCAGGTGTTCCTAATGTTTTGTACACTCATTTTACTCAAACCACCCACGGGCCAGATTGGACCCCCTCGCGGGTATGTTTAGACTCTAGCTAACCATATACTAAAATGTTCACACAAGCTACTAGTCAGCCAGCCATAGAGTGGGTATCATAAGTATTCACCCCCCTTGTGTTAAAAAAATGAGATTTTTGTCAACAATCTACACAAAATACTTTGTAATGGCAAAGTGAAAAAATATATACTCAAATTATTTAAAATGTATGAAAAATGAAACACTAAAATACCTTGATTAGATAAGTATTCACCCCAATGATGCATATAAACCCTGGATTGCTGATGTTACGTATTGGCCAATGAAAGGATTTGAAGCCATCGGTCGACAATATTGGCACTCCCCAGAAGAAGTAGTTCTCCATAGGAATGAATGGGATTCTACAGTCTTTCAATTAAATGTTTCAAGGACAAAATTACATGTATTTAAGTATTTGTTGTTTTAGTGGGGACAGTAACATTAGAACCTTTACAAAATTATACTTCAAGGAAAATGTTTGTATCTATTTAAAATTATGTTTAGCTCACTTAATATAATTACAAATTATGCACTAAGGTGTCTGTAATAGAATACATGTGGCAAAAACAAATGCAGACATTAATAAATGCATTTCTCTAACTTCCAAAATATTTTTACAATGGTGGGGGGAGTACCAAGATGGATGCACAGTGGCTTCAAAAAAGCGCCCCCTGGTGTCATCTAGTGTATATATAAATCATTGATTCACCCCCTCAATACATGTTAGAAACACCTTTTGCAGCGATTACAGCTGTGAGTCTTCTTGAGTTAGTCTCTAAGAGCTTTGCACACCTGGATTGTGCAGTATTTGCCCATTTTTCTTTTCAAAATTCTTCAAGCTCTGTCAAGGTATTGGGGTTCATGGCTAGATAGCAATTGTCAGGTCTTGCCATATATTTTCAAGCAGATTTAAGTCAAAACTGTAACTTGGCCACTCAGGAACCTTCACTGTATGTCCAGTGTAGATTTGGCCTTGTGTTGTAGGTTATTGTACTGCTGAAAGGTGAATTCCTCTCCCAGTGTCTGGTGTAAAGCAGACTGAATCATGTTCTCTCTAGGATGCTTAGCTTCAATCCCATTTATTTTTATCCTGAAAAACTACCCAGTCTTTGTCGATGTCAAGCATACCCATACCATGATGCAACCACCCACCACCATGCTTAAAAATAAGGAAGCAGTTACTCAGTGATGTGTTGTGTTGGATTTGCCCCAAACATAAGGCTTTGCCTTAAGTGTATTCCTTTGCTGCGTTTTTTTTTTGCAGTATACATGAACTTTAGTGCCTTGTTGCATACAGGACGGATGTTTTGCAATATTTGTATTCTTTAAATGTGTATATTTCTTTTCACTCTGTCATTTAGGTCATCATTGTGGAGTAACAACAATGTTGTTTATCCATCCTCAGCTTTTTACTATTACAGCCATTAAAACCCCCTAGGGTCTATTGACGCAAAGGTGCATAATTTAAAAATCCCCATAGAAATCTGGCAGTTTCAGCTAGAGATACAGTTGAAGTCGGAAGTTTACATACACCTTAGCCAAATACATTTAAACTCAGTTTTTCACAATTCCTGACATTTAATCCTAGTACAAATTCCCTGTCTTAGGTCAGTTAGGATCACCACTTTATTTTAAGAATAAAGGCTTCTTCCTTGCTGAGCGGCCTTTCAGGTTATGTCGATATAGGACTCGTTTTACTGTGGATATACAGTGGGGAAAAAAAGTATTTAGTCAAATCAAATCAAATCAAATTTTAGTGGTCACATGCAGCCACCAATTGTGCAAGTTCTCCCACTTAAAAAGATGAGAGAGGCCTGTAATTTTCATCATAGGTACACATCAACTATGACAGACAAAATGAGAAAAAAATTCCAGAAAATCACATTGTAGGATTTTTAATGAATTTATTTGCAAATTATGGTGGAAAATAAGTATTTGGTCAATAACAAAAGTTTCTCAATACTTTGTTATATACCCTTTGTTGGCAATGACACAGGTCAAACGTTTTCTGTAAGTCTTCACAAGGTTTTCACACACTGTTGCTGGTATTTTGGCCCATTCCTCCATGCAGATCTCCTCTAGAGCAGTGATCAAATAAAATAAAATAAAATTGTATTGGTCACATGCGCCGAATACAACAGGTGCAGACATTACAGTGAAATGCTTACTTACAGCCCTTAACCAACAGTGCATGTATTTTTAACAAAAAAAGTAAAAATAAAACAACAACAAAAAAAGTATTGAGAAAAAAAGAGCAGAAGTAAAATAAAATAACAGTAGGGAGGCTATATATACAGGGGGGTACCGTTGCAGAGTCAATGTGCGGGGGCACCGGCTAGTTGAGGTAGTTGAGGTAATATGTACATGTGGGTAGAGTTAAAGTGACTATGCATAAATAATTAACAGAGTAGCAGCAGCGTAAAAAGGATGGGGTGGGGGGGGCAGTGCAAATAGTCTGGGTAGCCATGATTAGCTGTTCAGGAGTCTTATGGCTTGGGGGTAGAAGCTGTTGAGAAGTCTTTTGGACCTAGACTTGGCACTCCGGTACCGCTTGCCGTGCGGTAGCAGAGAGAACAGTCTATGACTAGGGTGGCTGGAGTCTTTGACAATTTTGAGGGCCTTCCTCTGACACCGCCTGGTATAGAGGTCCTGGATGGCAGGAAGCTTGGCCCCAGTGATGTACTGGGCCGTACGCACTACCCTCTGTAGTGCCTTGCGATCGGAGGCCAAGCAGTTGCCATACCAGGCGGTGATGCAACCAGTCAGGATGATGTTTTGGGGCTGTCGCTGGGCAACATGGACTTTCAACTCCCTCCAAAGATTTTCTATGGGGTTGAGATCTGGAGACTGGCTAGGCCACTCCAGGACCTTGAAATGCTTCATACGATGCCACTCCTTCGTTGCCCGGGCGGTGTGTTTGGGATCATTGTCATGCTGAAAGACCCAGCCACGTTTCATCTTCAATGCCCTTGCTGATGGAAGGAGGTTTTCACTCAAAATCTCACGATACATGGCCCCATTCATTCTTTCCTTTACACGGATCAGACGTCCTGGTCCCTTTGCAGAAAAACAGCCCCAAAGCATGATGTTTCCACCCCCATGCTTCACAGTAGGTATGGTGTTCTTTGGATGCAACTCAGCATTCTTTGTCCTCTAAACACGACGAGTTGAGTTTTTACCAAAAAGTTCTATTTTGGTTTCATCTGACCATATGACGTTCTCCCAATCCTCTTCTTGATCATCCAAATGCACTCTAGCAAACTTCAGACGGGCCTGGACATGTACTGGCTTAAGCAGGGGGACACGTCTGGCACTGCAGGATTTGAGTCCCTGGCGGCGTAGTGTGTTACTGATGGTAGGGTTTGTTACTTTGGTCCCAGCTCTCTGCAGGTCATTCACTAGGTCCCCCCGTGTGGTTCTGGGATTTTTGCTCACCGTTCTTGTGATCATTTTGACCCCACGGGGTGAGATCTTGCGTGGAGCCCCAGATCGAGGGAGATTATCAGTGGTCTTGTATGTCTTCCATTTCCTAATAATTGCTCCCACAGTTGATTTCTTCAAACCAAGCTGCTTACCTATTGCAGATTCAGTCTTCCCAGCCTGGTGCAGGTCTACAATTTTGTTTCTGGTGTCCTTTGACAGCTCTTTGGTCTTGGCCATAGTGGAGTTTGGAGTGTGACTGTTTGAGGTTGTGGACAGGTGTCTTTTATACTGATAACAAGTTCAAACAGGTGCCATTAATACAGGTAACGAGTGGAGGAAAGAGGAGCCTCTTAAAGAAGTAGTTACAGGTCTGTGAGAGCCAGAAATCTTGCTTGTTTGTAGGTGACCAAATACTTGTTTTCCACCATAATTTGCAAATAAATTCATTAAAAATCCTACAATGTGATTTTCTGGATTTCTTTTCTCATTTTGTCTGTCATAGTTGACGTGTACCTATGATGAAAATCACAGGCCTCTCTCATCTTTTTAAGTGGGAGAACTAGCACAATTGGTGGCTGACTAAATACTTTTTTCCCCACTGTAGATACTTTTGTACCTGTTTCCTCCAGCATCTTCATAATGTCCTTTGCTGTTGTTCTGGGATTGATTTGCACTTTTCGCACCAAAGTACGTTCATCTCTAGGAGACAGAACGCGTCTCCTTCCTGAGCGGTATGACGGCTACGTGGTCCCATGGTGTTTATACTTGCGTACTATTGTTTGTACAGATGAACGTGGTACCTTCAGGCGTTTGGAAATTGCTCCCAAGGATGAACCAGACTTGTGGAGGTCTAACAATTTTTTTTCTGAGGTCTTGGCTGATTTCTTTTGATTTTCCAATGATGTCAAGCGAAGAGGCACTGAGTTTGAAGGTAGGCCTTGAAATACATCCACAGGTACACCTCCAATTGACTCAAATGATGTCAATTAGCCAATCAGAAGCTTCTAAAGCCATGACATCATTTTCTGGCATTTTCCATGCACAATTTTAAAGGCACAGTCAACTTAGACGTAAAATTCTGACCCACTGGAATTGTGATACAGTGAATTATAAGTGAAATAATCTGTCTGTAAACAATTGCTGGAAAGATTACTTGTGTCATGCACAAAGTCGATGTCCTAACCGACTTGCCAAAACTATAGTTTGTTAACAAGAAATGTGTGGAGTGGTTGAAAAACTAGTTTTAAGTGTATATAAACTTCCGACTTCAACTGTATTTGTTTTTTGCATGAGCTGCGTCTCAATCCAACGCATCTGCGGTGGAAGGTGGCCGAGCTACAGCAGTGTTTGTCAGACCACGAGACATCGCGAAAATGGTTGGCCTACAAAATAATACGACCACCATTTTTTTATATATTTTTTTGATACCCAAAGGGGTCCTAAAATTCAAAATCAAATAGCTAAATGATCCATGGTATGACCATCTTAAAACAATTATATATGTCAGCTTATAACTGTAGCTGTTTTAAAATCACCAATGGCCTCATGGTGATATCCCTGAGCAGTTTCCTTCCTGTCCTGCAGCTCAGTTCAGAAGGACGACTGTATCTTTGTTGTGTCTTGGTGGTTTAATACATCATCCACAGCATAATTATTAACTTTACCATGCTTAAAGAGATATTCAATGTCAGATTGCTTTTATTGTTACTCATCTACCAATCACTGCCATTCTTTATGGGGCTTTCGAAATGTTCCCTGGTCTTTGTAGTTAAATCTGTGCTTGAAATTCAATACATGGCTGAGAGACTTTACAGATGTATGTATGGGGGAGCAGGGCTAGTCATTAGAAAATAATGTCAAACCCTATAATTTCCATATAACTTATTATGTGATTTGTTAAGACACATTTTACTCCTAAACTAATTTAGGCTTGCCTAAAGGGGTGAATTCGTATGCAACTACTATATTTTAGGTACTTTAATTTATATTAATTTGTAAACATTTGGATAATTTTCTTTTCACTTTGACATTATGGAGAATTTTGTGCAGGTCAATGACAAACAAATTCACAATTAAATCCATTTAAATCCCACTTTGTAACGCAACAAAACGTTTAAAAAAATACAAGGGGGGTGAATACTTATGATACTCACTGTATATCATGAGTTAGAAGATTATGAATATTATATTATTAAGTTATTATTTAAGAGCATTGAAGATAAATCACAATCAAACATATCCCCTTTTTTCATTTTGAGCACATGCCGCTTTGAAAGGTCTGTGCACGGCCCTGATGTTGTGTTACTGGTGACTAATGACAGAGACTCAGAGAGATGATGTCCCAACCTTATATTTGGGACTGTGGGAAGATGAATATGTACAGTAACTACTATGGAAAATGGAAGTGTTTCTTCTCAGGAAAGACCAGGCCATCCAAAGTAGAGAGGAACAGCTGTGCGGTGGCTTTCAGACAATTAATGCACCACATTTCATAGCTTAACTTTGCCAGTCATTCAGTGTCACTGATGTGGCGTTTAAGGAAACGCTTGGCAGGAACTCACTTTAGGAACACACTGACCTTAGTTGACTCAACACTTCAAAAACACTCCAGATTTCAACTATGATATGCCATTAGTGATAATACTATTATGATACCAACATGCCTTGAGGTGCTAGTGGCAGGCTAAGCCTCAAAGTTTGAATTAGTTTCTATATTTTGAATTACCACTAGCATTACATTTCTGTATATCGGAAATGTCTAACGGTGTTTTAATTCCCCTCTGAGCCCAGATGAGGAAATCCGTTGTACAGTCATTGACATCTGGTCAACGAGCCGGGTGATGTTAATAGACTGAGTTCAGTGGAACATCCCAACAGATGTGTTTATTGCTGATCAATGATGACCACAGAGCGGCCCTTCCGAGAACCTGGCAGTGTCTATTGCCAGCCAGGAGGAGTGATTGTCAAAGACTGTGGAAGAATCCCTCTAATGAACGTCCAAAGACTCGCCTCAAGGATGCATGCCAGCGTGCAATGATGTCACACAATTGCCAGCAGAAGCTTAGGCTACAATGTGTAAATCATTTGAAAGCTATAAAAAGGTAAACATTTGAGTTTGACATCGCAAAGGAATCAATTGCTTGTTTCTTGTAAGCCGACAATCCTCTTACAATTTTATAAATATAATAATATAATAATAATATGCCATTTAGCAGACGCTTTTATCCAAAGCGACTTACAGTCATGTGTGCATACATTTTTGTGTATGGGTGGTCCCGGGGATCGAACCCACTACCATGGCGTTACAAGCGCCGTGCTCTACCAGCTGAGCTACAGAGGACCAAATATGTAGCTATAACATTTCTCTAAATGGGTGACAAGGGTTGACTTGAACTATGAACTGTGGAGGAAGTGGGTGGTGAGTCAACTGGTTGATCTCTCAGGTGGGAGTATTTTACGGTAGGTTACTGCTGACATGATCATGTCTTTCCTGTTAGTTCCATGTGTTAGGCTTCTGTTAAAACCACTATACAGTGAGGGAAAAAAGTATTTGATCCCCTGCTGATTTTGTACGTTTGCCCACTGACAAAGAAATGATCAGTCTATAATTTTAATGGTAGGTTTATTTAAACAGAGAGAAACAGAATAGCAACAAAAAAATGTCAAATGCATGTCAAAAATGTTATAAATTGATTTACATTTTAATGAGGGAAATAAGTATTTGACCCCCTCTCAATCAGAAAGATTTCTGGCTCCCAGGTGTCTTTTATACAGGTAATGAGATGAGATTAGGAGCACACTCTTAAAGGGAATGCTCCTAATCTCAGTTTGTTACCTGTATAAAAGACACCTGTCCACAGAAGCAATCAATCAATCAGATTCCAAACTCTCCACCTTGGCCAAGACCAAAGAGCTCTCCAAGGATGTCAGGGACAAGAGTGTAGACCTACACAAGGCTGGAATGGGCTACAAGACCATCGCCAAGCAGCTTGGTGAGAAGGTGACAACAGTTAGTGCGATTATTCGCAAATGGAAGAAACACAAAAGAACTGTCATTCTCCCTCGGCCTTGGGCTCCATGCAAGATCTCACCTCGTGGAGTTGCAATGATCATGAGAACGGTGAGGAATCAGCCCAGAACTACACGGGAAGATCTTGTCAATGATCTCAAGGCAGCTGGGACCATAGTCACCAAGAAAACAATTGGTAATACACTATGCCGTGAAGGACTGAAATCCTGCAGTGCCCGCAAGGTCCCCCTGCTCAAGAAAGCACATATACAGGCCCGTCTGAATGATTCAGAGGAGAACTGGGTGAAAGTGTTGTGGTCAGATGAGACCAAAATCGAGCTCTTTGGCATCAACTCAACTCGCCGTGTTTGGAGGAGGAGGAATGCTGCCTATGACCCCAAGAACACCATCCCCACCGTCAAACATGGAGGTGGAAACATTATGCTTTGGGGGTGTTTTTCTGCTAAGGGGACAGGACAACTTCACCGCATCAAAGGGACGATGGACGGGGCCATGTACCGTCAAATCTTGGGTGAGAACCTCCTTCCCTCAGCCAGGGCATTGAAAATGGGTTGTCGATGGGTATTCCAGCATGAAATATGACCCAAAACACACGGCCAAGGCAACAAAGGAGTGGCTCAAGAAGAAGCGCATTAAGGACCTGGAGTGGCCTAGCCAGTCTCCAGAGCTTAATCCCATAGAAAATCTGTGGAGGGAGCTGAAGGTTCGAGTTGCCAAATGTCAGCCTCGAAACCTTAATGACTTGGAGAAGATCTGCAAAGAGGAGTCGGACAAAATCCCTCCTGAGATGTGTGCAAACCTGGTGGCCAACTACAAATAACGTCTGACCTCTGTGATTGCCAACAAGGGTTTTGCCACCAAGTACTAAGTCATGTTTTGCAGAGGGGTCAAATACTTATTTCACTCATTAAAATGCAAACCAATTTACAACATTTTTGACATGCGTTTTTCTGGATTTTTTTGTGGTTATTCTGTCTCTCACTGTTCAAATAAACCTACCATTAAAATTATAGACTGTTCATGTCTTTGTCAGTGGGCAAACGTACAAAATCAGCAGGGGATCAAATACTTTTTTCCCTCACTGTAGCTGCCTTTGGCAAACATGGCTTATGGATGCTAGACAGAGCACGCCCTTGGTTTGACCCTCACCCAGTCTGCGATGTCCGGACCAGATAAGATCTTATTTACATTAGTTGCCACCAGCTGTAGTCTTAGAGCGTTACTGTGAACTGTGCAGTTTTCTTTTTTTTGTCCAGCAGAAACACAATTGTTTTGATTGGCATTGATTAGTTAAATTAGAATTGTTTGTGCTGGAACCAAAGCCTACACACCTACAGGACCATGTACTTTTACTCCTCAATTGGTAGTTACAGTCTTGTCCCATCGCTGCAACTCCACTACGGACTTGGGAGAGGTGAAGGTCAAGAGCCATGCATCCTCCGAAACACAACCCTGCCAAGCCGCACTGCTTGCTTAACCCGGAAGCCAGCCACACCAATGTGTTAGAGGAAACGTCGTCCAACTGGCAACCGAAGTCAGCTTGCAGGCTCCCGGCCCGCAAACTGGGAGCCTGCAAGGAGTCGCTAGAGCGCAATGGGACACAGAAATTCCGGCCGGCCAAACCCTCCCCTAAAACGGAAGACGCTGGGCCAATTGTGCGCCGCCTCATGGGTCTCCCGGTCATGGCCGGCTGTGACACAGCCTGGGATCGAACCCGGGGCTGTAGTGATGCCTCAAGTACTGCGATGCAGTGCCTTAGACCGCTGCACCACTCGGGAGGCCCTTGGTGAGTGACCTTTGATTTACATGTTGAGATTTGGTGGTCAAATGTGAGGGTGGAACTATTTTTGAGGCTGAAATCAGGAAAAGTGTTTGTCTCGTTAACGAAACTGAAGCTGCACCGTCTCTCAAGCTGTTAGTACTCAATAGTATGCTACAGAAATGTCAACAAAAAACCACGATGAGGTCATGCAGCACAATATTGAGCAACGATTATAGCCTAACCTAATGTTAAATGCTAATGAAATGGGAGGGTACCATATTGGATAGCTGTTTTCAACAGTGGGAGGGTGTCATAATGACGTCTGGAAAGGACCAAGGAAAAGTGATTACCTCCAGGCAAATAACAACAAAATAAGAACAACAGAATCCTTATTGGTGATAATGACAGGAGTTTGGTTGTATCACTGATTGCTTCAGATGTTTGTGATAGAATACAGTTCATGGCTCCAACCATTAAACATTGTGGTACAACAGGATTTTCTGGAGGTGAATGGGACACAACTAGGATGGATGTAATATTTTCCACAACGCTGCATAAAAGATTAATTGCATCTTTGTAGAATTTAGCAAACAGTTAGCATATTACTAATCTCATCCACCACCAATGTGTAGCAACCACCTGGGTGACACTAAGCAGCAATTTCGTGTCATACCACTGCACATTGGGGATCTATTACAGAGGTGAGGAGGAAATTATTGCCTTCTAGAAGTAGATGACTTACAAATATTAAGTTTCAAGTTTAATTAGTCATATGTACGGGATACACATGGTATACACCATCCAACAAAATGCTTGCTTGCATAGACCTGGGTGTCTAGTGACTCTTGTCTAATTCTGTGGCTTATACTGAGGTCGATCATCTGGCCTTGTGGCTGATTGAGATCCAACACAGTCTCAGACAAAAAGTGTGTTTCATAAAGCCCAGTTGTCACTCACTGCACATCCTTCAACAACACCTCTGTAATCCTCCTACTGGGCCTGGACTCTCTGGATCAATTCTTTATCATCTTGTAATGTGAATTCATCAGGCTCAGGGAAGGACTTCCCTGCCTTCCAGCCTAACACCAGAGCACACACGTTACAAAAGAAATAACGCACCCAAATGGCTACTTTGCAGTTGTGCTCTCAAAAACCAATCTGATTGACAGGACGTTGCTTGGGTTGCCCTCCCTGGAAGTGAAGCTCTCTGTGGAATAGGGTAGCGTGTTGGCTAAGGATGAGCACATCATCATTTTCTTTTAATGATATAAAATGTATCACCATACCAAGCTGAGAGGAGCTCTCACCTCAGAGAAGACGCCAAACAAAATGGCCGCTATGCAGATTTGTGCCCATTCCAAACTCCTTCTGTTTTTGTTTTGGATGGTGGTTAGACAGCGTGCCAGTCTGGGGTACCAGAAGCCATTGGTGGAAAAGGGAAGTAAACGTGATGGCAGGCTCTGGGTTTTGACCTGGGAGGGAGGGAGGCTGGTGGCTACAGACCCATATTTGTTCATGTTTATGCGGGCTCTGTCACCACTGCTCTGCTTAGCGTCTGAAGATGAAGCACCTCTGGCTGAGTCAGTGTGTTTGGCTGTTGTAGTTTAATCGTCATAATGCAAGAATGCCTCTTGTCTCTCTTGCTGTCTTTTTGGCTGTCTTTCGTTCTCGCTCGATCCAGCTTTCACTCTCTACCATTTTCGTTCTCTCCATTGCGTTATCTCTCTATTTCTCTTACTCCCACTTCCTCCATATGTATACACACATTGATTTAAGGAACATACACTACATTACCAAAAGTATGTGGACACCTGCTTGTCGAACATCTCATTCCAAAATCATGGCCATGAATATGGAGTTGGTCCCCCCTTTGCTGCATTAACAGCCTCCACTCTTCTGAGAAGGCTTTCCACTAGAGCATTAGTGAGGTCAGCCACAAGAGCATTAGTGAGGTCGGGCACTGATGTTGGGCGATTAGGCCTGGCTCGCAGTCGGTGTTCCAATTCATCCCAATGGTGGCAGGCCAGTCAAGTTCTTCCACACCGATCTCCACAAACCATTTCTGTATGCACCTCGCTTTGTGCACGGGGGCATTCTCATGCTGAAACAGGAAAGGGCCTTCCCCAAACTGTTGCCACAAAGTTGGAAGCATAGAATCGTATAGAATGTCTGTCAGGGCGTGTGTAGGTGTGGTGTAGGAAATCAGATGCAGGACGCAGACGGTAGGTTCCAAAAGCTGTATTCCGACCCAAACACAGGCAACAGGGCAACAAAGCCCAACAGCTAAACTACGCCAAAGGCGTGTAGGCAAAATGCGCACAAACAGGTGCGACAAAAATAGTAGTGCACGAAACAAGTGCAAAATGAGCTCCAGCGCAGTGGAGAGAATTATGCTCAACCGAGCAAACACAACACTGACGAAAACAATCACACACAACACAAGACAAACACAACGAGAAACTTATAGGATACTAATCACGTAAAACAGAAACAGGTGTGACACAAACAGACAAAAGCAAACGAACATGAAAACATAAATCGGTGGCAGCTAGAATTCCGGAGACGACGAACGCCGAAGCCTGCCCGAACAAGGGAGAGAGGCAGCCTCGGCCGAAACCGTGACAGTACCCCCCCCTTGACGCGCGGCTCCAGACGCGCGCCGACTCCGGCCTTGGGGACGACCCGGAGGCCGCGGCGCAGGGCGCGTCGGATACCCCCGATGGAATTCCGTCAGGAGCGACGGGTCCAAGATGTCTCTCCTCGGCACCCAGCACCGCTCCTCCGGACCGTACCCCTCCCACTCCACTAGATACTGAAGACCCCCTCTCCGACGTCTAGAATCCAAGATGGATCTCACGGTGTACGCCGGTGCCCCCTCGATGTCCAACGGGGGCGGGGGGGTCTCCAAGATCTCATGTTCTTGGAGCGGGCCTGCTACCACCGGCCTGAGAAGGGACACATGGAACGAGGGGTTAATACATTTATACTCCACTGGCAACTGTAATCTATAACAAACCTCGTTCAACCTTCTCAGGACTTTAAATGGCCCTACAAACCGCCGACCCAGTTTCCGACAGGGCAGGCGGAGGGGCAGGTTTCTGGCAGAGAGCCAGACTCGATCTCCAGGTGCGTACACAGGCCCCTCACTGCGGTGTAGGTCGGCGCTCGTCTTCTGTCGACGTATGGCACGCTGCAGATGGACGTGTGCAGCGTCCCACGTCTCCTCCGAGCGCCGCACCCACTCATCCACAGCGGGGGCCTCGATCTGGCTCTCATGCCATGGTGCCAGAACCGGCTGGTACCCTAAAACACACTGAAAAGGGGTTAGTTGGGTGGAGGAGTGGCGAAGAGAGTTCTGTGCCATCTCAGCCCAGGGCACATATCTCGCCCACTCCTCCGGCCGGTCCCGGCAGTATGTTCTGAGAAACCTGCCCACATCCTGGTTTACGCGTTCCACCTGCCCATTACTCTCCGGGTGGTAACCCGAGGTGAGACTCACCGAGACCCCCAACCGCTCCATAAAAGCTCTCCAGACTCTGGAGGTGAATTGGGGACCCCGGTCAGCCACAATGTCCTCGGGCACCCCGTAGTGCCGGAACACATGAGTGAATAGTGCTTCGGCGGTTTGTAGGGCAGTAGGAAGACCCGGCATGGGGAGCAAACGACAGGCCTTAGAGAACCGATCCACAACGACCAGGAGTGTAGTATTCCCTTGAGAGAGGGGAAGGTCAGTTATAAAATCCACCGAGAGGTGGGACCATGGTCGTTGTGGAACGGGCAGGGGTAGTAACTTACCCCTAGGCAGATGTCTAGGCGCCTTACACTGGGCGCACACCGAGCAGGAGGAAACATAAACCCTCACATCCCTGGCCAACGTAGGCCACCAATATTTGGCACTAAGACAGTGCACTGTCCGGCCGATACCCGGATGTCCAGAGGAGGGTGACGTGTGAGCCCAATAGATCAATCGATCCCGACACTCGAGCGGAACATACTTCCGACCCTCCGGGCATTGTGGTGGACTAGGGTCGGTGCGTAATGCCCGCTCGAGCTCAGAATCGAGCTCCCACACCACCGGTGCCACTAGACACGACTCCGGCAGTATGGGAGTGGGCTCCACGGACCTCTCCTCCCCGTCATACCGCCGAGACAGTGCATCTGCCTTACCGTTTTGTGACCCAGGGATGTAGGTGATCTTAAAAGAGAAACGGGTCAAAAACATACTCCATCTAGCCTGTCGAGGGTTCAGCCTCCTCGCTGCCCGGATGTACTCCAGGTTACGGTGGTCCGTCAAAATGAGGAAAGGGTGTTGAGCCCCCTCAAGCCAGTGCCTCCACACCTTAAGGGCTTGGACCACAGCTAACAGCTCCCTGTCCCCTACGTCATAATTTCGCTCCGCCGGGCTGAGCTTCTTGGAATAGAAGGCAACGGGGCGGAGTTTAGGTGGCGCGCCTGACCGTTGGGACAGCACGGCGCCAATACCGGCTTCAGACGCGTCCACCTCTACCTGAAATGGTAAGGAGGGATCCGGATGCGCCAGCACCGGAGCCGAGGTGAACAGGTCCTTCAGCTTCTTAAAAGCCCTGTCCGCCTCGACTGACCACTGCAGACGCACCGGGCCCCCCTTTAAGAGAGACGTGATGGGAGCTGCCACCTGCCCAAAACCCCGGATAAACCTCCGGTAGTAATTCGCAAACCCCAAAAACTGCTGCACCTCTTTCACAGTGGTTGGTGTTTGCCAATTACTCACGGCTGACACTCGGTCTACCTCCATCTTCACCCCTGACGCAGACAACTGATACCCCAAGAAGGAAATCGACTCCTGGAAAAACAGACACTTCTCTGCCTTCACATACAGGTCGTGCTCCACCAGCCTCCGCAACACTCTGCGCACCAGGGCCACATGCTCGACACGGGTAGGTGAGTACACGAGGATGTCATCTATGTACACCACCACTCCCTGTCCCTGCATGTCCCTGAAGATCTCATCCACGAATGATTGGAAAACTGACGGAGCATTCATCAACCCGTATGGCATGACGAGATACTCGTAATGGCCCGAGGTGGTACTAAAGGCTGTTTTCCATTCATCATCCTTCCTGATGCGCACCAAGTTGTACGCGCTCCTGAGATCTAATTTCGTGAAGAAACGCGCCCCATGCAACGACTCAGTCATGGTCGCAATCAGCGGGAGTGGATAACTATACTTCACCGTAATCTGATTGAGACCACGGTAGTCGATGCACGGACGCAACCCCCCATCCTTCTTCTTCACGAAAAAGAAACTCGAGGACGCGGGGGAAGTGGACGGCCGTATGTATCCTTGTCTCAGTGATTCGTCTATGTAAACCTCCATAGCTTTCTTCTCCTCCTGAGACAGAGGATACACATGACTCCGTGGGAGCGCAGCTCCTGCCTGAAGGTCTATCGCACAATCCCCCTGCCTATGGGGTGGCAATCGCGTCGCCCTCGCCTTACTAAACGCGATAGCCAGATCCCCATACTCAGGTGGAATGTGCAATGCGGGCACCTGGTTTGGACTTTCCACCGAGGTAGCCCCTAAGGAAACGCCCAAACATCTACCCACACACTGAGCAGACCACTCCTTCAGAGCCCTCTCCTGCCACGAAATAACGGGGTTATGGGTACTTAACCAGGGCATGCCCAGCACCACCGGATACGCAGGAGAGTCAATCAGAAACAGTTGTATTATCTCCTGATGACTCCCCTGCGCACACATCCTAAGTGGCGCCGTGACCTCCCTGATTAAGCCCGTACCCAACGGACGACTATCTAGGGCGTGAACGGGAAAAGGAACTTCCACAGGGAGAAGGGGAAACCCTAACTCTAAACAAAACTTCTTATCAATGAAATTCCCAGCCGCGCCTGAATCTACCAGCGCCTTACACTGGGAATGAGGTGCCACCTGCGGAAAACACACAGGCATACAAAAATGGGCAACAGTGAGCTCTGGGTGAGTGGGGCGCCTACTCACCTGGAGGGAATCCCCAGTGCGGGACCTGTCGTCATCTCCCCGAGGAGGCCATCCCCAGCACCTAGCCGCGGTGTGTCCTCCCCGACCACAGTTGGTGCAGTGGATGGACCCCCCACTCTGCCGACTCCTCCTACCTCTAGCGCCAGCGCCCCCGAGCTCCATAGGACACGGCTCGGGTGCGCTGGAGGATGGAATGGACGGACCCCCCTCAGGACGTCCGCGGGTAGCCAATAGGTTATCCAACCTAATTGACATGTCGACCAGCTGGTCGAAAGTGAGACTGGCGTCCCGACAGGCCAGCTCCCGACGGACGTCCTCTCTGAGGCTACATCGGTAGAGATCGATGAGGGCCCGATCATTCCACCCTGCATCTGCCGCTAGAGTACGGAATTCGAGTGCGAATTCCTGGGCACTCCTCCTCCCCTGCCTAAGGAAGACCAGACGCTCCCCCGCCGCTTTCCCCTCCGGGGGATGGTCGAACACCGCCCTAAAGCGGCGGGAGAACTCGGTGTAGGTGATGGTCGTGGCGTCGATCTTCCTCCACTCTGCGTTGGCCCACTCCAACGCTTTACCGGCCAGGCAGGAGATTAGGGCGGACACGCTCTCATGCCCTGAAGGTGCCGGATGGACTGTGGCCAGGTACAGCTCGACCTGGAGCAAGAACCCCTGACACCCAGCCGCTGTCCCGTCGTAAGCCCTCGGGAGAGATAGACGGACTCCTCGATGTTCCGGTGCTGGAACGGGCGGGCTGACCGATGGTGCTGGCTGGGCGGGCGGTGGTGGAGGCGAACCCCAGCCTCGGAGTGTGGAAATAACCTCCTGCAGGGCGTTCCCCATCTGCAGGAGTTGCTCCTGCTGATCCCGAACCTGGGCCTCCAGTCTTGTCTGGGCTGCTTCTGCTCCTGCTGATTCCATGGGTGGTGTGTGATTCTGTCAGGGCGTGTGTAGGTGTGGTGTAGGAAATCAGATGCAGGACGCAGACGGTAGGTTCCAAAAGCTGTATTCCGACCCAAACACAGGCAACAGGGCAACAAAGCCCAACAGCTAAACTACGCCAAAGGCGTGTAGGCAAAATGCGCACAAACAGGTGCGACAAAAATAGTAGTGCACGAAACAAGTGCAAAATGAGCTCCAGCGCAGTGGAGAGAATTATGCTCAACCGAGCAAACACAACACTGACGAAAACAATCACACACAACACAAGACAAACACAACGAGAAACTTATAGGATACTAATCACGTAAAACAGAAACAGGTGTGACACAAACAGACAAAAGCAAACGAACATGAAAACATAAATCGGTGGCAGCTAGAATTCCGGAGACGACGAACGCCGAAGCCTGCCCGAACAAGGGAGAGAGGCAGCCTCGGCCGAAACCGTGACAATGTCATTGTATGCTGTGGCGTTAACATTTCCCTTCACTGGAACTAAGGAGCCTAGCCCAAACCATGAAAAACAGCTCCAGACCTGTATTCCTCCTCCACCAAACTTTACAGTTGGCACTATGCATTCGGGCAGGTAGTGTTCTCCTGGCATCCGCCAAACCCAGATTCGTCCGTCGGACTGCCAGATGGTGAAGCGTGATTCATCACTACAGAGAACGCGTTTCCACGGCTCCAGAGTCCAATGGCGGCGAGCTTTACACCACTCCAGCTGACGCTTGGCATTACGAATGGTGATTTTAGGCTTGTGTGCAGCTGCTCGGCCATGGAAATCCATTTCATGAAGCTCCTGACGAACAGTTCTTGTGCTGATGTTGCTTCCAGAGGCAATTTGGAACTCGGTAGTGAGTGTTGCAACCGAGGACAGGCGATTTTTACGTGCTACGCGCTTCAGCACTCGGCGGTCCCGTTCTGTGAGCTTGTGTGGCCTTCCACTTCGCGGCTGAGCCGTTGTTGCTCCTAGACGTTTCCACTTCACAATAACAGCTCTTACAGTTCACTGGCGTAGCTCTAGCATGGCAGAAATTTGACAAACTGACTTGTTGGAAAGGTGGCATCCTATGACGGTGCCACGTTGAAAGTCACTGAGCTCTTCAGTAAGGCCATTCTACTGCCAATGTTTGTCTATGGAGATTGTATGGCTTTGTGCTCGATTTATACATCTGTCAGCAACGGGTGTGGCTGAAATAGCCGAACCCACCGATTTGAAGGGGTGTCCACACACCTTTGTATATATAGCCACTTTAGTTTTTCACACGTTGAAGCTTCCCCCGCTCGTCCCTTTTCCCTCCACTCTTTCCTGCTACAGTTTTATGATCCAGTGTAAATTTGATAAAGAGATTTATGTGTTGTGTTCTCTGTATGATGTCATAACAGGTTTCTTTGAATGTGTTTCATATTTCTTTGTCTTTACTTTGAAAATGACACCTCATCCATTTGTAATTTCAACATTTCAACAATTTGTCTTAATTATGACTTTCTAAATCAAGGTTTTAGATAATAACTATCTAAAATCCATCATGTCACACATCCAATACAGATACCTAGTTTGAGATTTGTCTCTTTTTCTACATGTTCCTTATATTGTTGTATGACTTGCTTCTTGTCAAGGTGATTTCTCTCCATCTGACTCCCTGTGGCACATTGTTCATGGATAACTGGTTATTTGTTGGTTATTTACAGACAGTCCCCCTTCTGGACAGAGTCATTGGCAAAGAGTCTGGCAAAACTCTGTGTCTGCATACTTCTCAATCTCCTGGCTCTCTTGCAGAGGAAGATTCAATAGGCTCACGGTCGTCGACCTCACAGTTTGGTTAATGGTATGTTTGGTCATGTCAACTCTCAACTTTGACATTGTGTGCCTTGTTGTTCAAATTACAAAATAACATGCTATGGTGTGGAATGCTCAAACACTACTCTTAGTAACTCCAGAAATGGAGCTGAAGCTTGAAAAACAGATAGACAGGCTAGTTAGCTAACTTCTCTGATGGCTGAACATGCATATAGCTTATGCTAGTGAAAGTAAGTGGTTCATCCACTTTACAGTAATTGCCACCTGTAACTACTTTGTTTGTTAATTTGGTTTCTTCCATCTCTTATCCCATAAGAATCTAAGCCCTGTCTAAGCCAGGGGGGGTTCTACTAAGCTATATGGAATTATTTTAAGAAGGTTGTACCAAGGATACTTTTGCTATTTCATTTGAATTTTAAGACCCCTTGATGTACAAAAAAAAATGAAATAATTATTTGATGCAATTTTTTATTTGGCTGTATTGCTATTAGCCCATACAAACGCATTGAATAACAAATTCACTACATGGAACAACAGATAGTCCCCCCAAAAAAAATCAAAAGGAAGTTCTGAAGTGTCTGTCCTATATCTGAGAGATATAAGAAAGATCAGGAATAAATAAATATATATATATATTTTTTTTAAATGTTATTTAACCCCATATTGTTTGGCACTAAACAGTCTCCATATATACTGTACTTCCATTCATTGTTTCAATTGGTACCGGGGGACCTTCAGACGAGTCTTGTGAGGCCTGTGAGCATCCTAAAGCACAACCGACATGTACACGTACGTAAGAGTCTCACCTTTACACAGAGGGGTCATATAAGTGTGTAGCCCCATGGGGCGGCGCACAATTGGCCCAGCGTCATCCAGGGTAGGGAGGGAATGGCCGGCAGGGATGTAGCTCAGTTGGTAGAGCATGGCGTTTGCAACGCCAGGGTTGTGGGTTTGATTCCCACGGAGGGCCAGTGTGAATATATATATTTTTTAATAATGTATGCACTCACTAACTGTAAGTCGCTCTGGATAAGAGCGTCTGCTAAATGACTAAAATGTAAATGTAAAATGTAGCCCAAACTGTTCGGACACTACAGACGATTTTGTGAGAAGACCGATTTTCGGGATGTCTCATAGTCTGACAAACATCTCTCTAGCTCTGTCACCTTTCACCGCAGATGCGGAAGTGCGACATAGGCGGATGTGGTGGATTGAGATGCCTCCAATGCAGATATCTCTAGCTTAAATTGACAGATTTTTATGGGATGTTGTATTATTATGCTAATTAGATTTCCACGGGGGCGCTGACATCGACCTTAGGGGAATTTTATGCAGCAATTTGAGATAATGTACACAGACACCACTGCCTAAGTTTGAAGAGTCAACTGTTTTCACAGATGGTCTATGTTGGTTCTATTAATAAATCCTTCATGATGCACTGTTTACCACAAGTCGTAAAGGTCTTTGGTATCTCCTAATTCGACCAATGACAGGTGTGGAATACCCTATACGACTCATCGGTCATGAGGTTGTGTCAGATGCCTTTTGTTTCCACTGTTCTAATTGTAGTGTAGGTGATGAAAGACTAGAGCTGGAACTCAATTGGCCAAAAGTATTAGTTTTCACACTGTTTACTTAAAACATCTGGATTTCTCTAGCTGCCTGCTGTCAACGTAGCCTTCTGACCATGGCCTCGAGGTCAATGAGAAATGTATCTGAGCAAATGCTACTTCTATTACATGTGTATATGCTGAACATGAAGTGGCCAGAGCAATTTATCTGCCAGCTACTGTAGACAAACATTTGTATTTGTTTAAATATATATTTCCAAATGAGTAGTGTTGTTGTTATGGTGTAATTCCATGGAACAACACTAAGACGTTAAAATCCCTTGTAAATACTTAGTACAGTGCCTTCGGAAAGTATTCAGACACCTGACTTTTTCCAAGTTTTGTTAGGTTACAGCCTTATTCCAAAATGGATTAAATAGTTTTTTCCCCTCATCAATCTACATACAATACCGCATAATGACAAAGCAAAAATTGGTTTTTAGACATTTTTGCTCATTTATAAAAAATTAACTAAAATATCACATTTACATAAGTATTCAGACCCTTTACTCAATACTTTGTTGAAGCACCTTTGGCAGTACTTGGGCTGCCTATGTAAATGCAGCCATAGTGGTGCATTTGGGACCTTTTGAGTGGTACATAAATCACAAGCCCTCAATGCATGTCTAGTTGACCATGTTTTCTTTGCAATGTTTCAATTTGAAATTAACCTCTATATACAAGTTAACTGAGACCTTGTGCCTTGAATGGAGAACTGCATTTGGCATTATTTCGATGAGTATATACAGTTGAAGTCGGAAGTTTACATACACTTAGGTTGGACACATTAAAACTTGTTTTTCAACCACTCCACAAATTTCTTGTTAACAAACTATAGTTTTGGCATGTTGGTTAGGACTTCTACCTTGTGCATGATGCAAGTAATTTTACCAACAATTGTTTACAGACAGATTATTATACTTATACTTCAATTCAATGTATCACAATTCCAGTGGGTCAGAAGTTTACATACACTAAGTTGACTGTGCCTTTAAACAGCTTGGAAAATGATGTCATGGCTCTAGAAGCTTCTGATAGGCTAATTGACAACATTTGAGTCAATTGGAGGTGTACCTGTGGATGTATTTCAAGGCCTACCTTCAAACTCAGTGCCTCTTTGCTTGACATTATGGGAAAATCAAAAGAAAGACCTCAGAAACAAAATTGTAGACCTCCACAAGTCTGGTTCATCCTTGGGAGCAATTTCCAAACGCCTGAAGGTACCACGTTCATCTGTACAAACAATAGTATGCAAGTATAAACACCATGGGACCATGCAGCCATCATACCGCTCAGGAAGGAGACGCGTTCTGTCTCCTAGAGATGAACGTACTTTGGTGCGAAAAGTGCAAATCAATCCCAGAACAACAGCAAAGGACCTTGTGAAGATGCTGGAGGAAACAGGCACAAAAGTATCTATATCCACAGCAAAACGAGTCCTATATCAACATAACCTGAAAGGCCGCTCAGCAAGGAAGAAGCCACTGCTCCAAAACTGCCATAAGAAAGCCAGACTACGGTTTGCAACTGCACATGGGTACAAAGATCGTACTTTTTGGAGAAATGTCCTCTGGTCTGATGAAACAAAAATACAACTGTTTGGCCATAATGACCATCGTTATGTTTGGAGGAAAAAGGGGGTACCTTGCAAGCCGAAGAACACTATCCCAACCGTGAAACACGGGGTGGCAGCATCATGCTGTGGGGGTGCTTTGCTGCAAGAGGGACTGGTGCACTTCACAAATTAGATGGCATCATGAAGAAGGAAAATTACGTGGATATATTGAAGCAATATCTCAAGACATCAGTCAGGAAAAAATGGCTTAAGGACAACAAAGTCAAGGTATTGGAGTGGCGATCACAAAGCCCTGACCTCAATCCTATAGAAAATGTGTGGGCAGAACTGAAAAAGCGTGTGCAAGCAAGGAGGCCTACAAACCTGACTCTGTTACACCAGCTCTGTCAGGAGGAATGGGCCAAAATTCACCCAACTTATTGTGGAAAGCTTGTGGAAGGCTACCCGAAACGTTTGTGGTCCTCTGTAGCTCAGCTGGTAGAGCACGGTGCTTATAACGCCAAGGTAGAGGGTTCGATCCCCGGGACCATCCATACACAAAAAATGTATGCACGCATGACTGTAAGTTGCTTTGGATAAAAGCGTCTGCTAAATGGCATAAACATTTTTTTTTTAAAGTGTATGTAAACTTCTGACCCGCTGAGAATGTGATGAAATAAATAAAAGCTGAAATAAATAATTCTCTCTATTATTATTCTGACATTTCACATTCTTAAAATAAAGTGGTGATCCTAACTGACCTATGACAGGGAATCTTTACTAGGATTAAATGTCAGGAATTGTGAAAAACTGAGTTTAAATGTATTTGGCTAAGGTGTATGTAAACTTCCGACTTCAACTGTAGATCTCTCTGTCCATACCTCTCAACCAGACATGGTTATGGAAAATGGGTTAATGCCCCAGGCACCCAGGTGTGAATGACTCGGTTTTATTTGATGAGGAACCAGACAGGCTTTGTAGCTAGAGTGGATGAAAACTTCTGTCTGTGTCTATGGAAACAACATCAACATGTCTTCATATATGAAGATATATGAACATCTTAGTCACGTAGTCCCGTGTAGCTCAGTTGGTAGAGCATGGCGTTTGCAACGCCAGGGTTGTGGGTTCGATTCCCACAGGGGGCCAGTATGAAAATGTATGCACTGGATAAGAGCGTCTGCTAAAATGTAAATCTTATCAAGTTTATGACAACGGCTATTCGAGACCTATGACAGTTATCTTTAGCAGGTTGATGTGCCAGGTCTTTTTTCATGATATGTGTCAGAGTGGTGTGTGTAGATGAGGAAGGAATCAAGCGCAGGAGACCAGGAGGACTTTAACAGAACTTTAGTCAAGTCTGACACGACAATAAACGTCAACCCAACCGGGTGGCGCAAACAGATTACGCACGAAACACTGTGCGGAGAAAACAAGAAAAAGCGCACGCAGTGCGAACTCTCGTAACACATACGAGCGACTCAAAACTATCGAGCAACAGCTGACAACAAGACAATCACGCATAACACCTGACCCAAACACACGAACTAAATAAGGGAACAATTAAGACACAAATAAGGGACAGGTGTTATGAACAGACAAAACCAAAAGAACATGAAACATAGAACGGTGGCAGCTAGTACTCCGGAGACGACGACCGCCGAAGCCTGCCCGAACAAGGAAGAGGAGCAGCCTCGGCCGAAACCGTGACAGTACCCCCCCCTTGACGCGCGGCTCCAGCCGTGCGCCGACCCGGAGCTCGGGGACGACCCGGACGACGCGGAGCAGGGCGCGCAGGATGACCCCGATGGAAATCGGTCAGTAGGGACTGGTCTAAGATGTCCCTCCTTGGCACCCAGCACCGCTCCTCCGGGCCGTACCCCTCCCACTCCACGAGATATTGAAGACCCCCCATCCGGCGTCTAGAATCCAGGATGGACCTCACGGTGTACGCCGGAGCCCCCTCGATGTCCAACGGGGGCGGAGGAGTCTCCTCAATCTCAAAGTCCTGGAGTGGACCAGCTACCACCGGCCTGAGGAGAGACACATGGAACGAGGGGTTAATATTTTTGTAATCAACAGGTAGTTCTAACCTATAACTCACCTCGTTCAATCTCCTCAGGACTTTAAATGGCCCCACAAACCGCCGACCCAGCTTCCGGCAGGGCAGGCGGAGGGACAGGTTTCTGGTTGAGAGCCAGACTCGATCTCCAGGTGCGTACACTGGCCCCTCACTGCGGTGTAGGTCGGCGCTCGTCTTCTGTCGACGTATGGCACGCTGCAGATGGACGTGTGCAGCGTCCCACGTCTCCTCCGAGCGCCGCACCCACTCATCCACAGCGGGGGCCTCGATCTGGCTCTCATGCCATGGTGCCAGAACCGGCTGGTACCCTAACACACACTGAAAAGGGGTTAGTTGGGTGGAGGAGTGGCGAAGAGAGTTCTGTGCCATCTCGGCCCAGGGCACATATCTCGCCCACTCCTCCGGCCGGCCCTGACAGTATGACCTCAGAAACCTACCCACATCCTGGTTGACACGTTCAACCTGCCCATTACTCTCCGGGTGGTACCCCGAGGTAAGGCTTACCGAAACCCCCAACCGTTCCATAAATGCTCTCCACACTCTAGAGGTGAACTGGGGGCCTCGGTCAGACACTATATCCTCGGGTACCCCGTAATGCCGGAAGACATGGGTGAACAGAGCCTCAGCGGTCTGTAGGGCAGTGGGTAGACCCGGCATGGGAAGGAGACGACAGGCCTTAGAGAACCGATCCACAACGACCAGGATGGTAGTATTCCCCTGTGAGGGGGGGAGGTCGGTAACAAAATCCACCGAGAGGTGGGACCAGGGTCGTTGTGGAATAGGCAGGGGTTGTAACTTACCCCTGGGCAAATGTCTGGGCGCCTTACACTGGGCACACACCGAACAGGAGGAGACATAAATCCTCACATCCCTAGCTAACGTTGGCCACCAGTACTTCGTGCTAAGGCAGTGCACTGTCCGGCCGATACCCGGATGGCCAGAGGAGGGGGACGTATGAGCCCAACAAATGAGGCGATCGCGTACCTCGAGCGGAACGTACGTCCGACCCACAGGACACTGTGGAGGACTCGGGTCGGTGCGTAACGCCCGCTCGATCTCACCATCAACCTCCCACACCACCGGAGCAACCAGACAAGACTCCGGTAGTATGGGCGTGGACTCAACTGACCTCTCCTCTGCGTCATACCGCCGAGACAGAGCATCTGCCTTCCCGTTCTGGGACCCAGGGATGTATGTGATCTTAAACACAAACCGGGCTAGGAACATAGTCCAGCGAGCCTGGCGAGGATTCAGTCTCCTAGCTGCCCGGATGTACTCCAGGTTACGATGGTCAGTTAGAATGAGGAAAGGGTGTTGAGCCCCCTCGAGCCAATGCCGCCACACCTTTAGGGCCTGTACCACGGCTAACAGCTCCCTGTCTCCTACGTCATAATTCCGCTCCGCCGGACTGAGCTTCTTAGAGTAGAACGCACAGGGACGGAGTTTAGGTGGAGTGCCAGAACGCTGGGAAAGAACGGCCCCTATCCCGGCCTCTGACGCGTCCACCTCTACTTGGAACGGTAAAGAGGGATCCGGATGCGCCAACACCGGCGCCGAGGTAAACAGGTCCTTTAGTCTCCCAAATGCCCTGTCCGCCTCAGCTGACCACCGCAAGCGCACCGGACCCCCCTTTAACAGAGACGTTATGGGAGCTGCCACCTGTCCAAAACCCCGGATAAACCTCCGGTAATAATTCGCAAAACCCAAGAACCGTTGCACCTCCTTCACAGTGGTTGGGGTCTGCCAATTACGCACAGCTGACACCCGGTCTACCTCCATCTTCACCCCTGACGCAGATAACTGGTAACCCAGAAAGGAGACCGACTTCTGGAAAAACAGACATTTCTCTGCCTTGACATATAGGTCATGCTCCAACAGCCTCCTCAATACTCGGCGCACCAGGGCTACATGCTCAGCACGGGTAGGACTATACACCAGAATGTCGTCGATGTACACAACTACTCCCTGTCCCTGCATGTCCCGGAAAATCTCATCGACGAAGGATTGGAAGACTGAGGGAGCATTCATCAACCCATATGGCATGACTAGATACTCGTAGTGTCCGGAAGTCGTGCTAAACGCTGTCTTCCATTCATCGCCCTCTCGAATGCGTACCAAGTTATATGCGCTCCTAAGATCCAATTTTGTAAAGAACTGCGCACCGTGCAGTGACTCCGTCATCGTCGCAATCAGAGGAAGTGGATAGCTGTACTTCACTGTGATCTGATTGAGACCGCGGTAATCAATACACGGGCGCAGACCTCCATCCTTTTTCTTTACAAAAAAGAAACTTGAGGAAGCGGGTGAAACGGAGGCCCGTATGTATCCCTGTCTAAGAGACTCAGAGATGTATGTCTCCATAGCCTTTCTCTCCTCTTGAGACAAGGGATACACATGGCTCCGCGGGAGAGCTGCTCCTGACTGGAGATCTATCGCACAATCCCCCCGTCTATGAGGCGGCAGCTGCGCCGCCCTAGTCTTACTGAACGCCAGTGCCAAATCCTCATACTCGGGGGGAATCTGCAGTGCTGGCATTAGATTCGGACTCTCCACCGAGGTCGCCCCTATGGAAACACCCAGACACCGCCCCTCACATTGAGCAGACCACCCTTTAAGAGCTTTCTCTCGCCACCTAATAATAGGGTCATGAGTCATCAACCAGGGAAGACCCAGCACTACCGGATACGCAGGAGAGTCAATCAGATAGAGCTGAATTCTCTCCTCATGACCCTCCTGCGCCGTCATCTGAATGGGTGCTGTGACTTCCCTAATCAACCCAGACCCTAACGGACGGCTATCTAGGGCATGGACGGGGAAAGGTTTATCCACTGGAAGGAGGGGAATCCCTAACTCTATACAGAACTGGCGATCTACAAAATTCCCAGCTGCGCCTGAATCTACCAGCGCCTTATGCTGGGAACGAGGTGCAACCTGTGGGAAACAAACAGGCAAGGTTAGGTGCACGACAGAAAGCTCTGGGTAAGCAGGGCGCCTACTCACCTGGGGGGACCCCCCAATGCGTGACCTGCCATCTCCCTCACTGGAGGACCCGCCCCAACACCTAGCCGCGGTGTGCCCTCCACGACCACAGTTGGTGCAAGGGCCGGGTCCCCTCGGGCTCCTCCTCCTCCGTTCCCTAGCGCCAGCACCTCCGAGCTCCATAGGGCTCGGCTCGGAGGTGCTGGAGAGTGGAATGGGCGAACCCCCCCCTCCGGGACGCCCACGGGTGGCGAGCAGGGTATCCAGCCGGATGGCCATGTCGACCAGCTGGTCGAACGTCAACGACGTGTCCCTGCACGCCAACTCTCGCTGGACGTCCTCCCGGAGGCTGCAGCGGAAATGGTCGATATGGGCCCGCTCATTCCACCCTGCATCAGCCGCTAGGGTCCGAAACTCTAAGGCAAAGTCCTGGGCGCTCCTCATCCCCTGTCGGAGGTAGAATAGACGTTCCCCCGCCGCCTTCCCTTCCGGTGGATGGTCGAACACAGCACGGAAGCGGCGGGAGAACTCCGCATAGTTCGTAGTAGCGGCGTCCATTCTCCTCCACTCGGCGTTGGCCCACTCCAACGCCTTGCCGGTGAGACAGGAGATGAGGGCTGAGACGCTCTCGTGTCCCGAGGGCGCCGGGTGTACGGTGGCGAGGTAGAGCTCCACCTGCAGCAGGAATCCTTGACACCCGGCAGTGGAGCCGTCGTACGCCCTCGGGAGCGAGAGCCGAATCCCACTAGGTTCCGGAGATGAGACAGGGGGGCTGGCCGATGGGGCTGGTTCGGTTCTTGGAGGTGTGGGAACCCCGCTGGTCTCCCATCGGTGCAGAGTATTCATCACCCCCTCCAGGGCATGACAGACCTGGTTGATGCGGTCCTCCTGACCACGAAGACGTTCAGCCATCTCGGCTGTCGGCGCGGTCGCTCCTGCTGATTCCATGGTGAAGATGCGTGATTCTGTCAGAGTGGTGTGTGTAGATGAGGAAGGAATCAAGCGCAGGAGACCAGGAGGACTTTAACAGAACTTTAGTCAAGTCTGACACGACAATAAACGTCAACCCAACCGGGTGGCGCAAACAGATTACGCACGAAACACTGTGCGGAGAAAACAAGAAAAAGCGCACGCAGTGCGAACTCTCGTAACACATACGAGCGACTCAAAACTATAGAGCAACAGCTGACAACAAGACAATCACGCATAACACCTGACCCAAACACACGAACTAAATAAGGGAACAATTAAGACACAAATAAGGGACAGGTGTTATGAACAGACAAAACCAAAAGAACATGAAACATAGAACGGTGGCAGCTAGTACTCCGGAGACGACGACCGCCGAAGCCTGCCCGAACAAGGAAGAGGAGCAGCCTCGGCCGAAACCGTGACAATATGTTATAATCAATTACAACAGTGTTTACGTTCAACAAGGTGTTATTGATTAAATAACTGTATCACAATCTTTTTGGATAATACAATTATCAAATGAACCAGAGGGAAAAATACATCCTCAGGGATGTGTTCTGCTACTGGCTTTGTTTTGCTAATTACGGAGAGGAAGTGTGGAATTTGGCTCCTCTTGGAAATCATCAATGGGGCATTTGCTGAGTTTCCCTTGGCTTACCTTCCACGCAGAGCACAGTGGGTCTGTTCAGGCGGTATGCGTTCAGTTGTACTGTAATTACGTAACTGAGACCAGTTGATGTGATGTGATTACAAACAGGTAGCAGTGACCATAACAGGGGGTAGCATTTGTTTGGAGCCCTCTGTCAACAAGCATGTCAATTTGAGACACCTTTGTTTTTTACCATATCAAAAAAGTTAAGCATTAGTGTGCAAGAGCAGCACATTGCCATAATAATAATTATACAATATAGACCTATTGGAGTGGATTATGCTGAGATGTGCCCACTCAATACACAAGTAAAAGTAATCAATTACATTTAATTCTCCTTTTGCCTAATGCCTCCCTCCTAAATATACAATATTAATTAACTACAGTATAAATGAACTACGGTGACCCCACTAAGGCTTAGCCTACTGTATACTGTCGTCATGGCATGTGACCTAGCCAGCATTTACATATCTACTAACTGCGTCCATCGGACGTGGAATTATACAATATATGGGGTTTGGCTGGGTTGCATTTCACAGCCCAAATCACTGACACCAAACACCTCATATTCCCATAAACTCTGCTTTTGCCCCATTCCCCAAATGCTTCGACACAACAGCTAGAAATGTGTCTGTTTCCTGCCTTCTTCAGCCAAACAGCATCTGTTAAACTAATGAAAGTGTAACTCTGTCAGAGAAAACACCTCAGTCAGGACCAGAGATAACGAGGGCAGAAAATCCCCTATAATTTTGTCCTCTGATAGATTTGGGTTGTTTTATAAAGAGGCAGCTACTCACCAGGGAGGGAGAAGATGAGCAGTGTGAGTGGTAGTATCAGTGGGAGAACCAGCTTTGGCTGCCGCCTGGTGTCTGTCGGTCGGTCTGTCTGTCTGTTTTTGTATTTGAGGATTTGTCTGTGCTGGAAGATAAAGAGAGTGACTATGGTGGGAGGCTGGTTGCCTCACACCTAGTCTCTATTTCATCTTGGGAATCTGTGTTAACATGGGTAACAGATGACTGTAGGGACTTAGTCATCACAGGGTTAGAGTGGAGCCCTGTGGTCAGTGGGAATGTTCACTAGTTGCCATGGCGCCATTGAAAGCCCTGCTTTGTCACAGGTCAAGAGGCAGTTGGTGTGTCATGGGTAGGGACTCCCTACGGGATTTTCAACCTAATGAATGGAGGACAATCATGTATTCATAGATGTGTTGCTTTGTGTCTTTGATATTAATCAGACACGTAAGTGAGAGCTGATTCTTTTAATAATCCCTTGTGTTTGGTACCAGGTTGAATTTTGACTAACTTTGTTCATACAGTAGTACTACTTTACCTCTTTACTGTGACCCCTCAAAATAATTACTCCCTCCCTCCTTCCCTCATCCCCCTGTCTTGCTCCCTCTAATTTTCTCTTTCACAGTAAATGTTCTCTTGCCAGTAGGAACAACGGCATCCGACTTCAAGGCAGCAGTCCAGCTACATCCAACAGTAAGAAAGAGGGCGGGAGGGAGGGAGAGTGAGTGACTGCTATTTAAGGGCTGTAGTTGAGGAATGGGGATGGAAAAGAAGGCTCCTCTCTCAGTTTAAAAGGCATTTTCTCCTCCTTTCTCTTTCTCATTCTTTCTCTTTAGCTCGGACTCGGTGACGAGAGCAGTAGCCTGAGCTGTCAGGGCAGAAGAAACAGAGAAAACAGAGGGGTTTTTTTTTAACAGAAGTGTCATTTGGTTGGAACACAAGGAGAGAGGTGGCGGAACTGTCTTCAAGGTGGACATCCTTTCATCCCCCTTTATTGAATGTGTTGGGTTCCAACGAGGCAATTCGTGTGAGCTGCCGAAGGCTGTGGTGGAGTGGCTCTAAACTGTCTGGTCTGCTAAAGGTAAGAATGAGAGATTCATTTATTTATCTGCATGAAACTGATCTTGGATCTTTGAATGAGTTGTTACTGTTATTTGGATAATTAGTGACTAATGATTACTGTGTCCATATTTTGAAATTGCAAATGAGATATTTTCTGTCTTCTTGACAGTCAATTGTGATTATTGATTACGTGCTCAAACCTTGTGACACTTACATTTAATGTGTTTAATTGTTCCTGTTCATTTTGGAGATTAGATATTACATTTTTTGTTCACACACTTATTAAGGTCAAACCCTTCATATCATACTCAATTAAATTGTCTAATTCATTTTGAGGTCTTTAAAGGTCATTGAATAATGTCAAAAAGTGAAACACTGTTTAACACATGTACAAGTGTGTGGGGTGAAATGGAAATATGGATTTTATTTGCATATCCCCCTCCCCCCGAGACACTCTCAGAGAGTGGGGTCATGGCCAGGGATTAGCAGTGATGTAAAGTACTTAAGTAAAAATACTTGAAAGTACTACTTAAGTAGTTTTTGGGGGTATCTGTACTTTACTTTACTATTTATATTTTTTACAACTTTTACTTTTACTTCACTACATTCCTAAAGAAAATTACTGTATGTACATTTTGCTCCATACATTTTCCCTGGCATCCAAAAGTACACGTTACATTCTAAATACTTAGCAGGACAGGAAAATAGTTCACACACTTATCAAGAGAACATCCCTGGTCATCCCTACTGCCTCTGATCTGGGGGACTCACTAAACACATGCTTCGTTTGTAAATGATGTCTGAGGGTTGGAGCGTGCCCCTGGCTATCCGTAAGTAAATAAAAAAAACAAGAAAATGGTGCCGTCTGGTTTGCTTAATATAAGGAATTTGAAATTATTTATACTTTTACTTTTACTTTTGATACTTAGGTATATTTGAGCAATTACATTTACTTTTGATACTTAAGTATATTTAAAACCAAATACCTTTACTCAAGTAGGATTTTACTGGGTGACTTTCACTTTTACTTGAGTCATTTTCTATTAAAGGTATCTTTACTTTTACTCAAGTATTAACAGCGACCCTGGAGCAATTAGGGTTAGGTGCCTTGCTCAAGGGCAGATCGACACATTTTTCACCTAGTTGGCTCTGGGATTCGAACTAGCAACGTTTAGGTCACTGGCCCAACGCTCCAACTGCTAGGCTTCCTGCACGTTGTGTATGAAATACCAATAAGCGGATGTGGAATAATGAGTTTATTATACCAAATTAATTAATTCATTCTATGAAGCCAATGTAATTTGACAATAAATGGGAAGTCAATAAGTATTCAATCCTGTGATAATACTTATCCAAAAACTGCAGCATCATTGTTCTCTCTCTGCCAGGCTCTGTTCTTTATTTAGCGACAGACGGCTCTCATTACTCATTATAGGGAATGATATTAACATTCTTTATTTATTTTTATTTTATTTATTTTTTTGGGAATGGATATTAACATTCTTTATGCATGCTGCAACTTCTGGGTTTACCAGTTTTAACCAAGGCTGGGTCTGTGTGATAGAGATGGAGGATTGGGAGACACAGTGAGGAGAGCATTAGCTGTGTTGACTGACTGATGAGTGATAGAACATGTGGAAGAGTTACGCACACACATTTGAGCACCTGGGGCCTCATTTATCAAGATTCTAGGATTTGACTGTGCAACAAATTAATGGGCTTTATCAAACTGTCGCACACAACATTTAGTATACACATTGATAAATCAGAGCCCTATTATATTTGTGCATTTACAACCCCACCTGGAAAACGCCCTCAATTCACCTTTTATGGTAACAAAAACGCCCTCAATTCACCTTTTATGGTAACAAAAACGCCCTCAATTCACCTTTTATGGTAACAAAAACGCCCTCATTTGCTGTATGATTTGGAGATGTTGGAACTGGGCCATGACAGTTTTTAAACGAAACAGATCGCATTTCTGTAGAGGTGTAGGCAGAATGTTTTCATCTTTTGCAGTAACTTTTTCTAACAGAAAATGCATGAACCCACCTATGGCGAGTGCCAAACACTGGCCGCGCACTCTGCAAGATTGATTGTTTACTTGAACCATTTAAAAGTAGACGAAATGCTACAGCAGTCCACACTTCAATGCAAAAGACGAATTGTTGTTCAATATTTTGTTTATCAATACATGATTGTGTTTTCTATCTTCTGCCAAGGTATAAGATCTGAGATTAAATAGGGTATGACGTCGCGCTCCTATCGCACAGCAATACAGTAGCCTACCCATACTGTCAAATAGTTTAAATAGGCTACCGGTCTATTTACTTTCCAGCATGCTTGGCTATTGGATGAACGATGGATAAATGGTAGCCTAATAGTTGTTGTGCAGTGGGAATAAACCAGTCATGTCAGAAAAGGAGAGAGATATCCTGCTATAGGCCTGAATAATAAAAGTAAAATAAATATATTAGGCTACATGCTGCTATGCGATCTCCTTACCAACGGCAAATGCATCGGTTTTATCATTAGGCCTACATTTTTAATGTTTTTATTAACCTACCATTATTATAATTCCCATTCATCAAAAACCTACATTTTCCCCAAAAGAACAATACAATTGAATACAATACAATTTATAAACCACTAGAAGTTGTGTGTACGAATGGTTTGAGAAGTGCGTGGAAATACGCACACTTTCCAGTCAAGTTCAAAATCGATATACCAAGATTCGCGGGAAAACTGGCACACGCAAATTGTGTCTTTTTTTTGTGCGCATGCACCTTTGATAAATTAGGCCCCTGGGGCTAAATGGCTTAGAGCCAATGGATGATGTGGGAAGCCAAAATTATTGTTCAACATTTTCACTGACTCTGTTACATATGCTATTGTCTGTGAGAGGTTTAGATATGTGTGTGTGTGTGTCTGTATGTGATAGGAGCAGAGATGTGTGTGTGTGGGGGTAATTGAGGAGGTTTCTGGAGTTTTTTTGCTGTCTGGTGAAAAATCGTCGGTCTGTGGGCAACACAATGATGGTCTCATTTTATATTCGTTTTCCATTAAGGAGATTACTCAGCATGAGCAGCAGCCTTTGATGCACTCTTTTCCAGTGTGAGTGGTGAGATAAAAACAGGCACACTGCTTGTCCATTTATTTCCAAATCCATTTGATTCGCTTAATTGAAATCACTCCATGCTTTGTGAGTGGTTGATTTTCATTCTAAATAATCGTACTAATCACTCCACTAGTTATTACCATAAAACTTAAATTAATAGCCCATGTGTTTATTTACTAAATCACTGAACACAACAGGCGCTTATTAGAGACAGGCTTCTATTTGAGACAGGTGTCTATTTCCTTAATGAACACAGCTTTTGCTCATTTGCATAGTTAATTGTTTAATTCCAGCATTCACTTCCAACATTTTAATCAATTTCTTCATTTACTGCACTAATGTGTTATCATTTACACACTGTGTCACATTTATTTTGTCTTAGTATGCCTCTATTTGAAAATAACAATAATCCTTGACAGAATAATTATTCTCCTGCAGTTCTTACTTTCGCCATTAGAGCAATCATACTTTTTCTGGGGGTCTATACTTCCGAAGTTGACTGTTTTTGTGCTTGCCAGTTAGCTAGCAGATTTGAGCTGTTAGCAGCCAATGGCTAGCAGTTTCCTACTGCCGATAAAAACGGATGATTGCCATAATTTATTTTTAGTCATTATTGAATTATTTAATGTAACAAATCAAACAAACCTTGTAAACAATGCATGGTAATTCATGGTAATCTCATAAACAATTCATTTAGACCCTGCATTTATTTAAAACAGGCGTTTATTTGCTGAAATGTGTGCTGTTGCCCGGCTATTAAAGGGGACAGACTCTGCGTTTAATTGAAGTTTTACAGTAGTCAAATAAGTTAGCTGTTTAGTACATTTCAAAATCCTTGCTGTCAACCTTTAACACAAATCCCAACTGCACATGTACACGACCAAGCATTGAGGAAAAACTGTTAACTGTAGAGTCACGCTCCCCCTAAAACATAATGGTCAGAAGCGAGCTGTCATCCCTTTGGCACGTAGAGCGTTTTGCATGTGACGTCTGTAGTTAGTCCTTGGTCCCTGTCTGGGATGTGAGGTGGAGGGTGTAGATGCTTTATGGCTCCTCTGCTATGGGGCTGCTTAACAGAGGGAAGGGATAATGCCTCTATTGGGGCGGGATGGGTGATGGGGATGAACAGACCTCTGTAAGGGAGACAGCTGGTTTAGTGACCGGCCCGTTGCCTCAGGGTCCGTCCTGCCTTTGGAGAAGGTATTTCCCTCTCAGTTTGACCTCCATTCAGTAAAGAAGAGAGAAGAGGTACAGTATATCTTGACACCTCAAATATGCAGTTTTTGTCTCTGGTTACCATTACTGATCAGATAGCAGTGTAAATCTGTTACATGACCTAAACATTTTTGGTGAGCGGTCCTTTATGTGCAATCATGTCTAGCATACTGTATGTACTCTATCAAACTATTGTTCAACATGTAGTTTCAGGCGAACACAATTCAGGTGAAAATCTGTATTTTGAATTAATCTGATCTTTCTCTACTCTTTATCTGCTGTAGCTTTACCAGAGAACGAACCCAGAACCTTTGATCCACCAGTGACGTGTGGTGAGGTTGGTGGCCGGGTAGCACTGGCTATTATCAAAGCCAGGTTTACTCACAAATAAACCTTGATGAAACCCAAGTTCACCATACAACAGATAGCTCTAACAACCCGAATGACACACACAATAATATGATTATATGAAATATTCTTACACACACATATAATAAATAAGGTTATAACGAAATTTCCATTTCAACAATCGAAATTACTGAAAAATGCCATTCAAAACGTCAAAAAAGTGTCTCATTAAAATGAAACTCTAGCTGATAAATTAAATGCATCAAAGGGATGTTGTCTATTCTCATGTTCATTCAACAGTAGCAAAGGAAAATGTATTTAGGCCTACCTTTACTTTAAATGAAGTCCATTCGTCTGTCCTTCAAGGTGAACCTCTCTCTGACAGCGTTGTAGAAGTCGCAGCAGAACCATGTCCGTTATTTTATTCTGCATGGACACAGCAGGCCAGGGAGATGCCTCCCCAAGGCCTCCTTCGGTTTCATTTTCACACGGAAACAAAAAGTTACACACACACAAACAGTAGCTGGTAGCACAGTTATCCCATGCAACACACAGGTTGGCAGCTCCATCCATTGGGGCATCCAGCCGGTCAGAGAGCAGAATCCTCCTGCGCGAGTACTCATGCAGTCACACACGTAGAACCGTTGTAGTTAGTCGCAGCCATCTTGTAGAAGCCAAGGCTTGGGCCCGCACTGAGTGGCGGGAGAAGCCCCATTACCATTATGTCCATAAAGCAAAAGTAAATGTCCAAGATGTGCAAAAGTCAGGGTAAAAAGTATTCATTGGTAAAGACGTGGACAGTCCAGTACTCACTGTTCGCCTACCCGACAGCTAGCAGTGAGGGAGATGGTGGTTGCCTGTCATGAATAAAGTCGAATCTTGTAGAGGTCTGTTGTCTGATCTTAACTTTCATTATAGTTGACGTTCCAATCTTCTAACCCTCCAAACGGCGTGTTACATTATTCCAACTTGAAAAATTGTTTGAGGTGCAGAATGGTTTCCATTTGTCAGGTTGTTTTGCAGTTCAAGGGATGCGAGTGCCAAATTATATAGACATGCCCAAATGTACAGAGCTTTCCCCAAGTTTACCAACACAACATGTTTAGGAAATATGCGCAAAATATGAAATCGACTAAATGCAACAAATGAAGCTACTTCAAGCTACGCAAAGAAGCCTATACTGACCCTGTCCATTAACAGTGACTGGAGTCAGGAACGGACGCATGTGTCAAAGATTTGAATGGATGGAAATGGAGGCATCAAAACCCTGGGCCCTGACGCCTGTGCTGAGGTTTTGATGCAGTTTTAGCACATTTGGGGATTTTTAGCATAAAAACCACAAGAATCAATGAGAAAAAACATTAGATAAAAAAATATGAAGCATGGTGATGGAAGCATCATGCTGTGGGGATGTTTTTTAGCAGCAGGGACTGGGAGGCTAGTCAGGATCGAGGCAAAGATGAACGGAGCAAAGTACAGAGAGATCCTTGATGAAAACGTGCTCCAGAGCACTCAGGACCTCAGACTGGGGCAAAGGTTCACCTTCCAACAGGACAATGACCCTAAGTACACAGCCAAGACAACGCAGGAGTGGCTTCGGGACAAGTCTCTGAATGTCCTTGAGTGGCCCAGCTAGAGCCCGGACTTGAACCCGATCGAACATCTCTAGAGACCTGAAAATAGCTGTGCAGTGACGCTCCCCATCCAATCTGACAGAGCTTGAGAGGATCTGCAGAGAAGAATGGGAGAAACTCCTTAAATACAGGTGTGCCAAGCTTGTAGCGTCATACCCAAGAAGACTCGATGCTGTAATCGCTGCCAAAGGTGCTTCAACAAAGTACTGAGTAAAGGGTCTGAATGCTTATGTAAATGTGATATTTCCGTTTTTAGTTTTTTATAAATTAGCAAACATTTCAAAAAACCTGTTTTTGCTTTGTGTGTAAATTGATGAGGGGAAAAAAACAATGTAATCAATTTTAGAATAAGGCTGTAACGTAACAAAATGTGGAAAAAGTCAAGGGGTCTGAATACTTTCCGAAGGCACTGTATGGATTGATCAACAAATGAGGGATTGATTGATTTTATTTGATCATCTAAAAATACCCATGCAGCCATGTGTGGGGCAGGGATTATTGCCTACATATGCAGGATCTGTGTCAGGGAGCGCATAAAGACTTTGATATCAGGGCTTTGCACAATAAATCTGCTGGGGCGTCTAGACGGGGGTATGGAACGAGTTGCGTGTGGGGCTCAGGGTGCAGATGGCTCCATATGGCCAGTGAACATGTCCAGCTTTTTTATTCACTGTTCTCACTTTCTTGGGGATCTGCCAATGATGCAGTACTAAATCTGCTGCTATATCCTGCAAAGCATAAAAACCCACACGCTACTAAAACAAAACGTATGAGGCAATGTGATTTTTCAACAGCGTCCTCATTATTGTCAATTGCAGTTGAGCTTCCATATTATTTGGTCACCCGTTTGTGGGATTATTTTGTTGATATTTGGTAATTGATACAATTCTGAGGTGAAGGCTTTCAATTGCATTGGGCAGGCATTGTGAACATGATGTGACCTCTCAGATCATATGACCCTGCAATGCATGCCATATCTCAAACTTACCTTAGGGCGAGGTAGAGTTTAAGTTAACTACTACTTATTGGCATCGCAATTATTTTTTACAACAGAAAACTAGGCAAAACTGTTTAGTAGTACCTATGTTCATCCTATTGCAGGAGGGTATAAGGTCTCATAAATAGTAGGTGTTTGTGTACAGTATGTGTGTATGTATTATGGTTCACATGAGGGAGAGGGACATGTGTGTGTGTGTATATGTGTGTATGTGTGTATGTGTGTGTGTGTGTGTGTGTGTGTGTGTGTGTGTGTGTGTGTGTGTGTGTGTGTGTGTGTGTGTGTGTGTGCGAGACTGCATGATAACGTGTGTCTGTGCGGATGTGTATTTATGTGTGTGACTGCCTGTGTGTATGTGTGTATGTGTGTGTGTGTGTGTGTGTGTGTGTGAACCAACAAGTCACCTCAGGACCTCAGGTACTGCACTCACTTTACTCTTACCCACTAAGTGGAAAGGCTCTCCAGCTGCTTGGACAATCAGCCCTGTGGCTTCCAATTAACGGAAAACAAAACAATCTCAAAGAAAAACAGAAATGAGCAAACAAGCAGATGCACAGGATCAACCTCCATGTCTGGCACCAACCGGGAAGTCCTGACACGCTATTTACACCTCTCGAGACCATTTTCCATAAGAGATACACCCTGCCACGCTGCATCCAACAGTTCCCATGGATATATGATGTTAAGAATTTCAGTGCTAGAACTGAAGACACTATAGACACCAGATCATACTGGCTTGATTTTCCTTAGATTTTATTTGTTCCTTTGTCCGATATACAGTAAATTGGCTGTGTCTGTCTGTAGGGGGTAGTGATGGGTGACAATGGCCTCTCTCAGCTTCCAATGAAATCAATTAATACAGTTAGAGATACAAAATACTAACCAAGGTTACAGTGTCTACTGAATAATGTCTGTTTCTAGAGTGATTGTGCCACTGACAGGAATAAAAAGGGGAAAAGGGTCATGATATCTAGATCTCTGGTGACGGCACATTTGAAGTCTTGGCCAACTGTTATTTTGGACAAGCTGAAAGACTAATTTTTCTTGTGCTACAAGACTGCACATTTGGATTAATTTGCAGAATAATATTTACAGTCTGAGACAAAGAAAGTAAACAGCATATTAATAAAACATATTTTCTTGCTGTATGAGAAGAATAATGTACAGTGGGGTCCATAATTATTGGCACCCTCAAAAAAGAGACTGAATGAAATAAATACAAATACTGAGCTTATTGTATGCTCCCAATAATTATTTTTTATTACATTATTTTATTCTAATGCAATTGCTCAGAGAAAAATATGTTTAACAAGTAATACAAATAAATCTAAAAAAGATGGGGCTCAAAGTTATTGGCACCTGTTTTCAATACTCTAGCACCCTACCCTTGCGAGGATAACAAATTAGATTTTTCTAAAATGTTTTATTAGATTGGAGAACACGTTGGGAGAGATCTTAGACCATTCCTCCATACAGAATATTTGCAGATCCTTGATACCCTTCGTCTGTGTTTATGGACTGCCTTCTTCAATTCAAACCACAGGTTTTCCATGGGGTTCAAGTCCGGAGACTGCAAAATGTTGATTTTGTGGTCAATTTACAATTTACAAAAGATCCACCACCATATTTTACAGTAGGTATGAGGTACCTTTCTGCATATGCTTCTGTTTTTCGATGCCAAGCCTACAGTGGCTTGTGAAAGTATTCACCCTCCTTGGCATTTGTCCTATTTTGTTGCCTTACAACCTGGAATTAAAATAGATTTTCGGGGGGTTTGTATCATTTGATTTACACAACATGCCAACCAGTCAGAGAGGAAGATGCAAAATCATTTTTGGGGTGAAACAAAAAACTTCAGCGTGCATAACTATTCACCCCCCCAAAGTCAATACTTTGTAGAGCCACCTTTTGCAGCAATTACAGCTGCAAGTCTATTGGGTTATGTCTCTATAAGCTTGGCACATCTATCCACTGGGATTTTTTCCCATTCTTCAAGGCAAAACTGCTCCAGCTCCTTCAAGTTGGATGGGTTCCACTGGTGTACAGCAATCATAGCACAGATTCTCAATTGGATTGAGGTCTGGGCTTTGACTAGGCCATTCCAAGACATTTAAATGTTTCCCCTTAAACTCTCGAGTGTTGCTTTAGCAGTGTGCTTAGGGTCATTGTCCTACTGGAAGGTGAACCTCCGTCCCAGTCTCAAATCTCTGGAAGACTGAAACAGGTTTCCCTCAAGAATTTCCCTGTATTTAGCGCCATCCATCATTCCTTCAATTCTGACCAGTTTCCCAGTCCCTACCAATGAAAAAGATCCACACAGCATGATGCTGCCACCACCATGCTTCACTGTGGGGATAATGTTCTCGGGGTGATGAGAGGTGTTGGGTTTGCGCCAGACATTTTCCTTGATGGCAACAAAGCTCAATTTTAGTCTCATCTGACCAGAGTACCTTCTTCCATATGTTTGGGTAGTCTCCCACATGGCTTTTGGCGAACACCAAACGTGTTTGCTTCTTTTTTTCTTTAAGCAATGGCTTTTTTCTGGCCACTCTTCCGTAAAGCCCAGCTCTGTGAGTGTACGGCTTAAAGTGGTCCTATGGACAGATACTCCAATCTCCGCTGTGGAGCTTTGCAGCTCTTTCAGGGTTATCTTTGGTGTCTTTTTGCCTCTCTGATTAATGCCCTCCTTGCCTGGTCCGTGAGTTTTGGTGGGTGGCCCTCTCTTGGCAGGTTTGTTGTGGTGCCATATTATAATAATAATAATATAATATGCCATTTAGCAGATGCTTTTATCCAAAGTGACTTACAGTCGTGTGTGCATACATCTTTACGTATGGGTGGTCCCGGGGATCGAACCCACTAACCTGGCGTTGTAAGCGCCATGCTCCACCAATTGAGCTACAGAAAACCATTTTTTAATAATGGATTTAATGGTGCTCCGTGGGATGTCACATAATAAGTTGCATGGACTCACTCTATGTGCAATAGTGTTTAACATGATTTTTGAATGACTACCTCATCTCTGTACCCCACACATATAGATAATTGTAAGGTCCCTCACTCAAGCAGTGATTTTCAACCACAGATTCAACCAGCAAGACCAGGGAGGTAGTACAAAGCCTTGCAAAGAAGGGCACCTATTGGTAGATGGGTACAAATAAAAAAGCACACATTGAATATCCCATTGAGCATGGTAAAGTTATTACACTTTCGATGGTGTATCAATACAACCAGTCACTACAAATATACAGGCGTCCTTCCTAACTCAGTTGCCGGAAAGGAAGGAAACCACTCAGTGATTTCACCATGAGGTCAATGGTGACTGTAAAACAGTTACAGAGTTTAATGTCTGTGATAGGAGAAAACTGAAGATGGATCAACAACATTGAAGATACTCCACAATACTAACCTAAATGATGGAGTGAAAAGGAAGCCTGTACAGAATAAAAATATTCCAAAAACATGCATGCTGTTTGCAAAAAGGCACTAAAGTAAAACTGGAAAAAATGTCCTGAATACAAAGCGTTATGTTTGGTGCAAATCCAACACAACACTGAAAACCACTTCATATTCATATGTTCAAGTATGGTGGTGGCTGCATCATGTTATAGGTATGCTTATCATCGGCAATGATCAACAACCAACTTGACAGAGCTTGAATCATTATTTAAAGAATAATGTGAAAATATTGTACAATCCAGTTGGTGTGCAAAGCTCTTAGAGACTTACCCAGAGAGACTCAGAGCTGTAATCACTGCCAAATGTGATTCTAACATATTGACTCAGGGGTGTAAATTAGATATTTCTGTATTTCATTTAATACATTTTCTAAAAATATTTGTTCACTTTGTCATTATGGGATATTGTGTGTAGATAGGTGAGAAAGAAACATCTATTTAATCCATTTTGAATTCAGGTTTAACAACAAAATGTGGAATAAGTCAAAGGGTATGAATACTTTCTGAAGGCACTGTGTATTTATTGTATATTATGTTTGTAAGGCAATGTCCTCCAGTACTGATTGTTGTTCACCTGGAAACGAGAGGAGCATCGGCATGGGGTTTGACGCCGAAACCTTTTGTTGTGAGTCGCCTGACACGTACTACCATACCCTGTTCAAAGGCACTTGAATATTTTGTCTTGCCCATTCACCCTCTGAATGGCACACATAAACAATCCATGGCTCAATTGTCTCAAGGCTTAAAAATCTTTCTTTAACCTGTCTCCTCCCCTTCATCTACACTGATTGAAGTGGATTTAGCAGGTGACATCAATAAGGGATCATAGCTTTCACCTGGATTCACCTGGTCAGTCTATGTAATGGAAAGAGCAGGTGTTCCTAAGGTTTTGTACATTCAGTGTACGTTTATGCCATGTTCTATTTATGCTTAAAACATGTGAGCACCTTTATTGAAATGTGTGTGGATGGTAATATGTATGTTTATGACCTGAACATGTGTGTATTGTAATTATTCCCTTTTCCATGTTAATTGATCATTGTGTCATGTATTCTTCTCATTGGTCAGAGGCATGATGGGTAGAGTATTTAAACCTTGCTATTTCAATGTTTGTGAGACAGAGACAGGGTCAGGTTGGCATGCTGCGGGTTTAACAGGGATTACTGAAGCCTGGTGTTTCTTTTGAGTGTTCTAGTTGATTAAGTTCAGTTTGTTTTTTTAAATGTTTTATATATATATACAGTACCAGTCAAAGGTTTGGACACACCTACACATTCAAGGGTTCTTCTTTATTTTTACTATTTTCTACATTGTAGGATAATAGTGAAGACATCAAAACTATGAAATAACACATATGGAATCATGTAGTAACCAAAAAAGTGTTAAACAAATTCCAGGTGACTACCTCATGAAGCTGGTTGAGAGAATGCCAAGAGTGTGCAAAGCTGTCATCAAGGCAAAGGGTGACTATTTGAAGAATCTCAAATATAAAATATTTTTTGATTTGTTTAACACTTTTTTGGTTACTACATGATTCCATATGTGTTATTTCTTAGTTTTGATGTCTTCACTATTATTCTACAATGTAAAAAATAGTGCAAATAAAGAAAAACCCTTGAATGAGTAGGTGTGTCCAAACTTTTGACTGGTAGTGTATATTGTACAGTCGCCAGCTATTATATCCACTAGCAAATAAAAGCCTCACTCTGGCCAAGAAAATCAACTCTGCATTATTGCCTCTTCACTGATCAATCCACCGCTAGGGTGGCAGAAATTAAAATGTATCACTGACTTGCCCACGGATTGATATTTCAGCATTTTCTCAATGAAGAGTTCGGCGTTCAACTTGCCACGTGCAGTTATAAGCCTAGCTCGAGCAGGCTTGAGTAAGCGGCAGGTGCACAATCAATAGATCCACCTTGGTGACATGGATGAAGCCTGAGCTGGAATCTAAAGCTAACTGAAGCTAGCTAATTTTAGAAAATCATGGGTCCATCTAGCTACATTCGTAGTATACCCCTCTGGACCTGCAGAGAAAGCGTCTCTTACACTTAAAGGCTGCCCCAGTCTGGAAATTTGGCTCATGCATCAATGCCTTGGTCTTGGGCTAGGCAAAACAGATGTCCCGAATCTAGGGCCAAGGTTCCTCATCCCCCTTTTCCATGTGGGAAAGTTCCCTGACCATGCCAGGATGGCGAAAGAGTAATAAAGCTAAAGTAATTCTGGATTATAGTTTAAAGAAAACACTGATATTTATTTTATTTTTTTCCCTCAACAAATGTCTCCCAAAGTCCCATGGTGAAATGGGATGTCCTTGATCAACCCCATTCTGAACTGAAATATGTGTCCGTAATCGCGGATAGGTGTTCCATGTCCAAATGATAAAACAAGCTAATATTATAGTTTGTTCAGGTTTTTTTAGTGGCTGAATATCAGCACAAATCAGAACAGCTAATCAAATGGCTACCCGGACTATTTGCATATTACCTCAACTAACCAGTGCCCTCGCACATTGACTCTGTACCGGTACCTGTCGTGGAATATTCTAATCAAGTGAGAGAGACTGTCATTTCTTCAAACAATCATCTTTATTCCATATCGATTTAATTATTGCAATAATGAAGCTGGTCGACCACACACTCTGAAGTGTGTGTTGCCGAGAGCTTAAACTCATACAGAGAATACAGGTACTTATATAGCAGACCTAAAATGCTTAGTCATGGCTGGTTCCACCCCTCCCATGCAGATCGGAGGCATCATAAACCACCTTTGGTTCATCTGGTGGTTATCTGCACGGGGTGTTATTTTACTCCTCCAGCCTAAGCTTCCCAGGCTATCTCTATCTCGGTTACGTACACCACATCTTGTCTATGGAATTCAGGCTGTAGCCATCATAAATCAATTGTCAGGTCAAGCTATCTCTATTGACCATACGCCTATATTAGCTGCAGGGCGCTAGAGTAGAGACCATTCCTTTACAAAAACACAGCATTAGTAGAACAGAAATGTCTTACTATTTGTTAAGTATATAATTTAACTATTAATATCAAACAAATCAGGTAAATATGTAATTTCTCTCACACTACTGTTATTGTTACTGTTATTGTTACTGCTTGAATTTTTTACTTATCTATTGTTTTCTTAACACTCATTTTTCTTAAAACTGCATTGTTGGTTAAGGGCTTGTAAGTGAGCATTTCACTGTAAGGTCTACACCTTGATTTGATTTGATTTTTGACCAACTCTTGAAGTTAACAAGCCTTCCACTGAGATTCTTTCCTAGCAGGTATAAATGGAATCCGTTACATCTTTATCTCTGCGAACACTTCCAACCCCAAAACACACACACGCACACATACCGACACACACGCACACAAAGTACACTCACACATGACATACACTCACACACCGACGCACGCATGCACGCACACACACACACAAACTCCTGTTAAGTTTACTGCTTTGAACATCCTCCCATATTTGCCAAGAGATTAGGACCAAGGACAGGGAAAACCTCTCCGCTGCTCTCGATTTCAAACACAAACACAGCGAAACCCCCTACTGATACTACTCATGAGTCAAATCCTATAATTTGAAACCAATGGTTTAATTTTGAAGAGACATGCTGTCAGAAACCAAATAAAAATATATATTTTTTGTTGATTCAAAATCAGTTACTACTTATTTTATCCTCTGACTAGAGATGTGCTGACTGTCACTCTTCTCAATAAAGTATATTGGAGCAACGTCAGAAACAGGTTGCAAGCCTAGTTCTCCCTAATCCTTTACGACCCAAACCCTGACCCACCTTTATCTAGCCTCCCACCAGATGTGAGACAGAGAAAATGAATCCCAAGCTGGATTTTATACCTGTGCTTGAAAAGCAAAGGGGAGGCAGACTGAGGACGTCAATGGGAGGGGCAGGATAAGGGAGAGAGAAAGAGAGCTGTTAGATGTTGCGGCCCCTCCAGTCCTTTGGGAGTTGCAGAAGGCAGGGTGGTAAAAACGAGTTCATCCCTCATGAATGAGGGAGGAAAAGAAGGAGAGAAATGTCACCCAGGGAGTAAATGAGTACCTGATGAAAAGCAAGCTGCTAATGGGGACTTCCCCATTTGATCATTACTACCCTTTCCACCATTATTACCCTCACCAGGGAAGAGGTCATCCAACACAGGCTCCTAACCCTTTCTAGAAAAGCAACAAACTTAGATAACACTCCAGCTGTCAGTTGCTAAGATCTGGGATTTCTGGGTAAACTAGGAAAACTAGGAAACTACGTATATGTGGGCCACTCACATCCACCAAGGCTATACATTAAGAGTCTTAGATTAAAGAATATCCCTGTCTCCAGGGATTAATAGGGGTCATTGTAATCACAAGCCCATAATAGATGAACTGCATGTTGGAGTTGGGAACTGACCAACACAGACTCCATATTGATGCAGAGGTCGTTGGTTTCACAATCTCTGGGTCAACTAAAGTGGTGAAGGATTTACCTACACATGTGGTAAATAAGACTAGTAAACTATGGGGTCAATTTGTGATGTGTGTATACTAAACGCTATTCTAAAATAGTATACAGGAAATCCACTACTATAACATCACCCAAAATACAATGAATCCTCCAATGAGTTTGAGTGTGGAGAAATGGCTAGCTCATGACATTGCAAGACAGTGAGATGAAAAAAATGGAGAGGCGGGTAAGGTAGGAATGGAAAAGGAGCGCTGGAATAGCCATTACAGGTGTACTACTGACTGAATCATGGGCCTGCTATAATTTTGTTTCCACTGAAACCAGAGAGTAGCAAAAATATGCTCTGGAATGGTCTTTCTCCAAAGAGCTGAGAGAGGGAGTGTATGTAAGCTTACATTGGTTGGCCACCTTCCCACTCTGCATGAACCTTGCCGTTTGAGGTGTCAACTTTGCAGAGTCTTCTGTGCTACGTATCACTGATGGGATATACATTTACATTTTAGTCATTTAGCAGACGCTCTTATCCAGAGCGACTTACATTTAGTGAGTGCATACATTATTTTTTTATACTGACCCCCCGTGGGAATCGAACCTACAACCCTGGCGTTGCAAACGCCATGCTCTACCAACTGAGCTACATCCCGATATGTAAACATGGATGTTTTCTTTTCAATTCCTTTGAAACCTGTAGGGATTTGATAGCCACTATAATATTGATTGATCAGTCAGGCCTCTTCTGCTTCATCTGAGGGCTTTTTATAGTACATAAAACATTAACCTGTCTTAGATCAGGAAAGTTGTGAAAGGATGTGGGCTGTAACTTAACCTGTTGTTGCCAAGTATGATTTATTATGTTATAGTGGAAATCAGTGGGGGAAAGTGTAACTCTCCATGTCACCTGCAGAATTTGCAGTCTGTTGTGAATTAGGAAATAGGGCTGGGCATTATTAATCCTACCAGATCTATGGTTTCACATACATTCAATGGATCAACCAGGGTCTTGCTACATTAGTGTCTCCTCTCACACCCACCCACCCACCAAACCTTTGGAAACCCCAAACTCAGAGTCATCCCTGACTTCTTTCCCACGATTTGTTCCAATCAGTCTCCCACAAATTACAGGGCTCTAGCATGAAGTCATCAGAGTGATCTGCAGTGGCCAGTGGAAATGTTGAGTATTGGCTGAATCCTAACATGCGAGATGTGTACAAGTAACAAACTGTTGCTTATAGCTCCCAATGCACCACCCATCACGGCAGCTGGTGCATAGGCCAGAAACAAAGGATATCCACTTCTGGCAGTCTTTGGCCATATTCCCAATGCATGATTAATGCAAATTCAGTTACACATGCATTTCTCAAGTTGTGTGTGGGTTGTGTGTGGGTTGTGTGTGGGTTGTGTGTGGGTTGTGTGTGGGTTGTGTGTGGGTATGCATTATTGAGTTATCGATTTAATGCATGAAACAGCTGGTTAGACTTCAACATGTACTGTACAGTGTGCAGGGAAATAAATCATATGGAATAAATGTTTCATCCAAACCGGTTATCAACACTCTAGAATGATCTTGGTGTCAGAGGAACAGGAGTAAAATACCCAGGAAGCTTCTCTGAGTACTGTGACAGGTCATTCAAAGAGAAAAATGGGTAAGGGATTTGTGATCCCACGTCTCTCATCTTCAGTTATGTCCTGTCTTGTCTGATGTCAAATAATGATGAGTGAGAAAGTTATAGACTCGCAAATATCATTGCAATGGTGAGAGGTTAGCATGTCTTGGGGTATGATATTTGTCTGTAACTTTCTCACTCATCATTATCCACGATTCATTCAGGGTTATCCATAATCATGGTAGCATCACATTAATGCAGAAGTGTTTAGAAACATATTCTATTCTTTGTTCTTCTCCAATATAAGTGACTCCAAAATGACACAATACATTATTTACCATTCATTTCTATTGGGCACAAAATTATCTGAAACACAACCAAAACAAAACAGCAAATGCATCAAACAAGTTGTAGAGTCACAAGCTTGATGTAGTCATTGTGTGCTATGAATATGGGACCAAATACTTAACTTGATACTACTTTAATACACATAAATGAATTTATCCCAATACTTTTGGTCACCTAAAATGGGAGGACAATGTACAAAACGTGCTGTAATTTGTAAACGGCTCACCCGATATGAATGAAAATACCCTCACATTAAAGCTGAATGTCTGCACTTTAACCTCGTAGTCATTGTATCATTTCATCCAAAGTGCTGGAGTACAGAGCCAAAACTACAAAAAATGTGTCACTGTCCCAATACTTTTGGAGCTCACTGTATATTGTTTCTAGATTGTCAAAAGCCCTCTATCATTACCAGTAAAGTCATGTTTTATCTATTTGCTGTGAAAATGCCTGCTACGTATTCATTTTGGATGGGTACAGAGGTGCAACATAAAACTAGAAACGGTCAGGGTCTTTGGCTCAGTGGGGGGGAAGTTATTTCAGGTCTCTGGTAGGTTGATGTCATTCTTTGAGGCCACAGTAGTATCAACAATACATATCTGCATATGTTAAACATATTATCTTGTCTTGAACTGTTTTATGGGAAAAATAAGGTTCTGTGGGGCAGTGTGGGCATAACGGACTGCACACAAAATGTATTGCATAGGAACACACATAGCATGGGAGTGCCAAAAACATAGGCCAAGTGTTAAAGTATATATATAATCTAATGAGTCAGGTGCAGGAGGGTAAATCACAGAATAACAGGCTTTATTCCGCAACCACAGAGTTACGCAGTAACGTGTCAAAACACTCCAGTGCACAAAACAGGCGCACTGGAAAATACAAGGCACAAAGGGAAATATCCCGGCGATACACAATACAAGGAGCTCCACCGAGCTTCACTATCCTCCACAATAAACAATCACACACAAAGACAAGGGGGCAGAGGGAACACTTATGCATGTACTGATGAGGGGATATGAACCAGGTGTGTGTAATTATCAAGACAAAACAAATGGAATGATGAGATGAGGAGCGGCAGTGGCTAGAAGGCCGGTGACGACGAACGCCGAAGCCTGCCCGAACAAGGAGAGGTGGCAGCTTCGGAGGAAGTTGTGACAATAATTGTTGATCCAAGGAAATGGTGCTTTGTAGGACACTCTTTCAAGGGCTAATGGCTACATGGAGCTCAGTTTGTGCTGTGAAGTCAATTACCAGCCAAAATTACCCTGAGTGCTATGGTTAGGTTAATCACAATCGTTTAACATCCAGCTGACACTACATTTTTCATAAAGTCTCCAAAGACCTCCCGTGATGCAAAAGCAAGCTACAGCATGTATAGCATATTAGGGTTTAGATAGCAGGATAAAAATGCACTAACTTTCAATGGCTGACTGTGGCTCACAGTCAGTGTATGGTCACTTTTCTGGGCAGGACGATACACTGTGGGTTAAGCGTTAGTCTGGACGCTTGAAGTTATAAAGTTTTGTTGACTTTATTTGTTGACCTATTTTTACCGTCTTGTAATTCACGGAGTGCACAGGTTATTGTCTGCCTTTGCTAATTTTACAGGCATGGACGTCTCCCCAGAGTGACTATGTGAAAATGTAGTTATCCACGTGCATTACTGAGGCTGTCTTTAACTTAATGTATTTTTGTTTACCTTCCAGGGCTCCTACACTTATCCAGATTTGACCAGACTTCCAAGTTTTATCCCAGTATTCTTAAAACTGAGTCCAATTGAGAGAGACAAAAATGGGTACTAAAAGCTTTCTAGGGTGCGTCTTCCTGACTCTCCTTCTCAACCTCTGCCAAGCTGGGCTGGTGAGAAAAATACTTAGGCATAAACGGGCGACCCTGACAACCCCCGGCGGAGACAATGTGACCCTGACCAGCGCTGACCAACCAGTGGTCTTCAACCACGTCTACAACATCAATGTCCCCACCGGCTCCTTGTGCTCAGTGGACCTGGATGCCCCAGGAAACACCAGCCTTGAGCCCCAGGACGCAGCTCAGCCTTCAGGCCTCCGCACCACCGAACATACCCTGGATGGGCAGAACCAGATAGTTTTCACTCACCGCATTAACATTCCTCAGCAGGAGTGTGCATGCACTGATGGGCTCCCGGATCTGAAGGACCTCCTGGGCAGGTTGGAGATGCTGGAGGGAGAGGTGTCCACGCTGAGAGATCAATGCACTACTGGAGACGCTGGCTGCTGCAGCGCTCAGCCAGTCACAGGTACTGTATACGTGTCAACCTAATCACCCCCAGCTTCTGATTGGCTCATTCAACCCCTTTCCTAGTATAGCATACTTAGGATGACTGTCACCCATAGAGAATGATAGAGGACTCATCATTGTATCTGTCCCATCATGGTGTATGTGAGCACAAGGGCAGTGCCATTGAGGCCATCTCCATTTTGAAGTAGTACATCTTCTTCTTCTACTACTTCTATGTGTTGGTAAACAAACTGAAAGGGTATATACTGCCACCTGGAGTGAGTTTGAACAGGTATAAAGCCAAGGTTAGTGATTTACTGTCACCTGCAGTTATGGAATGTTTGCTCACAAGTATAATGAATTGGCTGATCCCTCCTGATGACCTGGATGGAATTATGTGATCCTTCCTTAACCCATAGGAAGTCCCACCCAGTTGACCACTTCAAAATGGTGAAAGTCCTGAATGGCGCTGCCCATGCTACAATGGACTTTTGGGCATTAGAGTCCTCTATCATTCTCTATGCTGTCACATCACCTCTCCTTCCTTCAGAGGCATATCTATTTTACTCAACCTCTAGGAAGCGTCAATGGAATTGAATGTGGGATTGGGTTTAGCAGTGGTTTCTCTTTTACACCATAGGGAAAGGGAATGACCATAGACATACTCAGTGCTGATTTGTACTGTAGGTTGTTATTCAGAACATAATTGTCCTGTCTATGATTACAGTCCTCTCTTGATTACAATATTTTAAAATTACATTTGTTAGCAAAGTGAAAAGGGGTAAGAGGGGAATTATGATTCAGAGGGTTATAATCTCTAAACTGCTCTTTTAGGTGAGGTGGGGACCAAGCCTTACTGCAATGGCCGTGGAAACTACAGTGCTGACACCTGTGGTTGCATTTGCGAGCCTGGCTGGAAGGGACCCAACTGCACCGAGTCTGAATGCCCCAACAACTGCCAGGACCAAGGTCGCTGTGTGGACGGGAAGTGCGTCTGCTTTGAGGGCTTTGGCGGGGATGACTGTTCACTCAAGGTTTGCAAAGTGGACTGTGGTGGGAACGGACAATGCATTGGCGGGGTCTGTGTCTGTGCCGAGGGTTACAATGGAGAGGACTGTTCTCAGACAGACTGCCTGAACAACTGCCTAAGCCATGGAAAGTGTGTGGACGGGGAGTGTGTGTGTGAAGAGCCCTGGACGGGCTACGACTGCTCCGAACTCATCTGCCCCAATGACTGCTACGACCGCGGCCGCTGCGTCAACGGAACCTGCTACTGCGAAGAAGGATTCACCGGGGAGGACTGTGGGGAGAAAACCTGCCCAAGCGACTGCCTGGGAAATGGTTTCTGTGTGGACGGCCAGTGTGTCTGCAGCGCTGGCTATACTGGAGAGGACTGCTCCGAGCTCACTTGCCCCGGTGACTGCAATGATAGAGGTGTCTGCTTCAACGGCATGTGTATCTGCAATGCTGGCTACCAAGGAGAGGATTGTAGCCAGCTGGCTTGCCCCAACAACTGCCACAACAGGGGACAGTGTGTCAACGGACAGTGCATCTGCAATGTAGGCTACCAGGGAGAGGACTGCTCTGAGCTCTCCTGCCCCAACAACTGCCTCAACCGGGGCCGCTGTGTCAATGGACAGTGTGTGTGCGATGAAGGGTTCGGGGGTGAGGACTGCAGCATCAAGACCTGCCCCTCGGACTGCTACGGCAGTGGAGACTGTGTGGATGGCCGGTGTGTCTGCTATGCTGGCTTCACCGGTGAGGACTGCAGCGAGCTGAGCTGCCCCAACAACTGCCTGAGCCGCGGACGCTGCGTTGACGGGCAGTGCGTCTGCGACGAGGGCTTCACAGGGGAAGACTGCACTGAGAAGCACTGTCCCAATGACTGCCTGGGCCGGGGATACTGCGTGGATGGCAAATGTGTCTGCCAGGAGGGCTATGCGGGTGTTGACTGCTCTGAACTCACCTGCCCTGATAACTGCAACAACAGGGGGCACTGTGTTAATGGGAAGTGCATGTGTGAGGTGGGATACGTGGGAGACAACTGTGGAGAGCTGAGCTGCCTCAACAACTGCCAGGACAAAGGCCGCTGTGTGAATGGACATTGTCTCTGTGATGAGGGATACACTGGAGAAGACTGCTCAGAAGGTAAGAACGGTTTCATTCAACTGACCCATTGTTTGAGAGAAACATAAACTATGGATATTTTAGTTAAGTTCAATTCAGTACATTTTCTGCTTTCTGCTTGATATTTCCATGTGCTTGCTGAATGCCACATTAATTCCAATTACTTCTTTTTCTGCAATTTTTTATACTCAAAACGTAATCAAATCCCAAAATAAAGAGAAACCATTTAAATTCATTTGAAAGAGATTTTGAGAAAAGGATTAAAAGTTCCATTATCATTTACTCTGATGCCAAAAGCTGTGTATTTAAGTCTGTACTTCTGTCTCAAAGATCTTTGGCAGTCCAGACCACTGCCAGATGTGAGTCTGGAGAAAGCATTTGCTTTGTGTAGAGGATTGTTAGTGGCTGAGGGCATGTGAAACCAAGTGTCTGAGACAATAAAAAGGTCAGACTATTTCCTGTCTCTCTCTTTTTCTTTCTTTCTCGCTCTCTCTAGTTTCCCCTCCAAAGGACCTGACTGTAACAGAGGTCACCACCGATACAGTGGATCTGACCTGGAACAATGAGATGCTGGTGACAGAGTATCTGATTGCCTATGTGCCCACTAGTCCTGGGGGTCTGTACCAGGAGTTCAGAGTGCCCGGAGACAAGACTGCTGCCACAGTCAGCGAGCTGGAACCCGGCATCGAGTACCTGATCAACGTCTATGCCATCCTCAGCAACAAGAAGAGCATCCCAATCAGCGCCAGGGTGGCCACACGTAGGTCATACCATCTTAATGGAGCTCATGTAATTAAAAATCATTCCTAAGATCTGAAGACTTGGGTCGCTGAGCAGTCTGAGTTCATGGGAATGTGGTCCTCTTTAGACTGTCAGGAAAATACAATTTGCACATATTAACCATAATCAAAATGCTATCCGGTACAGTGGAGAAACTTTCACAGCACAATGTTAACACAAGGCTTTCCTTTTAGAATAGGTGATAAAAAATATAAATAAACATTTCATTGATGCTTTACAATGTTTAAAACCCCACACTGTCTCGATGCACAATATTTTGGCATCAGGCATAATATATTCCTTTGTCTCACTCTGTCCTGTCAGATCTACCGGAGCCAGATGGCTTGAAGTTCAAATCGGTGAGGGACACCTCAGTAGAGGTGTTGTGGGATCAGCTGGACATTCCCTTTGATGCCTGGGAGCTCTATGTCCGCAACACGGTCAGTCTGTCCATCTCTCTGCAAGAGATCTCTGCTAGGTCTTGCCTAGGATTTCCCTAAACAGCAGGGACAAGACAACAGATTTGCACAAGCTGGCTTTGCTCTTCTAGTGAGATGTTGGCATGCTTGGCTAGTTATCATGTCCAGTAAAGTAGCAACAGCAATCAGGGTTGAGGTCAGTTCAGTTTTCAATTCAGCCAACTCAAAAAATGTAACACACACAACAAACCACAAATTGCCATCACACTACTAAAGCGTGCTGTACTTTACACATTACACAATGATGTTGATGTGAACCGGTACATGGAAAATAACTGTGCATTGCCTCAGATCACAAATCTGAGGGCTTATTGTTACTCACAGGCTTTCTGCTCAGCTGCAATATGGCAAAGGTCTGGGCAACCATAAACCATAAATCCCTTCTTCTTGTCCATGAGTACATTTTCACAAAGGGCTGTGTAACCTTGTTTTAACACTCCTCAGGGAGGTCTCGGGCTGCCAGGAAATGCTCAGTGGTGTTTATTCCTTTCACTGTCCTTATCCCATTCTCCTGTACACTTTGGCTTTATTGCCCCCATACATAAAATGTAAAGGACCTGTAATCGATGATCAGCACTCAATCACTATCACCATGTGCCAAATGGGATGTGTTTGCAGCATTCTTATGTGAGGCAATCAAAGACTTACAAAACATTCTGCTGCAAAAAATGACATATTGTAATAATTGGTATTGTTTAACTCAACATTAACTGTGTGAAAGATTTATTTCCTTGATCCAAAGGAAACATTGACGTGGCTTACCTCAGACTGTTGGGTATGTATGATACCAGAAATAGTGTTGTTTTAAAACCGTATATGTCTTTGACCTTTCAGAAAGAGGAGAATGGGAAGATCCTGACAACCCTTCCATCCTCCCAGACTATGTATAAGCAGTCAGGGCTCGGTCCTGGTCAGGAGTACGAGGTCTCAGTGGGCGTCATCAAGAACAATACCAGAGGACCTCAGTCTACTAAAATCATCACTACCAGTAAGCTTACACCACATTTTAATGTGTGTAATGTGTTTTTTCCCAGCCCGGTGTAGATCTGCATGTGCCAACTAAGAAGCCAACTCTTCTGACATTGTCATGCCTTACATGAATGAATCTGGACCAGGCTACTCCCATTCATCTTGGCGACTACACATATCCCATGGGTTAGATAAGGAAAATCCTTACATCTCACAAATCACACAAGCAGACAGAGGAACAACTGAATAGACCAATTTAACTGTCAGTCATAGTATTAGGTCTATATGGAAAAAGGGGCTAAACTCCCATTGTCATTTTACACAGTTAAATGTAAGTATTTTTGCAGAAGTGAACTACGCTGAATTTCAGGCCAACCTGCATTTTACAATAGAGAGTCTTTGTATTTTTCAAGGAGCCCTGCCATAAACTCTTGACAGGGGTTTACCGTAGCTGTTCCTGCACACTGTTACTCCATACATTATGGTCAAATGCTCCTCTTAATTTATGGAATAGGAATTGCTTTCTAGCATGAACTACCTCCTTGTGCATGGAAAAGCCATTTCATTTACAATTCCTCATTGATGGACCCTGTAAATATCTTCTCCTTTTGACTCCTGCATAATTTATTTGCTGGCTTAAGATCAGCACATCTTTCAGGAATGATGAATGATAGAAGTTGGTGATCAAGGCTATATGAACCTAAATGGCCTATATCACACACTGACGTCACCACAGAACAGAATTGAGCAATTTCTCCTGTGAAAATAAATCAGGAATTTACCAAAGATCCTATCAGAACACAGAACAGTGACATCACAACCAAACAGTCAGATTAACCAAACTTAATGACATTTGTTATGCCATAATTATAACATGTTGTGCAGGTCTTTAAATGTAGTTAAAATAAAACCAATACTCTTTGTGTCCTTGTGTCTTTTGCCCTAAGTGATCGCTTAAAAATGCATGGGATCATTGTCCATAACAAATAGAACATAACAGCCTATGCACAGATCGGTCATCCTCCTTGTGCCTCTCTCCCCCAGGGATTGATGGGCCCAGACAGGTAGAGGTTCGTGACGTGACAGACTGCTCGGGCTTAGTCACCTGGTTCCATCCCGTGGCCCAGGTGGACGGTGTCACCGTGTCCTACAGCCCCAGCTCTGACCCCACAGAGAGGACCAGCGTGGACCTGTCCACCTCAGACAAACAGTACAGCATCGACAGTCTCAGCCCAGACACTGAGTACCAGGTGTCCCTGGTCTCCAGGAGGGGAGACACCACCAGCGAGCCAGTCTCTGAGATATTCACCACAGGTAGGGGCATTATTATGTCCAATCCTGATAAGTTCACTCCTGATAAGTGTAAACTGTGTTTGATTAAACTAAATTTTTACTAACTTTTTTAAAGTGTTCCTGATAACAGCATGCGCTGGTTTACTGCACGCTTGGATTTATCAAGAGTTGACTGTAAACAGTCCTTATTGTACTCCTTTCTTCTTCTTGCATTGTTACAGACCTGGACGCCCCCAAGGACCTGCAGCCCCTGGGCCAGACAGACAACAGCGTCACACTGGAGTGGAGAAACAGCCGGGCAGATGTTGACAGCTACAGGGTGAAGTACAGCCCCATCTCTGGGGGTTCCCATGGCGAGGAGGTGTTCCCCCGTGGGTCAGGAGACAACACTCAGGCCACCATCACTGGTGAGGGTCAACCATGACCAAATCTTAACATGCAATTTTGTCAGTAGAAGGTATACGTTTTTTTTGCAAGTTAGGATTTGCTATGACAATCACAACATAGTTATTCTTTATGCCAATCAAATCAGGTACTTAAAAACATCTATGTTCTTCTCGATTACAGGACTGAAGCTATTCAGGTAATCAGGTACTCAAATCCATCTCTGTTCTCCCTAATTATAGGAATGAAACCGGGTACAGAATACGGGATTGGTGTGACCGCCGTGAAGAACGAGAGGGAGAGCCTGCCTGCCACTACAAATGCAGCCACCGGTGAGTGCATACGTCAACACATTCTCATAGGATAGCCACTGTTCAAAAGCTGTCCAAATACCCACCACCACAGTGACCACACACTCTGCAGCTGTAGATACAACTTTCAATGCAAACACATTATTAGGCAACAATATGAGGCAAACATAGGATATTTATGAGGTTCTGATATTTCCAAGTGCTTTGGCAAACAAACTTGTAAAAAGCAAGTTAAAACCTCAGGACTACATGGGGCAGATGTAATAGAAGAGAATGAAATATGATCCAAGATGGCGTAGCAGTGCGGTCGTATTTTCTGTAGTGTCCTTGTGTAAATAGCCAGTTTTTTAGTGTTTTGTCTATTTTGTTTATATTTTTCAATTTTACTTTTCATTCTTTAACTAAATATACTTTCCTGCAACCCGCCTCACCCAACGTGGAAAGGATTCTATTATTTCTTTATAACTTTTATCAAGAACCATAAGCTGAAACTAGTCTAGCTGCAACCGAATGGCTGTGGTAGCCAGCTAGCTAGCTACTTGCTATTAGCCACCGTTAGCGTCTTCACCATTGTAAGTGGCCTGCACTACCCACCAGCCAGCTCTAGCTCTAGCCTGGACAATTTGTCGGCCAGTCTGCACAGCGTGCTATCGACCCAGAGCATATCGTATTTTCTGCTGGAATCACTGGACCCTAGCGCCGGATCATCGCAACCAGCTAGCTGCAACCAAATGGCTGTTGTCGTTGGCTAATTACCATTGCCCCTTAGCAAGCACCAGTTAGCCTTGAGCTAGCCTTGAGCCAGGCCCATCTCCTGGCTATCTACCTCTCTGTCAACCAGACGGGACCTCCTAGTGTTGACACGGAGCCCCGCCGATCCAACACGACTGGTTTGCCGATGAAATCGTCTGATGTGGTTTCAACAGGCTTCCCGTTACGACGTCGACCACGAAGATCCATCTGCTAGCCCCGGCCTGCTAGCACACGCAAGCCGGGCCTCTTGCTCGCCAGTGCTGTAGCAGCACCCGAACTACCTATGAACTCTCCTATTGCTGTTCTCCGGACCTTATGATAACTCAGCTATACAGCTGATGCCTGCTGGACTGTTCCTTTATACGGTACCACATCCTGTTTATGTTTAGCCTCAGCCCAAACTTTATCGCCATTACCAGCTGTTGTCTTAGCTCTCTTGAATAACACCTGTGATTGCTTTATGCCTCTCTCCCATGTCAATATGCCTTGCTTATTGCTGTTTCGGTTATTTCTTATTGTACTATTTCACTGTAGAGCCCCTAGCCCAGCTCAACCTGCCTTAGACAGCTCCTTTGTCCCACCCCCCATACACGCGTAGACCGACTCAATCGGTGCCTCCAGTGATGCTATCTCTTTCATCGTTACCCAACGCTTAGGTTTACCTCCACTGTACTCATATCCTTCAATATCCTTGGCTGTACATAATGCCCTGAATCTATTCTACATTGCCGGGAAATCTGCCCCTTTTTTTCTCTGTACCCAACGCACTAGAAGACCAGTTCTTAAAGCCTTTAGCCGTATCCTTATTCTACTCCTCCTCTGTTCCTCTGGTGATGTAGAGGTAAACCCAGGCCCTGTAGCCCCCAGTATCACTCCTACTCCCCAGGCGTTATCATTTGTTGACTTCTGTAACCATAAAAGCCTTGGTTTCTTGCACGTTAACATAAGAAGCCTCCTCCCTAAGTTTGAGTTATTCACTGCGTTAGCACACTCCGCCAACCCTGATGTTCTAGCAGTGTCTGAATCCTGGCTTAGGAAGGCCACCAAAAATTCAGAAATGTCCATCCCCAACTACAACATTTTCCATCTCGATAGAACTGCCAAAGGGGGTGGGGTTGCAATCTACTGTAGAGATAGCCTGCAGAGCTCTATCATACTATCCAGGTCTGTGCCCAAACAGTTTGAGCTTCTACTTCTAAAAATCCACCTTTCCAGAAATGTCTCTCACTGTTGCCACTTGCTACAGAATCCCCTCAGCCCCGAGCTGTGCCCTGGACACCATATGAGAACTGATTGCCCCCCATCTATCCTCAGAATTTGTACTGCTTGGTGACCTAAACTGGGATATGCTTAACACCCCGGCCAACCTACAATCTAAACTAGATGCCCTCAATCTCACACAAATGATCAACGAACCTACCAGGTACAACCCAAAATCTGTAAACATGGGCACCCTCATAGATATCATCCTGACAAATGTACCCTCTAAATACACCTCCACTGTCTTCAACCAGGATCTCAGCGATCACTGCCTTATTGCCTGCGTCCGTAATGGGTCCGCGGTCAAACGACCACCCCTCATCACTGTCAAATGCTCCCTAAAACACTTTAGCGAGCAGGCCTTTCTAATTGACCTGGCCCGGGTATCCTGGATGGATATTGACCTCATTCCGTCAGTAGAGGATGCCTGGTTGTTCTTTAAAAGTGCTTTCCTCTCAATCTTAAATAAGCATGCCCCATTCAAAAAATTCAGAACTAAGAACAGATATAGCCCCTGGTTCTCCTCAGACTTGACAGCCCTTGACCAGCACAAAAACATCCTGTAGCGTCCTGCATTAGCATCGAACAGCCCCTGCGATATGCAACTTTTCAGGGAAGTCAGGAACCAATATACACAATCAGTTAGGAAAGCAAAGGTTAGCTTTTTCAAACAGAAATTTGCATCCTGTAGCACTAACTCCAAAAAGTTTTGGGACACTGTAAAGTCCATGGAGAATAAGAGCACCTCCTCCCAACTGCCCACTGCACTGAGGCTAGGAAACACTGTCACCACCGAAAAATCTACAATAATCGAGAATTTCAACAAGCATTTTGCTACGGCTGGCCATGCTTTCCATCTGGCTACCACTACCCCGGCCACCAGCTCTGCGCCCTCCACTGCAACTTGCCCATGCCCCCCCCGCTTCTCCTTTACACAAATTCAGACAGCTGATGTTCTGAAAGAGCTGAAAAATTGGGACCCATACAAATCAGCTGGGCTAGACAATCTGGAACCTTTCTTTCTAAAATTAGCCGCCGAAATTGTCGCAACCCCTACTACTAGCCTGTTCAACCTCTCTTTCGTAACGTCTGAGATCCCCAGAGATTGGAAAGCTGCCGCGGTCATCCCCCTCTTCAAAGGGGGTGACACTCTAGATACAAACTGTTACAGACCTACATCCATCCTGCCCTGCCTTTCGAAAGTTTTTGAAAGCCAAGTTAACAAACAGATCACCGACCATTTTGAATCCCACCGTACCTTCTCCGCTATAAAATCCAGTTTCCGAGCTGGTCATGGGTGCACCTCAGCCACGCTCAAGGTCCTAAACGATATTATAACCGCGATCGATAAAAGACAGTACTGCGCAGCCGTCTTCATCGACCTGGCCAAGGCTTTTGACTCTGTCAATCATCGCATTCTTATTGGCAGACTAAATAGCCTTGGTTTCTCTAATGACTGCCTCGCCTGGTTCACCAACTACTTCTCAGATAGAGTTCAATGTGTCAAATCGGAGGGCCTTCTGGCAGTCTCTATGGGGGTGCCACAGGGTTCAATTCTCGGGCCGACTCTATTCTCTGTGTATATCAATGATGTCGCTCTTGCTGCTGGTGACACTCGGATCCACCTCTATGCGGACGACACCATTTTGTATACATCTGGCCCTTCATTGGACACTGTGTTAACAAACCTCCAAACGAGCTTCAACGCCATACAACACTCCTTCCGTAGCCTCCAACTGCTCTTAAACACTAGTAAAACTAAATGCATGCCCTTCAACCGAACGCTGCTTGCACCCGCCCACCCGACTAGAATCACTACTCTCGGCGGGTCTGACCTAGAGTATGTGGACAACTACAAATACCTAGGTGTCTGGTTAGACTCACATTAAGCATCTCCAATCAAAAGTTAGATCTAGAATCGGCTTCCTATTTCGCAACAAAGCCTCCTTCACTCATGCTGCCAAACATGCCCTCGTAAAACTGACTATCCTACCGATCCTTGACTTCAGCGATGTAATTTACAAAATAGCCTCCAACACTCTACTCAGCAAATTGGATGTAGTCTATCACAGTGCCATCCGTTTTGTCACCAAAGCCCCATATACTACCCACCATTGGGACCTATGCGCTCTTGTTGGCTGGCCCTCGCTACATATTCGTCGCCAAACCCACTGGCTCCAGGTCATCTATAAATCACTTCTAGGCAAATCCCCATCTTATCTTAGCTCACTGGTCACCATAGCAACACCCACCCGTAGTCTGCGCTCCAGCAGGTATATCTCACTGGTCATCCCCAAAGCCAACACCTCCTTTGGCCGCCATTCCTTCCAGTTCTCTACTGCCAATGACTGGAACGAACTGCAAAAATCTCTGAAGCTGGAGACTCTTATCTCCCTCACTAACTTTAAGCGTCTGTTGTCAGAGCAGCTTACCGATCACTGCACCTGCACACAGCCATTCTGAAATTAGCCCATCCAACTACCTCATCCCCATTTTGTTATTTATTTTGCTAATTTGCACCCCAGTATCTCTATTTGCACATCATCTTTTGCACATCTATCATTCCAGTGTTAATACGAAATTGTAACTTTTGCACTATGTTCTATTTATTGCCTTACCTCCATAATTTACTACATTCGCACACACTGTATAAATATTTTCTGTTGTATTTTTGACTTTATGTTTTGTTTACCCCATATGTAACTCTGTGTTGTTGTTTTTATCGCACTGCTTTGCTTTATCTTGGCCAGGTCGCAGTTGTAAATGAGAACTTGTTCTCAACTGGCTTACCTGGTTAAATAAAGGTGAAATAAAATAAAATAAAAATGAAAGAACTGTACTATACTATACTATCCACGTTTGAAACAGAAAAATAATGTTCTGCCTTTCACTACCCTATGAGTTTTACTAAAGGCTGGATCAATGCTGATTGAAAACTTGACCACTTTCCTCCACAGATCTCGATGGGCCCAAGGACTTGGAAGTGAGCGAGTCCACAGAGACCAGCATGACCCTGGTGTGGAGGAGACCCAGATCCAAGATCACTGTCTACAGGCTGGTGTACATCTCCAGGGACGGCCGGAGGGAGGAGGTGGAGGTCCCTGGAACAGCCACCACCTACATCCTGACCAACCTGACCCCTGGCATGCTGTACACCATTACCCTGGTCGCTGAGAGGGGCTCAAAGAAGAGCACACCCGTAACCCTGTCCGCATCTACAGGTGAGGGTTCAAACAGGATCTCTACAACTGACTCCACCCTCGTATTGCAAGGTACAAATATGTGTGGGTGATCCGTAAAGAAAATTGTTTTAGTTCTGTTTCAGGCATGGATAAAATCCATAGTATCAGGTGGGAAACATTCAACATGCTAAGTGCTAAATGTATGGCTCCTTTTGCACTGCTAACAGTTTGAATTGCATTTTATAATCCTAAAAGAAACATAAAGAAAGACATCTGCTCTTCTGGCTTGAGATGCAATAGCTTCGCCAATCCAAACATATGTCAGAACACAAGCTCTTTCTCAGATACATACCAATATTTGATCGAAGAATGTGGAATTACTAAGGGCAACAGTCTGGTAGTTGTAGGCTATAACTTACTTTAATAGGGGGGGCAGAAATGGACAGCACTGCGGTCAACAGTAACAGTGCAGTAAGACACACAACCTCTAAATGCTCCCTTATCTGAATTTGTGCATTTTTGTTTCTGTTGAGGCATCTTTAACATTTTATTTAGCCGACCCGGTCCCTGAGCTTACCACTCTCATATGATCAGAGGACATTAGCTTTGTGTCGTTAGACACCACAGACCCAGTCACACAGATCTCAGGGATGGGGCTTGAGCTTGAGTATTAGCTGGGAGAGCTGACTGTCTCAGTTGAAACGTCCGAAGGATTTGAACTCTCGTGGGAACCAAAGGCACATGTTGTCTATGATAGTTATATTGTAGAATGTAGAGACACTCTGGGATTATGAGTTGTAAAAGAGGTCCATCTCTGTGGAGATGCCACCTGTTCTAGAATTTGAGGCCTGAGGGAATCCACAGAATATCGAGTAAAGCTTTATGGAGTAAGCAAAAGCTAAAATATCCTTGCCACTTGAAGCAGTTTCTTTTGAGCTGCATGCCTTCAGTATGATAGATATCCTTTTGTTGTTGAAAGATCTCTCATTTTAAGTCTACCTGGATAAAAACATTAGGATTTGAATGAAAGAGTTGCAAAGTTCAAAATCAAGCCTTTCATGTTTTGCATGATGGTATTGCGATTTTAAACTGCAATGGAACAGATAGTATGCATGGCATGATGATAGAGGTTTGCGACAATTCCATCTTTACAAAATGGCCATTTGGCTTCACTCCATCTAGTCACTTCTTGCATGCTGAGGATGGCAGTCCTAAAACAGAGAGTGTTGCTTTCAAACTATGAAGATGAATCCATGCCATTTCTATTCCATAGCAATTCAGATGAAGGACATTCATAAAATTGGTTATAGCAAATATAGCAATGCATACTGTGACTGTAAATGCTGTCATTTGCAGGGCATAATTTGTGACTTAATGTCAGCAACAATACTATCTATGGGTTGTTTAAAAACACCTTGTGAAAATAGAAAAGTTGATACCTTAGCTGAAGAGATAAAGCATTAAGAAAATCTGTCTTCCTCGGAATGGCTATTTCAGTGGTCACAACCACTCCACTGTTTCCCTCCAGATCAGCATGACATTCAGAAAAGTCGATTAGACTACATTTGCACACCAATTTACTCCTTCATTAGAGATTTTAAAAGCAACCATTTGCTCTCTGTAGGTATACACCATGTTCCGAAAAATCCATCACTGTCATTGCTTGCGACCCCATTCACATTGCATTTTCATCCACAGATGTTCACGGTAAAGGATAATGTTATAGTGTACTTTGCATCTTGAACTAACTACACAGGACCCACAGCAACAAGACTCTCAAATTGAGCCCTATGGTGTTTGAGCAGGGTTCTGTTCCATTATCAACATTAGCATACCACATAGTGCTTACTGTATGTATAGATATTGAAACGCAGACAAAGTCATAGGATAACTTTGGCAGTGCATGGCTTCTTCATCCGTTTGAAGTGTACTGGGTACTGTCACTACGGTGGACTACTCGGAACCTTCAAAAATTAATGGCCCTCGTTCAGGGGACATTAATGCATGAGCTGCTCAGTGTAAACGTACGTCTCTGATGCATGTGGACGTTTATGGTCTCTGACAACAAAGGACCTGCACAGTTCCATAGAGAGAAAATGGGGATGAATGCAGAATTATCACTTCTAAACCACAATAGGACAAAGTTAGACAAAAGATAATGAACATTTTGTTACTGTAATCAATCATTGTGTTTTTGTGGGTATTTATGTTTCAGTTTTTTACTCCACCAATTATTTATTCTATCCAGATCTTCTTCACACAGGTTAACCACTCTTTTTGTTTTTCTTCTGCCCTCAAGAGGTTACAGGTTACACATTTAATCCTTCTGAATGTACTTTGATTTAGCACCCAAGTCTACCACTCCTGATGTAGTCGCTCTGAGTGTCAAATATGCTCCAACGACACAGTCTCCTGACACAGGAGCTGTGTATCCAACAGTCCTTCCCCTGGCTCCTCTGATCACAGAGGGGCCTCCATCTCCATCTCTGTTCTCTACAGGGGACATCCTTTCTGGGGCTGAACCTGAACCAGAGGGCTCCAGCTCCAGCCTGGAGATCCTAGGGGACCACCTGGTCAGCCCCAGATGAAGCCGTTGATAGCTTTTTGGTGGAAGTGAATGCTCTGTCAGGGATGGCACAATTTCATGTGACTAAGGTACCAGGAAGTGCCAAGAAGGCCCAAATAGAAGGCTTGTCCCTGGGACACGATATTAGGTTTCATTGTATGGGAAGGTGGAGGGGGAGCAGTCTCTGCCTCTTCAATCTCATGCCAATACAGGTACACATAGCAGTGATTCTTTGCCATAGACGTCCATAGCCATCGGTCATCTCTCGCTCTCTCTCCATCCCATCCTTATTCATTTCATACATCCTCCAATTCATCCACCTGTCTTTGTATTAATGTGTTCCGTGTCATCATAAGTGACTAAGAAAGTTCTGCTGAAACACATCACAGTTTAATCCCTGCAATACATTGTATAGTTGATGTGAAATGTCAATATAACATACTGTACATGGGATATATAATATGATGTGAAAAATCTATTTATGATATATTTCACATATATTTAATTGACTCTACTATGATCTGTTTCTCTGCTAGAGGAGCTGAGGCCTGTGGTGGCCAACCTCACAGTCTCTGACGTGACATGGGACAGCTTCAATGTGTCCTGGACTCCCGAGGACGGAGAGTTTGAGAGCTTTGTCATTGAGGTGACAAACTTACAGGAAGGTTTAGAGAGCGAGAACCTCACCTTGTCTGGTGATGCCTTCAGCCTGGGCATTTCTGGCCTGAGTCCTAACACTTCATATAGGATTGGCCTGTACGGGCTCCACCAGGGCTCCTTCCAGGAGCCGGTGTATACCGAAGTCACTACAGGTACCTGTGAATGGAGGTGTCCCCCAGGGTTCTGTCCTTATCGCTCTTTCTTTCTTACTTCTTCCTCTTTCTTCACTGTGCCTTTTGTATAGATTTTTTCTATTCCAGTTGGGATCCGTGGTGAGCCACACACACACACACACCTCTGCCTGTTTCCATTCACACTTAAGCATTCACAGCACTGTACTTAGCAAGCAAGCAAGATCACTACATAACCCTTCAATTTTGCCTTTTTATCACCAATGACAATGTTACATTCTAACAACACCATGCTATGTGCCATTCTTACCCTCCATCCACTGTGTCAGTCTTGTCACCACAGGGCAGGGTGCTGGGCATCACCCACACAAACCCTTTAACCAAAACAAGCAAGCTGCCCGCAAGTGACCAACCTGACCCTGTCTCTCCTTGCCCCCTCCTCACATTTCCTCCCATGACCTGAGTGCATGAAGCCCTCCCATCCTCCCATTACATGTATTGTGGTGAGTTTTGATGTGCTGCAATAAATGCAAAAGAAAACCAACCAACACCCCACCCCTCCCAACCACCTTAAGCAGTGTCCATTCATCCTTATACCATCAACCCCCCCATCCTCACAGAGTGAGTCATTAACCTTGATAGCTCATTTGCCTGTTGGAGTCATGCCTTAACTGAGTGGTCAGAACGGCTGAGGAACATTAGAGCTTTGTGCATTGGTTTGAGCGACTGGGAAGAAATGTAGGCCTAATAGTAAATAACAAAGAATAAATAGTTTTTGTGTCTGGTTGTAAAAAACATTAAAACAACTCCTCTTTTACATAGAATGTATGTGAAACATTGTTTATTCCAACTACAGTGCTACAAAAACTGCAGCGTATTGTCTTACTAATCAATACAATGCATGTGTGCATGCTCTTAACATGTATAGAATGTCTCCCCTGCACTGCATGAGTGCCATGTAAGCACTTTCCTTTTCCCTTGTCATCAAACTCTTCCTAAGGCATGGAGTGTCTTCTACCATCATCACCCATCAATGTAATTAACATCACAGTTGAATGTCTCTCCTGCTTGGGTTTGACAATATGCTATCTCACCAAAAAATATATGTTTTATTTGTCACTTGCTTCATAAACAACAGGTGGAGACTAACAGTGAAATGCTTACTTACGGGCCCTTCCCAACAATGCAGAGAGAAAGAAAATAGAGAATGAATAGAAAATTAAAACACGTAATAATAAATACACAATGAGTAACGATAAATTGGCTATATAAACAGGGTACCAGTACAGAGTCGATGTGCAGGGGTACGAGGTAATTGAGGTAGATATGTACATATAACTAGGAATAAAGTGACGGATAATAAACAGTAGCAGCAGTATGTGATGAGTCAAAAAAGTTAGTGCAAAAAGGGTCAATGCAGATAGTCTGGGTAGCTATTGGTTAACTATTTAGCGACCTTTGGCTTGGAGGTAGAAGCTGTTCATGGTCCTGTTGATTGCAGACTTGATGCATCGGTACTGCTTGCCATGCGGTAGCAGAGAACAGTATATGACTTGGATGGCTGGAGTCTTTGACAACTTCCTCTGACACCGTCTGGTATGGAGGTCCTGGATGGCAGGGAGCTCTGCCCCAGTGATGCACTGATCTTTTCAACCTCCTGAGGGGGAAGAAGTGTTGTCTTGCCCTCTTCACGAATGTGTTGGTGTGTGGACCATGATAGATCCTTAGGGATGTGGACACTGAGGAACTTAAAGCTCTCGACCCGCTCCACTACAGGCCCTGTCGATGTGAATGGGGGCGTACTCAGCCCTCCTTTTCCTGTAGTCCACGATCAGCTCCTTTGTCTTGCTGACATTGAGGGAGAGGTTGATGTCCTGGCACCACACTGCCAGGTCTTTGAGCTCCTCCCTATAGACTGTCTCATCGTCGTTGGTAATCAGGCCTACCACCGCCCTGCGTTGGCAAACTTAATGATAGTGTTGGAGTCGTGAGCGGCCACACAGTCGTGGGTGAACAGGGAGTACAGGAGGGGACTTTTTATTTTTTAGGGGGTAGATCAGCTTTAATATTGCAGATAGATTGTAACTTCCATCAATGTAATTGTCTGCATCACTTCCAATCCCCATATGTTTTTTTTCTCTCGCAAATATATATAGATATATATATACAGTGGGGCAAAAAAGTATTTAGTCAGCCACTATTTGTGCAAGTTCTCCCACTTAAAAAGATGAGAGAGGCCTGTAATTTTCATCATAGGTACACGTCAACTATGAAAGACAAATTGAGAAAAAAAAAATCCAGAAAATCACATTGTAGGATTTTTTATGAATTTATTTGCAAATTATGGTGGAAAATAAGTATTTGGTCACCTACAAAGAAGCAAGATTTCTGGCTCTGACAGACCTGTAACTTCTTCTTTAAGAGGCTCCTCTGTCCTCCACTCGTTACCTGTATTAATGGCATCTGTTTGAACTTGTTATCAGTATAAAAGACACCTGTCCACAACCTCAAACAGTCACACTCCAAACTCCACTATGGCCAAGACCAAAGAGCTGACAAAGGACACCAGAAACAAAATTGTAGACCTGCACCAGGCTGGGAAGACTGAATCTGCAATAGGTAAGCAGCTTGGTTTGAAGAAATCAACTGTGGGAGCAATTATTAGGAAATGGAAGACATACAAGACCACTGATAATCTCCCTCGATCTGGGGCTCCACGCAAGATCTCACCCCGTAGGGTCAAAATGATCACAAGAACGGTGAGCAAAAATCCCAGAACCACACGGGGGGACCTAGTGAATGACCTGCAGAGAGCTGGGACCAAAGTAACAAAGCCTACCATCAGTAACACACTACGCCGCCAGGGACTCAAATCCTGCAGTGCAAGACGTGTCCGCCTGCTTAAGCCAGTTAATGTCCAGGCCTGTCTGAAGTTTGCTAGAGTGCATTTGGATGATCCAGAAGAGGATTGGGAGAATGTCATATGGTCAGATGAAACCAAAATAGAACTTTTTGGTAAAAACTCAACTCGTCGTGTTTGGAGGACAAAAAATGCTGAGTTGCATCCAAAGAACACCATACCTACTGTGAAGTATGGGGGTGGAAACATCATGCTTTGGGGCTGTTTTTCTGCAAAGGGACCAGGACGACTGATCTGTGTAAAGGAACGAATGAATGGGGCCATGTATCGTGAGATTTTGAGTGAAAACCTCCTTCCATCAGCAAGGGCATTGAAGATGAAACGTGGCTGGGTCTTTCAGCATGACAATGATCCCAAACACACCGCCCGGGCAATGAAGGAGTGGCTTCGTAAGAAGCATTTCAAGGTCCTGGAGTGGCCTAGCCAGTCTCCTGATCTCAACCCCATAGAAAATATTTGGAGGGAGTTGAAAGTCTGTGTTGCCCAGCGACAGCCCCAAAACATCACTGCTCTAGAGGAGATCTGCATGGAGGAATGGGCCAAAATACCAGCAACAGTGTGTGAAAACCTTGTGAAGACTTACAGAAAACGTTTGACCTGTGTCATTGCCAACAAAGGGTATATAACAAAGTATTGAGAAACTTTTGTTATTGACCAAATACTTATTTTCCACCATAATTTGCAAATAAATTCATTAAAAATCCTACAATGTGATTTTCTGGAAAATTTTTTCTCATTTTGTCTGTCATAGTTGACGTGTACCTATGATGAAAATTACAGGCCTCTCTCATCTTTTTAAGTAGGAGAACTTGCACAATTGGTGGCTGACTAAATACTTTTTTTCCCCACTGTATCTATATATACAGTGAGGGAAAAAAGTATTTGACCCCTGCTGATTTTGCACGTTTGCCCACTGACAAAGACATGATCAGTCTATAATTTTAATGGTAGGTTTATTTGAACAGTGACAGACAGAATAACAACAAAATAATCCAGAAAAACGCATGTCAAAAGTGTTATAAATTGATTTGCATTTTAATGAGGGAAATAAGTATTTGACCCCTCTGCAAAACATGACTTAGTACTTGGTGGCAAAACCCTTGTTGGCAATCACAGAGGTCAGACGTTTCTTGTAGTTGGCCACCAGGTTTGCACACATCTCAGGAGGGATTTTGTTCCACTCCTCTTTGCAGATCTTCTCCAAGTCATTAAGGTTTCGAGGCTGACGTTTGGCAACTCAAACCTTCAGCTCCCTCCACAGATTTTCTATGGGATTAAGGTCTGGAGACTGGCTAGGCCACTCCAGGACTTTAATGTGCCTCTTCTTGAGCCACTCCTTTGTTGCCTTGGCCGTGTGTTTTGGGTCATTGTCATGCTGGAATACCCATCCACGACCCATTTTCAAGGGAGATTGACAGATATTTTGTGTTTCTTCCATTTGTGAATAATCGCACCAACTGTTGTCACCTTCTCACCAAGCTGCTTGGCGATGGTCTTGTCGCCCATTCCAGCCTTGTGTAGGTCTACAATCTTGTCCCTGACATCCTTGGAGAGCTCTTTGGTCTTGGCCATGGTGGAGAGTTTGGAATCTGATTGATTGATTGCTTCTGTGGACAGGTGTCTTTTATACAGGTAACAAACTGAGATTAGGAGCACTCCCTTTAAGAGTGTGCTCCTAATCTCAGCTCGTTACCTGTATAAAAGACACCTGGGAGCCAGAAATCTTTCTGATTGAGAGGGGGTCAACTACTTATTTCCCGCATTAAAATGCAAATCAATTTATAACATTTTTGACATTCGTTTTTCTCTCACTGTTCAAATAAACCTACCAATAAAATTATAGACTGATCATTTCTTTGTCAGTGGGCAAACGTACAAAATCAGCAGGGGATCAAATACTTTTTTCCCTCACTGTGTATATATATATATATCCTTTTTTAAAATATATTTCCCTTTATTACTTTCCAACCCCACCACCCCTTCCCTAATTGGAGTAAACTAGTGAACAACAATGCTTAGGCCTCTACTTCAAGCTTAGACATACTATGTACATTTTATGGACACAGTCAATTTTACAATAATTATATTTTGTTTGTTTTTACTCCTGAAATTCCTCTACCCTCAACCTCGCCGATCATTTTCATGATGTCCATCCGGTTTGCTTCTATATGCCATATCTTTCTAACTGTGCTCTTTCACAAAAGCTTTCAACCTAGAACCTATATACCTATTATGGACACAGTATGCTTACATTATTAGTTATCTTGTTGTTATTAGTTGTTAGTTGTTATTAGTCCCATCCTTCAACTCCATTCAACACCACCCATCTATCTCTTAACACCATCCATATTGGATTTCTATTTGCCATTTATTTTTCAACTGTACTGTGATGTTTTACAAAAGTTCTTAACCTTTCTATTCTCATTGTTTCTACAGGTTGTAAATTGAAAATAAAATGTTTTGCTAAAAGTATTATTATATTATTGATCGATTGACTATGACTTTTCAGATCACCAAGTAATGCTAGCTGCAGGGTTAGCTCCAGGTAAATATTGCAATCCTTTAGCCATTCCTGGACCTATGTCCAAAAACAAGCTACAAATGGACAGTACCAAAACAAATGATCTAATGATTCTGTCTCTTCGCAGCAAAATCTGCAGAGCTGGGAAGATTGTATCCCCCATATAAATAACATTCTATTGGTAGCAAGAATTTTACATAATAATTTTAACTTGAAAAATTCTAAGCTTTGAATCCGGCGTCGTTTTGCGTATCAGTTCATAAACACTATGCCATGGGATCTTACTAATTTGCTACTGGAGGGGACTTAGCACGGACCCCTGAGGGGCCCCCGTGTCGAGGGTCAGCGTGGCGGATGTGTTGTTGCCTACCCTCACCACCTGGTGGCGGCCTGTCAGGAAGTCCACGATCCTTGTGTTCAGTCCCAGGGTCCTTAGCTTAGTGATGAGCTTGGAGGGCAATATGGTGTTGAACGCTGAGCTGTAGTCAATGAACAGCATTCTCACATATTGTAGGTGGGAAAGGGCAGTGTGGAGTGCAATAGAGATTGCGTCATCTGTGGATCTTTTGGGGCAGTATGCGAATTGGAGTGGGTCCAGGGTGTTGTGACCAGCCTTTCAAAGCATTTCATGTAGGTATTACAGACTGGTTCAGGGAGGGGTTGAAAATGTCGGTGTCACTTGCAAGCTGGTCAGAACATGCTCTAAGTACATGTCCTGGTAATCAGTCTGGCCCAGCAGCCTTGTGAATGTTAACCTGTTTAAACGTCTTACTCACATCGGCTACGGAGAGCGTGATCACACAGTCGTCTGGAACGGCTGGTGCTCTCATGCATGGTTCAGTTTTGCTTGCCTCGAGGAGAGCATGAAAGGCATTAAGCTCGTGTGGTAGGCTCATGTCACTGGGCACCTTGCGGCTGGGTTTTCCTTTGTAATCCGTGATAGTTTGCAATTCCTGCCACATCCAACGAGCAACAGAGCAGGTGTAGGAGGATTCGATCTTTGTCCTGTATTGACGCTTTGTGTTTGATGGTTTGTCGGAGGGCGTAGCTTACAAGTTTTTGCTTGTAAGCAGGAATCAGGAGGCTAGAGCTATGGTCAGATTTGACAAATGTAGGGTGAGGGAGTTTTGTATGTGTTTCTGTGTGTGGAGTAAAGGTGATCTAGACTTTTTTTCACCTCTAGTTGCACAGGTGACACGCTGTTAGAATTGAATTAATACAGATTTCAGTTTTCCTGCATTAAAATCACTGGCCACTAGGAGTGCTGCTTCTGGATGAGCATTTTCTTGTTTTCCTTATGGCCCTATACAACTCATTGAGTGCAATCTTAGTGCCAGCATCGGTTTGTGGTGGTAAACAGACAGCTATGAAAAATATAGATGAAAACTATTTTGGTAAATAGTATGGTCCACAGCTTATCATGAGGTATTCTAACTCAGGCGAGCAGAACCTCGAGACTTCCTTAATATTATAGATCGTGCACCAGTTGTTGTTAACAAAGAGCTACCCAACGCTGCCGTTCTGTCCTGCCGATTAAACAATGGCGGAAACATTATGTACAAATAAATGTAAGATTACTGCAAATATATATATATATACAGTGGGGAGAACAAGTATTTGATACACTGCCGATTTTGCAGGTTTTCCTACTTACAAAGCATGTAGAGGTCTGTAATTTTTATCATAGGTACACTTCAACTGTGAGAGACGGAATCTAAAACAAAAATCCAGAAAATCACATTGTATGATTTTTATGTAATTAATTTGCATTTTATTGCATGACATAAGTATTTGATCACCCACCAACCAGTAAGAATTCCGGCTCTCACAGACCTGTTAGTTTTTCTTTAAGAAGCCCTCCTGTTCTCCACTCATTACCTGTATTAACTGCACCTGTTTGAACTCGTTACCTGTATAAAAGACACCTGTCCACACACTCAATCAAACAGACTCCAACCTCTCCACAATGGCCAAGACCAGAGAGCTGTGTAAGGACATCAGGGATAAAATTGTAGACCTGCACAAGGCTGGGATGGGCTACAGGACAATAAGCAAGCATCTTGGTGAGAAGGCAACAACTGTTGGCGTAATTATTAGAAAATGGAAGAAGTTCAAGATGACGGTCAATCACCCTCGGTCTGGGGCTCCATGCAAGATCTCACCTCGTGGGGCATCAATAATCATGAGGAAGGTGAGGGATCAGCCCAGAACTACACGGCAGGACCTGGTCAATGACCTGAAGAGAGCTGGGACCACAGTCTCAAAGAAAACCATTAGTAACACACTACGCCGTCATGGATTAAAATCCTGCAGCGCACGCAAGGTCCCCCTGCTCAAGCCAGCGCATGTCCAGGCCTGTCTGAAGTTTGCCAATGACCATCTGGATGATCCAGAGGAGGAATGGGAGAAGGTCATGTGGTCTGATGAGACAAAAATAGAGCTTTTTGGTTTAAACTCCACTCGCCGTGTTTGGAGGAAGAAGAAGGATGAGTACAACCCCAAGAACACCATCCCAACCGTGAAGCATGGAGGTGGAAACATCATTCTTTGGGGATGCTTTTCTGCAAAGGGGACAGGACAACTGCAACGTATTGAGGGGAGGATGGATGGGGCCATGTATCGCGAGATCTTGGCCAACAACCTCCTTCCTTCAGTAAGAGCATTGAAGATGGGTCGTGGCTGGGTCTTCCAGCATGACAACGACCCGAAACACACAGCCAGGGCAACTAAGGAGTGGCTGCGTAAGAAGCATCTCAAGGTCCTGGAGTGGCCTAGCCAGTCTCCAGACCTGAACCCAATAGAAAATCTTTGGAGGGAGCTGAAAGTCCATATTGCCCAGCGACAGCCCCGAAACCTGAAGGATCTGGAGAAGGTATGTATGGAGGAGTGGGCCAAAATCCCTGCTGCAGTGTGTGCAAACCTGGTCAAGACCTACAGGAAACGTATGATCTCTGTAATTGCAAACAAAGGTTTCTGTACCAAATATTAAGTTCTGCTTTTCTGATGTATCAAATACTTATGTCATGCAATAAAATGCAAATTAATTACATAAAAATCATACAATGTGATTTTCTGGATTTTTGTTTTAGATTCTGTCTCTCACAGTTGAAGTGTACCTATGATAAAAATTACAGACCTCTACATGCTTTGTAAGTAGGAAAACCTGCAAAATCGGCAGTGTATCAAATATTTGTTCTCCCCACTGTATATATATATATATATGGTTCTCTGTAGCTCAATTGGTAGAGCATGGCGCAATATATATATATTGCAGAATTGATTAGGATTTTTTTTCTCCAAATCCTGTCCTGGAGAGCTACTGGGCTTGCTGGCTTTTGTTCCAGCCCAGCACTAAGTACAGGTGAATAGTTAATTATTTGAAACTGATGTGTTAGTGCTGTGCTGAAACAAAACCCTACATTACACATCCAGCAGCTGTCCAACACTGAAGTTGGAGATCCTTGTCTTGGTCACATTCTTACACTAAATTCAACTGTACACTTTTGTCAAAACCATATAATTGTCAAGTCTAGCAAATCCGAAGCCAACTTTTACTGTCATTGATTCCCTGTCCTTTCCTCTTTCTCACTCCGACTCTTTGGCTATCTGTCACTCTCCCGGTTTGTGTCAATGTCAGTGTCTTCCTCTGTGTCTTGTCTGTGCACTAAACAAAACCTAGGCTATTTTAGAATAAAAGCTGGTGCTGACCTGGCTCAAGTTGCAATAATGATGATACACTTATATGCCACAAATTCCATTATTATTCACGTGGCACATTATGATCAGTTCTGATTTGTTACACTGAAATACATGCTCTTTATTCTTCACCACACCCCCCAAAAGCTTGCCGTTGTATTGTCAGAATGAAAATGTTCATGTCATTACTTTTTCATTATATTCAAAGACTATCGAGAATGGCAGGTGGGAGGTGAGTGCCATGTGAAATTGCACTTATTATTCTCATATATCTTTGATATACAAAATAATCTACAATCTATTTTCCTCACATCAAATAGATAATTGAGTATGTTACAGCCAAAATAGTGATATTATAGGCATATTGCATTGCACATTTTAGCTTATTTCAAAATCCAATAACTGTTTCCTCCTTTAGTGAGTGAACCAGTGTTTGGCAATCTGTATGTATCTAACTTAACGTCCTTGAGTTTCTCCATCTCCTGGAATGGCATTGAGGGAGAGTTTGATGGTTATGTCCTGGATATTATTGATTCTAACTGGCTGAGGAAGCCAGATGAATGTAGCATTTCCCAGAATGCAATGTCCCAAGACATCACAGGGCTAAGGCCCAGTACTGACTATATAGCCTACCTCACTTGGATTGTCAAGGGATCGCGAACCCATGCTCTCAGTATTTTTGCATCAATAGGTATTTTTTTTATAGATTATTTTATTTCTAAAAGCCAGAGCACATGATCACTTTGCTCTATATTTAAGCCTACAATGTTTTAGCACTTAAATATTATATGAAAACAAAAATGTTCTGACTACTCATTGATTTATTCATTTTAACCTGGATCACTTGAAGTGTGTGACACTGGATTAAAAGGAAAACAGACAATTGAGGGAAAAATAGGACAGTAACATTGTGCCACAAATTCATGAATGAATGCTGACTTTTCTCTCCTATGTAGCTGCAGAGCCTGTCCAGGTTAGCTGTTTCTAACATTACCTCAGACAGACTTTCACTGTCGTGGAGGACGGGGAGAAGGCTTTTGATAACTTTATAGTAGAGGTCATGGGCCGCATGCTGCCTGGAGAAGCGCGCTCCACAGTTATGACTGGTCTCAAAGGGAGTACCACCTACGACATCAAACTGTATGCCAGCTCCGCTGGACAGAATACGCAGCCCCTATTCGCTGTAGCCACCACAGGTATTGCAACGCATGCATCTTTTCCCATATGTTTCATTATAACGTATTCGAATTCCAAATTAAAAAGCTGTTACTCTTAAATAGTTCACGAGCAGTCAAACCAAGACTATGACCATAATTAAGAGTTCCAACCATAGTTCTAAACGGTCAAAAAGATAACGTCAGATTTTATATCACACTCCTCATCTCTATTAATTGAAAATCACTATTATCTTTGTCCAGAGGCTGTCCCACAGTTGGGCCCAATAGCTGTGTCGGATTCTAGCCCCGATAACTTCACCCTGTCCTGGGGAACACAGGCCGGTCACTTTGATGGCTTTGTGATACAGTGGAGTTCACGCTGTCTGGCGAGGTCCGTAAAATTACTGTCACGGCCTAGTGGACGCCATTTACTATGACATTGAGCTGTATGGTATTTCTCATGGGCGCCGCACCCCTTCCCTCTTAGCTCGTGCCGTCACAGGTACTATGTAATTTACTCATATCTTAAAGGTCCAGTGCAGTCAAAAATGAGATTTTCCTGTATTTTATATATATTTCCACACAATGAGGTTGGAAAAATACAGTGAAATTGTGAAAATTATGATAATGCCCTTTTAGTGTAAGAGCTGTTTGAAAAGATCGCCTGAAATTTCTGCCTGATTTTGTGGGATGGAGTTTTGGCCTTCCATGGTGGCATCACCATGCGATAAACCAGTGGGGGGGAAGAATCTTCATACATTTTTAATACACACATGACAGGCAAATCACTACATTGCCCTTTGCTAAGAAGGTATTTTTGATTATTTTGACCATTTTAATTGAAAACAATCACAGTAAGGTACTTTTTTGTTACCCAGAAATGATTTGATATGACCTTTAACACTTATTTTGAAACACTGTCAGGGTGGAAATGTGTGTCCCAGTAGCAAAATAATTGATCATGATCTCTCCAGGGACAAACCCAAGTTTAAGCAGGATTAATTTGCAAGTTTTGAATACAGTGTTCCAGTGAACATTACAAAAAGGTCTGTCTGGACACAATATTCTTGGATGAGAATCTTCACTTTAGTGTTTCAACTCCCTCTTGTCTGCATGACATTCTACAGTTGTTATTATGAATTTAGCACCCATTTATAAACATGATATCAATCTATTACGTTATGTGCATGACTAGATTCTGCTAATTGAATTGGGGTTAGCTTTGCAATCATTGTGCAGATCAACCACCATATTTATTCTACCCATGTCTTATCCTTCCCCTACGCGACCCTAACCACCCCACCCCCCAAAAAACGGACTATTTCGGCGATCCCCTCATTCGGCTTCCGTGTGTCCTGGGAGGCGCATAATCCTCGACAAAAGGAAGGGGCTCCCTCTACTGGTGGCTTCAGCCACTTTCACATAGTGCTGTCAGACAGGCTGGCTACTAGAGGCCCAGGAGTTCACTGTCCCTGGCAAGCAGAGCTTCCTGGACATCTGGGGCCTGATCACTGGCATAGGCTATGAGGTCAGGCTGACTGGGGTGTCCAGTTCTGGGCTGGTCTCCCGCCCACTGACCACAGCGGCTGTGACTGGTACCACCCACAGAGGCGTCATGGCCATTGAAAATTAGGGGTCATGAGCACCCTTCCAATTTGATCAATTTGTAGGATAAAAGGTAAACAAGTTATAGATTATTTTATGCACAATTCATCCAAATACATTGAATTTGGCCATCAGTGCCCCCTCAAAAAACAAGGTGCTCTGGCCACACTACACACTGTAGGCTGAATTATGAGATACACACAAGTAACACAAGTAACTTGAAGAGATAGTTCACCCAAATTACAAAAGGACACATGGTTTTGCATTTGTGGCTCAAATCCCATTCAAGTCATGGGACCAATATTAGCATTTTTCGCCCATCATGTGTGACTTTGGTGAGCTTCACAATCAATTTTAGATACTTTCGGATTATTTGGACATGATGCGCGAAAAATGCTAATATCGGTCCCATGACTTGAATGGGATTTGTGCCACAAATGTTAAAACATTATCATTTGCAAACCGTGCCAGGAAAACTAAACCAAAGCATGGATTGCTGTTATACCTTGTCCATAGACTGCTTACAGGCTAAGGAAACCAGTATAGTATGTAATTTTGTAATTTGGGTGAACTATCTCTTTAGGATTCGGCTCTGTACAAACGTGCTTCTCCATCACAGTGAGGTGTCATTGGGACAGCTTGTGGGATCAGTCACCATTCAATTGAAGTGAAAACACAGGTGTACTTTACTTAGCCTACTGTTTTGATGCTGGTGACAATTAAGCCATTAGACTTAATTTACTTATTCAATGGGGCGCTCGATTCCCAACTTGTACTTTTACTGTAGGCCTATAACAAAAGAAAAGTAGCCTTTACACTGTAATCTTCTGAGAAAGGATGAGAAATGGATGGCGTAAATGCCTTGCTTTGGTGGAGAAGCCTCAACACACAACCCAACTACCTCCAACATTTCTCATCCTTTTCCAGAGTGATCTGAGTACTCTTAATCTCTTCTTCATCCTTTTGCCTGTTTGTCTGTTTGAAGCTTAATGGTTACAGTGAAGCAGTGGTGCTCAGCTTTTTCCTCTCTCCAAAATATGAAAATGTGTTTTCATATTTTAAACTGTGTTTTCCCTCAGATACATCATAATGTGACACTGAAACTTACGGTGTAAAGGATGCCGTTTTCAGTGGACACATCACTGTCATATCACTAAGAATTGTTTGACATAATCAAGCAATATCTAAGTTTCACCTGTAAATATTAGACTGATAAGGCATTAACAAAACCAGTCTTTGTTTCCAGTTGAAAACATCAGAGGATGGTTAGGATTTAGCTAGCAGATTGTAAAGGGCTAATGTGACGCTCGATTAGCATTACAGGTTAGGTACTGTTTGGTGTAGCCAGGCCCCAGGGTCCTGTCTGGAGCGTGAAGTCACAAGCTCTGCTTGTTGGCTACTGCATAGAAACCTAGTGGTGCCAAAAGCCCTGGTCTGCCCTAGAAAGCCTATGTAAATTACGATCACCAGAACAGCCCCCCAGAAATTTTTTGCAGGACGTTTTGGCCTCTAAAATGTGTTTATTATGATCAAGTTCGATCCCCACAGTGAATTATTTTAAAGATCGGTACAAATCCAGATATTTAATTAAATAGTGATCTATTCTGACTACTACATTTGTCGTCACACAGACCAATCACGGGCCGGCAGGCTTCGAGGAGGCTCCGGGTTGACACTCTCAGGCAGGATGAAAACGACTACATCGACCATGATCCTTTGTTAGTGACGACCACTTTCCTCATGATCCTTAGCGATTTTTTTGGAGCCATTCAGCCCAATTCAGCAATATGGCGCACTTCAAATTGAAACACTTCTGGCTTCATGCGCCATCGGGAGTTTTCCATAGAAATACGTTGATGACGTCAGCGCTATCACTATCAACTGGATTTAATGTCTATGGGCGTAGCACAGAACATTTTCAACCAACGTTAACTTGCCGATAAAATCTATTTTTATCTTATGTGGCTTGTTTTTCCATATGAAGTTGTACAATAGCCTATCTAAGGTACAGCAAGTGGATTTGGGAATGTCAATAGATTAAAAAAGATAGGATACACGAGATAGCCCTTCAGCTTTGGATAAATGCACCCTCCCTTGAAGACTTAAATCCCTTCCTAACCATGAGGATAATTTATTTTTGATAGATTCAGTTATAGGATTCAAATTAACGTCATTCACAGCCTTAAGATTTTTGGTGATCTTTACACCGAGGTAGGTTACAGCATCTTTTTCAGAGATGTTACAATCTGCTGGATTGACAGCTCCTTTCAGAACAAACATCTCACATTTGGAAAGATTTTAATACCAAACCTGAGATTTTGGAGAACTGCTTCACAATATCCAATGCTAATCTAGCTTGTGACACATTTTTCAAAAGAAGTGAGGTGTCATCTGCCAGTTGGGATATCTTGATCTCTCTGGCCTGGAATGTAATGCCTTCAAATTGACTTTGATAAACTAATGAGCATAAGGTTTGAGATATTCCTTTGTCGTATTTGAGATATTCCTTTGTCGTATTCCTTTGTAAATGTTCAACCTAGAGGATGTTCCATGACAGAGTTTGATACAGCTATTGCCACCATTATACAGAGTTCTAATAGCATCAATAAAACAAATTCCAAACTTCAAATGCTTAAGACAATCAAAGATACAATTGTGACTTACGGTATCAAATACTTTCTGAAAATCAAAAAATAAGATAACAGGGAAGTCATCCAATACTCAACCAAATCTAACACCAGGCTCAGATTATTAGATATATGGTTGACATTTCATGTCAATATATGATTGACATTTCTTTTTTGGTCATTTAGCAGACGCTCTTATCCAGAGCGATTTACAGGAGCAGTTAGGGTTAAGTGCCTTGCTCAAGGGCACATTGACAGATTTTTCACCTAGTCGGCTCGGGGATTAGAACCTGCGACCTTTCGGTTATTGGCACAACGCTCTTAACCACTAAGCTACCTGCCGCCACATTCATCAATCAGATCATTCAAACCCAACTTTAACCTTTTCACAAAGATTGAGGCTATAATTTTGTAGTCGTTATTGAGGAGTGTGATTGGACGCCAATTATCAATAATTAAGAGATCCTTGTGTGGTTTAGGTATAAGAGTAAAAAAAACTTGCTTCAGAGAGGCAGGTAGTTCTCCCTTCATTACAGCCTCCTTAAATGTTTCAAGTAAAAATTGTGTTATTTCTTCAGAGAAGGTTTTGTAAAATTCAGAGGTTAATCCATCCCTGGAGATTTGTTATTTTTTAATTGAGCAATCCCATATTGGATGTCCATAATGGATAAATCTTGACAACAAGACCGATTTTAATTCTTCACTAACCGAGTTAACATTCTCTATAGAATCAAGGAGATCCTTAGAGTCACTCAAACGTATCTAAGGAGTAAAGATTCTCATGAAACTTAGTGGTATAGTCTGATAACAACTCTCTATCCTCAGAGGTTACCCCATTAATCTTACATTTCCGAAGTGTGTTGAGTTTCCCTCCCCTCTTTTCCAAATTAAAAAAATTATCTACTGTTCTTTTCGCCTTTTTCAAGCCATTGTTTTCTGGACCTTATGAATAATAATAATAATATGCCATTTAGCAGACGCTTTTATCCAAAGCGACTTACAGTCATGCGTGCATACATTTTTGTGTATGGGTGGTCCCGGGGATCGAACCCACTACCTTGGCGTTACAAGCGCCGTGCTCTACCGGAAGGCTCCTCTAGCCTTTTCCTCATAAAATATATCTACTTGATTCTGTAAATCATTCAATTTATCTTTCTCATTAAGATCAAGATGCTCAATCTCTGTGATATCAGTAATTTTCTTAGAGAGCTCAGCTACCTCATCTCCTTCTTAAAGCAAGCCGATTCCCATAAGTAATACAGGCTGAGCGGATTTTAAATTTCAGCAGTTCCCAATATTTCCCATATTCTGCATTAGAGGTAGCTCAATTCCAGTAAAAATAAATTAGATTCTTAATCACATTTTTAAAATCATCATGCAATAACAATTAGTTATTCCATTTCCAATAACCACCAGAGTATTTCTTATCATCATTACTGCACATTCTTACAGTCAGCCATATGACTTTATGATCCGTCAGGACTGCAGCCAGTATTTTTTACCTCTACAGTGTTGGGCTCAAGACCAGAGGTTATCAGCCACAAGTCAATTCTTGATTGTAGTGAACGATCTCTATTACTCCATGTGTACTGTTTCTCTCCAGGGTTTTTAACTCTCCATATGTCAATTAAGTCCAGGCTTTGCCAGAAATTCACCAATTTGTTCACACCAATGTTAGGCCTGTGGGGCAATCTATCAGTGTCATTATAATAAACCATATTCAAACTATAAATTTGATTGGATGGATATTTTCTCAGAAGACTTTTAAGAATTTCCTCAATTTCCTTTAGAAGTAAGTCATTTGGAGGACTAGAACAGTATCCATATGCATTACACAACACAAATAATCTGTCCATGTGGTTGATGACCTCTACTAGCCAATGTCTATTGGTGTCCATTTGAGTAAACAAAAATGTTCCTTTGAAATTGTGTGCTAAAATTGCAACCCCAGCTGAATGATTAGTCCCGTGGGCCAAGAACATGTCACTGCCCCACTGATTTTTCCAAAAATTATAGTCCTCTTTGCATGAATGTGTTTCTTGAACGAATACAAGATCTGCGTTGCAGTCCTTACAAAACAGGTTTTGTATCCCCCTGGCATTGATTGACATAAACTTCAAGTCCATATATACAAAATAGAAAGGAAAATCCTATGCAATCTCAACTCTACCCTCTCTATAAAAAGGTGCTTCATAAATGTATTAACAGAAGTCTTAACTTGTAAACCATAACACCACAATTCAAAACTAGAATGCTCTGTTTGTTGTGGGGGAAGGGACTACCTTGTAAGACTACCAGCGGAGCAAATCACCCCGGTCAAATTTATTTTCTGTCTGCGAAAAAGGCTCAGATTCCCCTGTAGTATCCACCCTTTCCTTGATTTCGGGCCTGTTGGACGAGAGGCCACAACTTTGCCTTTGCTGCCTTGTCTGCTGCAGTCAGGTCCTCACTGAATCTAATTTCTCTCCTTCAGAAAGGCGCTTTCCTTTGCTTTCTTCTAAACTGCATCTCTCACTGTGCGGAAAGCGAACTGGATGAGGATCGAGCGGCTGTTGATGGCATCTTGCTTCTTCCCAATACGATGAGCGACATCCACAGCCATGTCCATATATCCATCGGGGAAGTCCTCGGCCACACGGTTACAGATGTCACTTACTTTGCGCTTCACATTCTCACCCTGGTCCTCAGGGACACCGTAAAGTTGTAGCACTTTTTTTCAAATTTTGCCTAAAATGACATACCGAAATCTAACTGCCTGTAGCTCAGGACCTGAAGCAAGGATATGCATATTCTTGATACCATTTGAAAGGAAACACTGAAGTTTGTGGAAATGTGAAATGAATGTAGGAGAATATAACACATTAGATCTGGTAAAAGATAATACAAACAAACAAACATGCATTTTCTATTATTATTATTATTTATTCCATCATCTTTGAAATGCAAGAGAAAGGCCACAATATAATATTACAGTTTTGGCTAAATTTAGATTTTGGCCACTAGATGGCAGCAGTGTGTGTGCAAAGTTTCAGATTGATCCAGTGAAGCATTGCAATACTGGACTATTTTGTATCAAGTCTGCCCAAATGTGCCGAATTGGTCAATTGATACATTTTCAAGTACATAACTATAGAGAATGTACAAAAATGATATGGTAATACAAAATGTAAGTTTACACACTCCCAGGAATGTCATACATGCTGGATCATTAGCTTATACACTAACTTTCACACATCTAGATGGCCGGGCGGGGTGGGTGAGGAGCCAGAGACAGTAGAGGTTCAAACTGTAGAACCCAGTTCCTACATTTGAATATAAAAATGGATTTTATCAAACAAAACTATGCTACATTTTATCTCTGGGACCCTTACGATTACATATCAGAGCAAGATTACTGAATGTAAGTACATTATTTACCTTCAGAGGTGAATGTATCAAACCAGTTGCCGTGATAAGTTTTTGTTGTTGTTGTGCACTCTCCTCAAACAATAGCATGATATTTTTTCACTGTAATAGCTACTGTAAATTGGACAGTGCAGTTAGATTAACAAGAATGTAAGCTTTCTGCCCATATAAGACATGTCTATGTCCTGGAAAGTTTTCTGTTACATACAACAGTCATACAAATCACATTAGCGCATGTTAGCTCAACCGTCCCGTTTAGAGGTTAAGGTTACTCGGAGCAAGATAAATTCCCCTCTCCACTCGCCGCCATCTTCTTCGCCCCCCCCCAGAAAACTTTATAAATGTTTTGCTCCATGAAGTAATCCAAGAATGTGTACGCCGTCATCTTGCCTATTTCAAATCTTCTCTCATTGATCGAGACAGGTGAGTATCATCATGACATGCGGCACTTTGGGGTATGACACCCACCTGTCTTTTCTAAATTCAAACGAACCCCATGCAACTAGACATGGACTTTTAGAAGACATTGGTTGTTTTCCAAGTCAGAAATTGAGGAAGTATCTACAAGTTAAGGTTGGTTGAAAATTCTCTGTGCTACGCCAAACAGTACCTATCTCATAATGCCTGTCCACCAGCTTAAACAGAGTAATGGTCTGACTAGGCAATATTTGTTATAGCTAGTTAGGCCTATGGACCAGGAAAACACAGACAAATCAACATGGCATTTTCAGCATGAAATGTCAGTTGACGTAACCATTAATTTGTTACAGTGGGCCTGTAAGTGGATGTCAACTTGCTAACGGACTTCAATAAATGTCTCCACAACCATGAGCGTATATATTTCACCTTGACTGTGACCGCACGCGCTAAAGATTTGAATGCATGGCAGAGTGATGGCAAGTTCATGAGAATGTAACTAACAACTGGTATGTCTACTCATCTTTTTCGTCTGATCACCGAAAGGATGCCTTCCTCAATTTTGCTTTCTAGTAATTGGGTGAATGTTTCTCGACAAATGCGACGAATTGAAGCGTTTTCCGTTTCAAACCAGAGGCTGAGCCAGAAGTGGAGCACATGTTCATCTCGGACATCACGTCAGACAGTTTACGCCTGGCCTGGACTGCGGATGAAGAAATGTTTGATAGATTTGTGATCAAAATTAGGGACTCCACAAAGTTTGTGCATCCACAATAATTAATTGTCCTCGGTGATGAGCGAACCAAAAATTTAACAGGACTCACTAGCGGCACCGAGTACGAAATCGAGCTGTACGGTGTCACATTGGAACGGAGCTCCCAACCAATTACCGGTGTTGCTCGACCAGGTATTTTAATAGAGGACCTATTTTCTGACAGTGGGATCTATCAGTGAGTGCCAAAGCACAATGTGGTCTACATCTCACACAACTTTTAACTGTCTGGTTTCTCTGGAAACGGGTGTCTACAAGAAACAATAGGCTACTGTTCTTTGTTTGACTGGGTTTTCTAATACTATATTTTGTTTTGACTGGTTTTATTTTTTCAAGAGGTATGCCTTCAGGGAAATGTCTTAATTGCCACTGATCATTCTTTGATGTGCTAATAGTCCTAGGCATGTGAGCATACTTCAGGGTTCAAGGGCCTACCAATTGGTTTTGCATGTCTCTTTTTCCCCATTTGACATTATTTTCAGGAATATGGAGACACCATCTTTTTGCATTCGATTTGTGGTGCTTCTTATGCTTGGCTTTAAATGCTGATCAAATTCCATGTGTTTTGATGCCCATTATAGATTCATTTTCATAGCCTATACATTTTACTGACCACTGAACTGGTTAAAGAGTTAAAGACACAAACATATTAGCTTTTTTGCAGCATGTTTGACAAAAGTTTCATGTGTTGGTATTCATGCATTGAAATGTACTCCTTAAATGTACTCCCCTTGATAGCCTATAATAGGGATGTATGATATGCACCACTGTTGATCTGTAGATTGTGGGATGCAGCGCATGTTTCAAGCCTACTCTGGCTGGGGTGATTGTGGTGGGCCTTTGTATGTTTTCAGCAACTGTGTTTTCTCACTGGAATTTCGTGTGAGAAATCATTTTTGCAAAGTTATCATTTTTGCAAAGTCTTTGAGTACATTTGTGTGCTTTTCTGATTTCTCAATGTGCATATTGACACACCATAGGCAATAGGACTTTTGCGTCAAATAAACTGACCTCAGTAGAATTGATTCCTGATCAAAAACCAAACACAAACAGATCAATCTAACTTTTGTTGTTTTTGTGCTGGCCTTTTCAACCCTGACCCCTTCAACCCTGACCCCATCACTGTGCCAGGCCTGGGTGCTCCAAGGGGCATTCGCTTCTCTGAGGTGACCGAGTCCTCGGCCATAGTCCACTGGACCATGCCTCATGACAGAGTGGACAGCTACCGCATCATCTATGTGCCTCTCCAAGGAGGTGAGTGAACAGGCTTTAATAGTGACAGTTAAGTCTACCCATTATAGTAAGGATATTGGACTGCATTTATATAGTACTTTAGGCCTCAAAAGGGCTTAATGTTGGATGATTTAGGAGGAATTTTCTCTCCTCACACAATTTTCTAATTGGATAAAGCACTCCCTCTAATGGAACATAGAGTAATCACAAGGTTTCTTCACACAACCACAGTAGTCTCTCCAACTGCTACCAACAGAGGGAAAGGAAATGATTTCCTTGAAGTGGATTTAACAATACAATTGAACACAAATTAAATCTGTTCATGAAAATGTATTGACTCTTGAGTAGAATAATGTAATGCGACAAACATACAATATTTTCTCTCATCAACAGGTAGCCCAATGACAGTGCTTGTGGATGGGACTGAGACCCAGGCCTTGCTGCCTAACATGTTGCCAGGGGTGACCTACCAGGTGAACATATTCGCTATGAAGGGCCTGGAGGAGAGTGACCCAGGGACAGACACCATCACCACAGGTGTGTGCGACTTCTGTTTAGCCTTCATTTACATCACTCTGAATTGACCTTTTACTAAATACATTAAATTACATAATACATTTACATTAGTCACAGTGCTATGAGGAGAATAGACAAGTGTCTGGTCATATACATACACACATAAACAGGTCCCCTGTAGCTCAGTTGGTAGAGCATGGCGCTTACAACGCCAGGGTTGTGGGTTCATTTCCCATGGGGGGCCAGTATGAAAAATGTATGCACTCACTAATGGATAAGAGCATCTGCTAAATGACTAAAATGTCATACATAGACATTATGAGCGTTTCATAAATAATTAGCTTTCATACATTCACACTCAGTAGCACATATAGTACTTCTCTACTTGTCCCAACCAGTCAATTATTCAAGGAATAAGTATGACATCATTGTATAGGGGCAGTCGTAGTGCTGTTGCGGTGACCATATTACCGCCACACCCGCAGTCATGAGTCATGACTGCAGTAAAATTCCACGTGACCATTGCGTCACGATAATCTCCTTTTATGCACTCTGGACATGCTTTGGTATTGAGTACCCAATTTGCTAACGACCATCAGGTCCTTATCACCTGGCACTTGGGGCTATATTGTCCCTCTAACCACTCTGGCCTCAATGCAAATGCATACGCAAATCACATCAAACACATATCATCAAAACAGTAGCCCTAAAGTACTTTTAAAACTCACCTCACTGTGATGATCAATTTTAAGAAAGAAGTTCAACAGCAGGTTGAAACAGTGTAAAACATGGTTGTTGTGGATGTTGTTTCAAAGCCTAACACAACGAAATGGACAGTGCTTTCTAAGGTGATGATTAATTCAAAACACCCATATGCATAGATTTATGAGCCCAAGCCAGATTTCTTTTTACTGAATTAAAATGAGGATTGTGCCATTATGCCATACATAGCCTACCGTATATTACGCATGGCAGAAAAACATAAAACAAAACTGATTTAAGATATCTTTGGTACATAATTGGTCTAGCCTATACTCCAAAATTAAAGAAATTCGAGTAATCGCCTTTGAGTGTGGACTGTATTATTATGCATACTGTATGGACTGGTTACCTTATGCTAAGCTCCAAAATGTATATCCATGAGGAGAGTATGTTTAGCCCTAGGCGATGCTGTTGGTTCATTGATTGTGCAGGGCGGTTTACAGTTAGCCTACAATTAGTGAATTTGTATTTGATATTGAATAGGGCATTTTTTTATATTTTCATAATTCATTAGGTGACACAATAGCGTTACATATAGGCCTACAGAATATCTCACCACCATGCGTTTCCATCTCCTCCTCTCTCTCCTTTACTACTTTCTCGAGCACGCAGATGGGCTGTCAACACTTTACTGAAATATGTTTTGTTGAGAAAACGTGTTACTATCGATGTTGCCGAACAGATTTGGTTTCCCAAATTAAGCACGGGGTAGCTGCAGCAACAAGGCTGGAGAGCCATGCATGGCATACAGAGTTGAGCGGAATATCACCTGTCGGGTCAGCGAGAGCATGCTCCGCCATAAAACCGAAGTAGACAAAACGGACCAGTGGGAAAGCGCGCAGCCTTCATTCGCTATTCGAGTGCATACAGATTACATGTCTTTTTCCCCTGCCCCCTGTTCCTGTCCATTTGATAAAGGGCCATTCTAAATCGAAACAAATTTAACATAGGCTATTAGTAAAGACGAGATTAAATTGAGAATAGTCTGAGGGGTGAAAATATGATCACTTGATGAGAGAACAGCTGTGCAGCCTGTGGCAAGGAACAGAGCACAAGCTTTTTTTGCTACGTTCTCAAATCATCAAATCAATCAAATTTTATTGGCCTATAGTCGCACCATGTAGCCCATATATGTTTTGATTTCTAAGACATTCTAAGGTTTGTATCATTCACAACTAAAGTTGCCAAATAACTATAAATCTAGCATATAGGACCTGTTTCAAATTATCACTTTTATGTTCAACATAGCCACTTCATATGCGCAGTCGCTCCATAATGGGAAAAATATAAATTATATTATTTTTACTATAAAATAATATAAAATAAAATAATGGCACAGGACTTATAAGCATACCGTATCTTGTCAGCTAAATGAACACGCATACATCCTATGACATGGAACATAGCCAGATACTGTACATATAAAATAAAATAAAATGAAATTGTATTTGTCACATGCACTGAATACAACAGGTGTAGACCTTACAGTGAAATGCTTACTTACAAGTCCTTAACCAACAACGCAGTTTTAAGAAAGAATACCCCCCAAAAATCACACAAACAAATACAATATAAAATAATAGGAAATAAAAGTAACAAATCATTAAAGAGCAGCAGTAAAAATAACAATAGCGAGGCTATATACAGGGGATACTGGTACCAAGTCAATGTGCAGGGGCACCGGTTAGTCGAGGTAATTGAGGTAATATGTACATGTAGGTAGAGTTATTAAAGTGACTACAGCAGCGTAAAAGAGGGGGGAGGGGCAATGCAAATAGTCTGGGTCGCCATTTGATTAGATATTCAGGAGTCTTATGGCTTGGGGGTAGAAGCTGTTTAGAAGCCTCTTGGACCTAGACCTGGCGCTCCGGTACCGCTTGCCGTGCGGTAGCAGAGAGAACAGTCTATGTCTAGGGTGGCTGGATTCTTTGACAATTTTTAGGGCCTTCCTCTGACACCGCCTTGTATAGAGGTCCTGGATGGCAGGAAGCTTGGCCCCAGTTGCCATACCAGGCAGTGACGCAACTAGTCAGGATGCTCTCGATGGTGCAGCTGTAGAACCTTTTGAGGATCTGAGGACCCATGCCAAATCTTTTTAGTCTCCTTAGGGGGAATAGGTTTTGTCGTGCACGACTGTCTTGGTGTGCTTGGACCATGTTAGTTTGTTGGTGATGTGGACACCAAGGAACTTGAAGCTCTCAACCTGCTCCACTACAGCCCCGTCGATGAGAATAGGGGCGTGCTCGGTCCTCTTCTTTTTCCTGTTGTCCACAATCATCTCCTTTGTCTCGATCACGTTGAGGGAGAGGTTGTTGTCCTGGCACCACAATGCCAGGTCTCTGACCTCCTCTCTATAGGCTGTCTCATCGTTGTTGTCGGTGATCAGGCCTACCACTGTTGTGTCATCGGCAAACTTAATGATGGTGTTGGAGTCGTGCCTGGCCATGCAGTCATGAGTGAACAGGGAGTACAGGAGGGGACTGAGCACACACCCCTGAGGGTCCCCTGTGTTGAGGATCAGCGTGGCGGATGTGTTGTTACCTACCCTTACCACCTGGGGGCGGCCCGTCAGGAAGTCTAGGATCCAGTTGCAGACGGAGGTGTTTAGTCCCAGGGTCCGTAGCTTAGTGATGAGCTTTGAGGGCACTATGGTGTTGACCGCTGAGCTATAGTCAATGAATAGCATTCTCACATAGGTGTTCCTTTTGTCCAGGTGTGAAAGGGCAGTGTGGAGCGCAATAGAGATTGCATCATCTGTGGATCTGTTGGGGCGGTATGCAAATTGGAGTGGGTCTAGGGTTTCTGGGATAATGGTGTTAATGTGAGCCATGACCAGCCTTTCAAAGCACTTCATGGCTACAGACGTGAGTGCTACGGGTCGGTAGTTATTTAGGCAGGTTACCTTAGTGTTCTTGGGCACAGGGACTATGGTGGTCTGCTTGAAACATGTTGGTATTACAGACTCAGACAGGGAGAGGTTGAAAATGTCAGTGAAGACACTTGCCAGTTGGTCAGCGCATGCTCGGAGTACACGTCCTGGTAATCCGTCTGGCCCTGCGGCCTTGTGAATGTTGACCTGTTTAAAGGTCTTACTCACATCGGCTACGGAGAGCGTGATCACACAGTCGTCCGGAACAGCTGATGCTCTCCTGCATGTTTCAGTGTTACTTGCCTCAAAGCGAGCATAGAAGTGATTAGCTCATCTGGTAGGCTCATGTCACTGGGCAACGGTTGTGCTTCCCTTTGTAGTCTGTAATAGTTTGCAAGCCCTGCCACATCTGACGAGCGTTGGAGCCGGTGTAGTACGATTCGATCTTAGTCCTGTATTGACGCTTTGCCTGTTTGATGGTTCATCGGAGGGCATAGCGGGATTTCTTATAAGCTTCCGGGTTAGAGTCCCGCTCCTTGAAAGTGGCAGCTCTACCCTTTAGCTCACTGCGGATGTTGCCTGTAATCCATGGCTTCTGGTTGGGGTATGTACGTACAGTCACTGTGGAGACGACGTCATCGATGCACTTATTGATGAAGCCAGTGACTGATGTGGTGTACTCCTCAAAGCCATCAGAAGAATCCCGGAACATATTCCAGTCTGTGCTAGCAAAACAGTCCTGTAGCTTAGCATCTGCTTCATCTGACCACTTTTTTTTATTGACCGAGTCACTGGTGCTCCCTGCTTTAGTTTTTGCTTGTAAGCAGGAATCAGGAGGATAGAATTATGGTCAGATTTGCCAAATGGAGGGCGAGGGAGAGCTTTGAACACGTCTCTGTGTGTGGAATAAAGGTGGTCTAGAGTTTTTTTTCCCTCATTTAACATGCTGGTAGAAATGAGGTAAAATGGATTTAAGTTTACCTGCATTAAAGTCCCCGGCCACTAGGAGTGCCGCCTCTGGATGAGTGTTTTCCTGTTTTCTTATGTCTGTATACAGTTCATTGAATGCGGTCTTAGTGCCAGCATCGGTTTGTGGTGGTAAATAGATAGCTACGAAGAATATAGATGAAAACTCTCTTGGTAGATAGTGTGGTCTACAGCTTATCATGAGATACTCTACCTCAGGCGAACAAAACCTTGAGACTTCCTTAGATATCGTGGACCAGCTGTTGTTTACAAATATACATAGACCGCCACCCCTTGTCTTACCAGAGGCTGCTGTTCTATCCTGCCGATACACTGCATAACCCGCCAGCTCTATGTTATTCATGTCTTCGTTTAGCCACGACTCGGTGAAACAGAAGATATTACAGTTTTTTATGTTCTGTTGGTAGGATATACGTGCTTGTAGTTCGTCCACTTTATTATCAAGCGATTGTAAATTGGCAAATAGTATCGATGGCAGAGGCTGATTAGCCACTCGTCGCCGGCTCCTTACCAGACGCCCCGATCTCCTTCAGCAATATCTCTATTTCTTTCTACTGCTAATGAATGGGATAAGGGCCCTGTCGGGTGTCTGGAGCAAATCCCTCTCGTCCGACTCATTAAAGAAAAAGTATTTGTCCAGTTCAAGGTGAGTAATCGCTGTTCTGATGTCCAGAAGCTCTTTTCGGTCATAAGAGACGGTAGCAGCAACATTATGTACCAAATAAGTTACAAACAATGTGAAAAAACACACAAAATAGCACGGTTGATTAAGAGTCCATAAAACATAGACCTACAAAACAAAAGCCTTTTCATATTATTTTCTTCTGAAATACATTTTCTTCATATCATAATGTTTTTTTTTAGACCTGACTAAATTAAATAATGGTTTTATTGTGATGGTGTAGCCTACATTGAAGGCACGCATCAGCGGCTTGTATGGGTGGAGGCCTGTAGATGCTAAACATATTATGTTAACTAAGGTTACATTAGCGCGAGACCAGCAGTCGTTTGCATGACAAGAACCTGCTGACAAAATGTAATGACCGCCACAGCCCTAGGCAGTCGCAAGTCACAATATTGTCAGTACACATGTTTGTTTGCTGAAGTTGTTGTGGCTGCAGGCCTTTGTGTGTAACAAGCCTGTGTGTTTTCCTCCCCCTTAGCTCTGGACAGGCCTCAGGGTCTTTCTGCTGTCAACGTCACTGACACAACCGCCCAGCTGCTATGGCAACCCACTCGGGCCACTGTCGATGGCTACGTCATCACCTACAGTGCAGATTCAGGTGTGTGTGTTTCGCAAGAGTCCCAAGGCACAGATTGCCAGGAGCTGACTTGTATTTGTGTACATGATGCATTTATCATTAGCCAAAGAGACACAGCACAACAGGAGTGTTGGTAGTGGTAACATTGTTCTCTGTCCTCTGTCCTCTGTTGTCTGCAGTGTCCCCAGTGATGGAGCATGTTTCTGGGAACACAGTGGAGTTTGAGATGGGCTCTCTGGTCCCTGCCACCCACTACACAGTTGGGGTATACGCCATGAGGGAGGCACAGAAGAGTGGCACCACCACCACCGAATTCACCACAGGTAGCGCTCCAATTAGATGTTTTATATAGGAGCATTGGGTCTGATTTTCAATGAAAAATCTAACTCTGTGTGTAGTATTTTATTGTTCACACATTTTATTCTGTGCAGTATTGTATTGTCCATAAATTCAATAATAAAGGGAAAATCCACTCAAACACAATCTTTTGGCATTTTGCATCATTATGATGATGTGGCCGGTGACATTTTGCTTCTTGAAAGTAAAATATCTTAAAAACTTGACTGCTCACATGCAAAACATGTTGCTACTGTATCAACAGTGGTCTAACTAAAAAAATTCCCAAAAGATCGCTTTTGAGGGGATTTTCCCTTTTACATGGGTTACATATCATATGTAACACATGTATAATATAGTGTTGTGTATATGATCCTTCCACCTCCCTTTTTTATCTGTAGATGTGGATTCTCCTCGTGACCTGGTGGCCAGTAATGTCCAGACAGACAGTGCCACTCTCACTTGGAAGCCCCCGCGTGCCGCCATCACCGGATACGTCCTCACCTTCACCTCATCTGACAGCACAGTCCGGGTACGTAGGTCTTTTAAATGAGTCAGCACACACTGGCTTCAATTCAATCAATCACTCGTGGCTATTTTACAGGTACATTTTCCAAAGTGGTTTACATTATGAATAAAGATTGAATTGATTTGAATACAGGAAGTGGTCCTGAGCCCTACATCCACATCATACAGCATGACTCAGCTGAGTGGCACTACCGAGTACAACGTCAGGCTACAGGCCATCGCTGGAGCCCAGCGGAGCCACCACGCCACCACCGTCTTCACCACCAGTAAGTAGACTGCTACACAACATTTTCTTCTCCTCACAGCTTTACATTGGGCAGATGTCAAATGATATCCTATTTCCTATGTAGTGCACTGTTTTTGACAAGAGTGAGTGTGTACACGTGTCTGCCTGTGCGTGTAGCCGGAGTGTTGTACAGATACCCTAAGGACTGCTCGCAGGCTCTGCTGAATGGAGACACTACCTCTGGCATCTACACCATCTACCTGGGAGGAGACGAGAGCCAGCCCATCCAGGTCTACTGTGACATGACCACTGATGGAGGCGGATGGATGGTGAGGAACACACACACACACACGCACACACACACAGGTCTAAACACCAGGTTTGATTGGATTTACCTTTACATGTTTGTGAAAGCCAAAGAGACCAGGGCTTGCATGACAGGTTCTGTGAACTCTCTTTTACAGGTGTTCCTGAGGCGCCAGAGTGGAAAGCTGGAGTTCTTTAGGAACTGGAAGAATTACACTGGTGGCTTTGGGGATATTAATGCTGAATTCTGGTTTGGTGAGTCCACATCTCTCCACCCCTCCTTATGTTTATCTTTTTATTCAGTATTTGTGGCACATGCGGGAATCAAACCACAATCCTGGTGTTGCATCACCATGCTCCAACCAATTGAGCCATCTAATCAAATCAAATCCAATTTTTTTGGTCGCATACACATATTTAGAAGATGTTATTACAATTGTAACAAAATGCTTGTGTTCCTAACTCCAGCAGTGCAGTAATATCTAACAATACACAGATCTAAAAGTAAAATAATGGAATTAAGAAATATATTAATATTAGGACGAGCAATATCATAGTCCGGAGTATATGTATATATATATATATATATATATATATATATATATATATATATATATATATATATATATATATATATATATATATATGTGATGGGATGTATAGACATTATAGACATTATGGACAGTATGTGGATAGAATATTTAGTATATCTGTAGAATACGTAGAATAGTGTATATATACAGCAATAGTTTAATAGGATGGCATTGACTAGAATACAGTATATACACATGAAATAAGTAAAACAGTATGTAAACATTATTAAAGTGACCAGTGTTCCATTATTAAAATGACCAGTGATTCCATGTCTATGTACATAGGGCAGCAGCCTCTAATGTGCAGGGTTGAGTAACCGGGTGTAGCCGGCTAGTGACAGTGACTAAGTTCAGGGCAGGGTACTGGACGGAGGCCGGCTAGTGAGTGCTATTTAACAATCTGATGGCCTTGAGATAGAAGCTGTTTTTCAGTCTCTCGGTCCCAGCTTTGCTGCACCTGTACTGACCTCGCCTTCCGGATGATAGCGGGTGAACAGGCCGTGGCTCGGGTGATTGAGGTTCTTGATGATCTTTTTGGCCTTCCTGTGACATCAGGTGCTGTAGGTGTCCTGGAGGGCAGGCAGTGTGCCCCCGGTGATGCGTTGGGCAGACCGCACCACCCTCTGGAGAGCCCTGCGTTTGCGGGCAGTGCAGTTGCCATACCAGGCAGTGATACAGCCAGACAGGATGCTCTCAATGGTGCATCTGTAAAAGTTTGTGAGGGTTTTAGGGGCCAAGCCAATTTCTTCAGCCTCCTGAGGTTGAAGAGGCTCTGTTGCACCTTCTTCACCACACTGTCTGTGTGGGTGGAACATTTCAGATCGTCAGTGATGTGTAAGCCAAGGAACTTCTCCACTGCAGCCCCGTCAATGTGGATGGGGTTGTGCTCCCTCTGCTGTCTCCTGAAGTCCACGATCAGCTCCTTCATTTTGTTGTCATTGAGGGAGAGGTTATTTTTCTGGCACCACTCCGCCAGGGCCCTCACCTCCTCCCTGTTGGCTGTCTCGTCGTTGTTGGTAATCAGGCCTATTACTGTTGTGTCGTCTGCAAACTTGATGATTGAGTTGGAGGCGTGCGTGGCCATGCAGTCATGGGTGAACAGGGAGTACAGGAAGCGGCTGAGCACGCACCCTTATGGGGCCCCTGTGTTGAGAATCAGCGTAGTGGAGGTGTTGTTTCCTACCTTCACTACCTGGGGGCGGCCCGTCAGGAGGTCCAGGACCCAGTTGCACAGGGTGGGGTTCAGACCCAGGGCCCCAACCCAGGAACCACGGAATGGCACTGTGATGTCCTTTCCTGTTGTTTCAGGTCTGGCCAACCTCCACAAGATGACAACAGCAGGCCAGTACGAGCTGCGTGTGGACCTGAGGGACAACGGGGAGTCGGCCTATGCTCAGTATGACAAGTTCACCATCGCAGAACCCCGCAGCCGCTACAAGATGCACATAGGAGGGTTCAGCGGCACAGCAGGTAAGGACAATGATGATAATAGCTTTGTTTACTAGTGATCCTGCATAGAACATCAAATCAAATCTGGATTTCATTCAACTCCATTTAAATATCCCAATACACTTTACAGTAAACTGTATAACTCTGATTGACCTATTCACATTTCTTCACACCAGTCACTGTGTGCCACTTGTTTCCTAGGTGACTCTATGACTTATCATCAGGGCCGGCCCTTCTCCACGTATGACAATGACAATGACATCGCCGTCACCAACTGTGCCCTGTCCTATAAGGGTGCCTTCTGGTACAAGAACTGCCATCGTGTCAACCTTATGGGGAGATATGGTGACGATAGTCACAGCAAGGTACGGATGTGTGACCTACAAAGTATTGGCCGTCTTTCTCCTTCACAAAATCAACGTGTGTGTGTGTGTGTGTGTGTGTGTAAAAAATGTATCCTTTTTTCAGGGTATCAACTGGTTCCATTGGAAGGGACACGAGCATTCAATACAGTTCGCCGAAATGAAGATTAGACCCGTCAACTTCAGAAACGTTGAAAGTCGAAGGAAAAGATCATAGACTTTATACTGCCCCCCCAGCTCTCTCTCCCCCCCCCCCCCCCTTGACCCTCCTCTGACCCTCAATCTTCAGTTCACCAAGCCGCACATCAAGCAAGGACAATCATGTAACTGAATGTGTTTTTATCCAACTAGCTGTCAATATTGGGATGGATACGTTAAACCAAAGACGGCACAATCTGATTGGCGGGAGAAAAAACATTTGTTTGGTGGAGGGTTTAGAATGGACTGAATTGGCACTTTTGTGTGTTTGATTTATTTTATTGTTTGTGTTCATTGGAAAATTGACAAGCAAAACATGTCTCCTTATAGGTCCAAAGATATTTCAATATGCTAATTAGGAATAAGGCAGATTGATTATGAAATGTGAAACAATGAAAGGGTCAAAAGAGACCTATTCCAACTTTGACTCTTGCTCCTACGTTCTAATCTTCCACACTGTCACGTTCTCTCTCTCTCTCTGGCAGTTGATTGAAAAACTGTCTGAGCATTTAAAACCCGTTGTACATTACTGTAGACAGCACTGTTGAACTTTTCAACAAGCAACATTTCAGAGTCACGTGGTAATAATAACGTGGCTTGATGCCACATCCCTCAGTCTCCCCAAGGAGGGAGAAAATACATCTATTGAGGTTAACAAAGTTTCCCTCGATTCATACAGTAAATCCTTCTACAGACTTGAGGGCAGGACCGACTAAATTAGGCATCATTTGTTTCATGTTGAGTGATTGATATTTAGAATTACATTTTCTATTATTCCCAACCGATTTGAATTTATTAACACTATTTCCACATATACAACAAAGTGGGAAAACTGTTCTTGAGAAGATCATGGTAGGGGTTTCAACCACGGACATAATTGAATACCGGTTTACATTATGCTTTTATTTTGTTTTCAACTGAATTAAAAATAGATTTCTATATGTAACCCTCCATACAATAAAAGATACTTTGTTAAAAGGTGTCAGCACTTTTTTGGGCTGCCCATATCAAACATACCAGTACCCTTTACATACAGTACCAGTTTTCTATTAACAGCAGATGGCAGTGTTCAGTCTTCATGTGTTCATGCCTTCATCATAAGAAAATGACTAATCAGTATGCAACATCACACAGATTGAGAGTATATTAACTAATAGGTCTACAATTTAAATAGCACATTTATTCAACCAACAATAGCACACATCAACTAACTTCTGTAAAAGTGGCTCTTTAATGTTTTTTTGTTTGTAATGTAAGGTAAACAATTAAAAAATAAGCGGAAATCAAAAGGATTCATTATTAGGAGAATACATATACATTTTTTTTGTTGACTGCAAAAAATCAAAGAACCACAGAAGATATCCATGCTAAGGATTTATCACTGTCATCTCAAATGTAGGTTTAGGTTTAATTTATTTGCACCAAAGAAAATTAGTGATAAACAACAATACAGATAAAAACAAATATATAAAAAATGGTGTGCAGGTGTGGTTGGATGCCCAAGGGCTTATATAAAAACCACATCACAAAAAAATATATACAATACATAAATACAAAAAATTAAAAAGGTTAGTTAAAACGGATAACAGAGTTGCATTACAACCTGTAATTTAAATGGATTTTTATTTGGATTTTATGTAATGGACATACACAAAATAGTCCAAATTGGTGAAGTAAAATGAAAAAAATAACTTGTTTCAACAAATTCTAAAAAATTAATAACGGAAAAGTGGTGAGTGCATATGTATTCACCCCCTTTGCTATGAAGCCCCTAAATAAGATCTGGTGCAACTAATTACCTTCAGAAGTCACATAATTTGTTAAATAAAGTCCACCTGTGTGTAATCTAAGTGTCACATGATCTGTCACATGATGTCAGTATATATACACCAGTTCTGAAAGACCCCAGAGTCTGTAATACCACTAAGCAAGGGGCACCACCAAGCAAGCGGCACCATGAAGACCAAGGAGTTCTCCAAACAGGTCAGGGACAAAGTTGTGGAGAAGTACAAATCAGGGTTGCGTTATAAAAAAATATCAGAAACTTTGAACATCCCACGGAGCACCATTAAATCCATCATAAAAAAATTGAAAGAATATGGCACCACAACAAACCTGCCAAGAGAGGGCCGCCCACCAAAACTCACGGACCAGGCAAGGAGGGCATTAATCAGAGAGGCAACAAAGAGACCAAAGATAACCCTGAAGGAGCTGCAAAGCTCCACAGCGGAGATTGGAGTATCTGTCCATAGGACCACCTTAAGCTGTACTCTCCACAGAGCTGGGCTTTACGGAAGAGTGTCCAGAAAAAAGCCATTGCTTAAAGAAAAAAAGAAGCAAACACATTTGGTGTACGCCAAAAGCCATGTGGGAGACTACCCAAACATATGGAAGAAGGTACTCTTGTCAGGTGAGACTAAAATTGAGCTTTTTGGCCATCAAGGAAAACGCTATGTCTGGTACAAACCCAACACCTCTCATCACCCCGAGAACAACATCCCCACAGTGAAGCATGGTGGTGGCAGCATCATGCTGTGGGGATGTTTTTCATCGGCAGGGACTGGGAAACTGGTCAGAATTGAAGGAATGATGGATGGCACTAAATACAGGGAAATGTTTGAGGGAAACCTGTTTCAGTCTTCCAGAGATTTGAGACTGGGACGGAGGTTCACCTTCCAGCAGGACAATGACCCTAAGCATACTGCTAAAGCAACACTCGAGTGGTTTAAGGGTAAACATTTAAATGTCTTGGAATGGCCTAGTCAAAGCCCAGACCTCAATCCAATTGAGAATCTGTGGTATGACTTAAAGATATCTGTACGCCAGCGGAACCCATCAAATTTGAAGGAGCTGGAGCAGTTTTGCCTTGAAGAATGGGCAAAAATCCCAGTAGCTGGATGTGTCAAGCTTATAGAAACATACCCCAAGAGACTTGCAGCTGTAATTGCTGCAAAAGGTGGCTCTAAAAAGTATTGACTTTGGGGGGGTAAATAGTTATGCACGCTCAAGTTTTCTGTTTTTTTGTCTTATTTCTAGTTTGTTTCACAATAAAAAATATTTTGCATCTTCAAAGTGGTAGGCATGTTGTGTAAATCAAATGATACAAACCCCAAAAACATCAATTTTAATTCCAGGTTGTAAGGCAACAAAATAGGAAAAATGCCAAGGGGGGTGAATACTTCTGCAAGGCACTGTAAGTATTAAGACCCTTTACTCAGTACTTTGTTGAAGCACCTTTGGCAGCGATCACAGCTTCGAGTCATCTTGGGTATGACGCTACAAGCTTGGCACACCTGTATCTGGGGAGTTTCTCCCATTCTTCTCTGCAGATCCTCTCAAGCTCTGTCAGGTTGGATGGGGAGCGTCGCTGCACAGCTATTTTCAGGTCTCTCCAGAGATGTTCGATCGGGTTCCAGTCCCGGCTCTGGCTGGGCCACTCAAGGACATTCAGAGACTTGTCCCGAAGCCAGTCCTGTGTTGTCTTGGTTGTGTGCTTAGGGTCGTTGTCCTGTTGGAAGGTGAACCTTCACCCCAGTCTTAGGTCCTGAGCGCTCTGGAGCAGGTTTTCATCAAGGATCTCTCTGTACATTGCTCCGTTCATCTTTCTCTCAATCCTGACTAATCTCCCTGTCCCTGCCGCTGAATAACATCCCCACAGCATGATGCTGCCACCCCAATGCTTCACCTTAGGGATGGTGCCAGGTTTCCTCCAGATGTGATGCTTGGCATCCAGGCCAAATAGTTCAATCTTGGTTTCATCAGACCAGAAAATCTTGTTTCTCATGGTCTGAGAGTCCTTTAGGTGCCTTTTGGCAAACTACAAGCGGGCTTTCAGGTGCCTTTTACTGAGGAGTGGCTTCCGTCTGGCAACTCTGCCATAAAGGCCTGATTGGTGGAGTGCTGCAGAGATGGTTGTCCTTCTGGAAGGTTCTCCCATCTCCACAGAGGAACTCTGGAGCTCTGTCAGAGTGACCATCGGGTTCTCAGTCACCTCCCTGACCAATGCCCTTCTCCCCTGATTGCTCAGCCAACTCTAGGAAGAGTCTTGGTGGTTCCAAACTTCTTCCATTTAAGAGTGATGGAGGCCACTGTGTTCTTGGGGACCTTCAATGCTGCAGAATTTTTTTAGTAGCCTTCCCCAGATCTGTGCCATGACACAATCCTGTCTCGGAGCTCTACGGACAATTCCTTCGAACACATGGCTTGGTTTTTGCTCTGACATGCACTGTCAACTGTGGGACCTTATATAGACATGTGTGCACCTTTCCAAATGTCCAATCAATTGAATTTACCACAGGTGGACACAGGTTTTCTCTTTGTCATTATGGGGTATTGTGTGTAAATTGATGAGGGGGAAAAAGTATTTATTACATTTTAGAATAAGGCTGTAACGTAACAAAATGTGGAAAAAGTCAAGGGGTCTGAATACATTCTGAATGCAATGTATATGGCATTAAGAATGGCTACTCAAATGACACCCTATTCCCCATATAGCGCACTATTATAATATGGCTCTGGTCAAACATAGTGAACTATATGAGAAATAGGGTGTAATTTCCGATTTACCCAGTATTCCCTGAAACAAAGTGCATTTGTTTGGCAACGTCTCACCTCCATAAGGTTATCCTCAGGTCATTCACAGAGGCCCTATAGAGGTAGGCCTCACTCTTGAAAGGCACTAGGCCCCCCAGGCCGCTATAAAACATAATATATACAACGGATGTGATCCAAAATTAGAAAATGATTCTCGGAACCGTCATGGCGTTGCTGTGTATTGTGCCTGTCAATGTTTGCTCAGAGTTATGTCATTATTTGCTCAAAGAGTTACCACAATTTTGCACAATTTGTCCATTAGACAAGCTGTTCCTACGGATGTAATGTAATTCATGACCTAACCAACCTAACGGTGGTGCTTTTTCAGAAAGCCCAGTTTCAACGTCTGGTAGTTTGTTCGTCATCCCATGTCATATGAGTCAAATAATAATGTATGTGCATGTGTAAATATATTCCATACAGTAATTATGAAAAAATTCATTTAATCAAAAGCAAATTAGTGATGACATTATCATCGATGGTAAACTACTCTGTATGCAAATTCAATAACGCTTTGTATTACCAGATACATACCCCTTTATTAGGCTAATAAATATAGGCCCAATGGCGTAGCGCTGTTTCATGGGGCCCCCCGCAAGGTCTGAGCAAGCCCCCCCCCCCCCCCCCCCTATTGTCCAATAAGTGTTTAATGGCCTTGATTGTTTAATTCTAACATTATATTATTCAAATATGTTTTGTTAGCATTTTGGCATGTTTTTCTAGATTCAGAACATAAAACAACATTTATAAAGCAACTCAGTGACAGAGTTGACAAGCTACTGACGGAGTTGACAACAGATAAAAACAGACATTTTTTTTTTCCTCTAAAAAAATAAATAAAATACAAACATTTGTCAAATATGGAAAATGATTCATTTGAAAATCCCCAATAAAAACATAAAGATTCTATCAGATTTTTCAGCACTCTAACGGAGTTGACGTTCGACAAAGCCTGACAGAGTTGATGTTTTACAGAGTTGGCAAAAGTGAAAAAAAATTCTTAATTCAAGTGGTATATCATTTTTTCCCCAGTTGCTTTATGACTCTAAAACCTAATGAAATGTAACATAGTTGGACCGAAATTCATATTCTATCTTAATCTATCAGGCAGATGGAGTTGACAGTTTATGGTTATGACCATGGTGATTCCAATATTGTTTGTTTAAATCTATGAAAAGTAGAGAACGTTGTTGCAATACATGTAATGAGCACATGAATAAGGGGTCCTTATGGTATAGCTGACCCTGCTCATTCCTGATTAATTTAGGATTTTAGACAAATCTGACGGAGTTGACCAACTCTCCAGACACATCTTTTGGTAATCACAGTTTTGAGAGAAATATTCTTTAAAGTCACAGAGGGCTATTGCAAGAAACTACATAAGATCATTTTTCAGTTAATATCCATGTCACGATCGTTTAAGGACTCGTGGAACCAAGGCGCAGCGTGGTAAGCGTACATCTTTATTTACGTCCACAACACGAACAAAACAACAAACCAAACGATACGTGAAGTCCTAGGTTAATACACCAAAACAAACCTTATGGAACAAGATCCCACAATAAACAGTGGCAAACAGGCTGCCTAAGTATGGTCCCCAATCAGAGACAACAAGCTACAGCTGCCTCTGATTGGGAACCACCCTGGCCAACATAGAAATACACGAACTAGAACAAAACATAGACAATAACACATAGAAAATCCACACCCTGGCTCAACATATAAGAGTCCCCAGAGCCAGGGCGTGACAATCCATTATCTTTGGAGAGTTTGGAATTGGGATCCTTTGCTCCAGACAAAGGCATTTCCAGGCATAGAGCAGACAATGAAATGAATAATGAATATATCCCTTATAGAATTCCCTTAAATGTAAATTCTAAGCTCAAATAATGCAACAAAATCAATTGTTTTCAACTATAAATATAAAGTTTCCCTGACAGACAATGATTTCTCCGACTTTCAAGAATCTCTGAGCTAATTTCCTGCTATTCTACACATTTTGTCATGAGGCTGAGAGAAAATGTAGCAGTTTTATGTGTAGCAGGCTTATGACATGCACCCGGGGGGGCCCCAAAGCTTGTGGGCCCCCCGCCTTGTGGGGGCTGCGGGGGGGGGTGCTACGCCAGTGTGTAGGCCTATTTTTTTTTTCACTTTCATCGTTTATCCTTTTGAATCAAATGGGCAATGAAGAAGTAGTTCCACATTTCCACATTGTACCAGTCCACATTGTGCAAAGTTTTAGCGTGCATCCGGAGGGAACCTGTTTACATTGGCCATCACATGTGGCCTCAGTGGAACTCATTGGATTGTCATTAATCACGTTTTTCAAGGAAATCTTTTCCCAAGAGTTTGTTGTATGTCTGTGTTATATTTGAATTGGCTGTACTCTCACAGTCCAGAGTCCATGACACTGTGGCCCGACACATTGAAATCATCTGACACAGGCTTGTCACTGTCTTCCACACTTTCCACACTACTAAAAAAATGTAAATAAGACAGGGAAAGTGATCCATTTCATGTTTCATCTCATCTCGTTCAGCCACACTACAGCTGTACATGTGAAGGCCCTAAAGGCTTAAAAAGGTGTGTTTGTATAAACAAGAGATTTCATTTAGCACCCTGTCGTGCCCCTTCAAGAAAGAGCTAGACAGGGTAGGTTGGAATTGAAGCCAAAGCTAAATCTCCCAATCTTAATGACTACATCCATCATGTTTGAAATTATATATAACATAGATGACAGGTTTGAGCATAAAGACAGATGTTTTTTTCTGGACAAGTCTGAGCCCGGGGATCCAATTGGAAATGAATTTTTTCAAGGAACTCACTATTTGCCTTCTAGAAACTCACTTGTTCAATTCACATTTCTCTGCCAAGAATGATCAGCCCATCCTTTTTCTTGTTGGATGGAGCCCATGTTTAACCCAAAGACATCCTGGTCCAACATAGAAACAGACACCAGATGAAAAGTAGATGTATTCGGAGATAAAGAGGTCTCTAGGAGCTTTATAGTCAAGGTTATCTGTGATGCTTTGAGTGTTTTACAACCCCTTAGTGCATTAATAATGCAATCAGTAGGTAGGCATAGGTGAATGATGATCCGGCAACATACTAGGATATTACATTTTACATGAAAAATACACACTCACATTAGCTTTACATGATGATCAGTATCTTTCTAATCATAGAGGCTTTTCCATTCCCATACTTAAGAATCGATAACAGAGAACATGAGACAAATTGTCCACAAGACACAAAGGGCTATGGGGAATAATTTGTAGGATTGTAATTGCAAATTTATGCCCCCTGATCACCTCTGCTGACATATTGGAAATTTAAGATGGATGTATTTAACGAATGTGTGCTCGTAATTATGGGTAAGAAAATAAGAGTAGACCTCGCATGATCAGGGTGGCTGAGGGTGTCAGTGACCCCACACGTACACACACACATGTGGAGGTTATTGCCTATCAACATGGTGAATTATCCCCTCTAATGGACCAAAGGGGTGTCATACGAGATAAACAACGCTGCTCATTTAGTTAATTGCTCAGGATCAAATGCATGGATTTCTGTTGCTATTGTTCCTTTTTGTGGAGCGGAGCAATTGCGCCCAGGCGCTATAGGGCCAGATGTTAATGTTTTGATTAAAGGGCAAGAAGGGGAGGGACGGAAGCAGAATTAAATGGTAAATTAATCATTTTATTTATGTTTTCTAAGTCATGACGGTCATTGTAATGTATGAAATATGATGGCATGGTAAACCCGTGTTATTTTGTTTCCGTGGCAATTAAGTTTGTTGCTAAGCGACACCAATGCGAATGAGGCTGTATAAAGGATGAGAGAGAGAGAGAGAGAGAGAGAGAGAGAGAGAGAGAAAGAGAGAGAGAGAGAGAGAGAGAATTTCAGACTCTTTCGCTGCATGCTGGTTGAATTACTATTCATCCTTTTGTACTGGTTGAATTTGTATATTTCTTCCTTTTGTTAAGTTGTACAACAGCATGCATGCCATAACACTCTCCAATCGCTAGTGAAATTAGTATTCCTACTTGTACTACAGGATGTATGAGAAGAAAATACCTTAATTTTACATCCAATATTCTATGGTGATGGAAAAATTTGATGTGCAGAAAAAGGAGCACATAAAGGCAAAAATTGAGTTACTGTACATGAAAAAACTAGTCCATTGAGGGTTACACACATCAGGGCCATAACCTCAATGCCGTTATACCCTAAAGTACCCTGACTCAACTCATTGACTCTATAAAAGCATTTTCCAATATTTCATATAAGGTGATGACATAGCTGACATAGTACATTATATAAAGTGCTGTACATTCATTGTATATGTTGGACTGTGGCCTAAGAAGATTACGACTCTATTAGAGAAGCATGACATGCAGTTACTGTAGGCCTAAAGTACAATCTACTGATGAGAATCTAGTCCATGAGAGGGTCACACATACAGTGCATTCGGAAAGAATTCAGACCCCTTGACTTTTTTCACATTTTGTTACGTTACTAAAATTGATTATTAAAAAATTTCCCCTCATCAGTCTACACACAACACCCCATAATGACAAAGCAAAAACAAGTTTGTATACATTATTGCAAAAATAAAAAATTAATAAAAATCAAATAATACATTTACATAAGTATTCAGACCCTTTACTCAATACTTTGTTGAAGCACCTTTGGCAGCGATTACAGCCTCGAGTCTTCTTGGGTATGACGCTACAAGCTTGGCAAACCTGTATTTGGGGAGTTTCTCTCAATCTTCTCTGCAGATCGTCTCAAGCTCTGTCTGGTTGGATGGGGAGCGTCGCTGCACAGTTATTTTCAGGTCTCTCCAGAGATGTTCGATCGGGTTCAAGTCCAGGCTCTGACTGGGCCACTCAAGGACATTCAGAGACTTGTCCCAAAGCCACTCCTGCGTTGTCTTGGCTGTGTGTTTAGGGTCGTTTTCCTGTTGGAAGGTGAACCTTCGCCCCAGTCTGAGGTCCTGAGTGCTCTGGAGCAGGTTTTCATCAAGGATCTCTCTGTACTTTGCTCCGTTCATCTTTCTCTCGATGCTGACTAGTCTCCAGTCCATGCCACCACAATGCTTCACCGTAGGGATGGTGCCAGGTTTCCTCCATGCGTGATGCTTGGCATTCAGGCCAAAGAGTTCAATCTTGGTTTCATCAGACCAGCGAATCTTGTTTCTCATGGACTGAGAGTCTTTAGGTGCCTTTTGGCAAACTCATGTGCCTGGAAGGTTCTCCCGTCTCCACAGAGGAACTCTGGAGCTCTGTCAGAGTGACCATTGGTTTCTTGTTCACCTCTCTGACCAAGGACCTTCTCCCCCGATTGCTCAGTTTGGCCGGGTGGCCAGCTCTAGGAAGAGTCTTGGTGGTTCCAAAATTCTTCCATTTAAGAATGATGGAGGCCACTGTGTTCTTGGGGACCTTCAATGCGGCAGAAACCCTGCCCCAGATCTGTGCCTGGACACAATCCTGTATCGGAGCTCTACGGACAATTCCTTCGACCTCATGGCTTGGTTTTTGCTCTGACATGCACTGACAACTGTGTAACCTTATATAGACAGGTGTATGCCTTTCCAAATCATGTCCAATCAATTGAATTTACCACAGGTGGACTCCAATCAAGTTGTAGAAACATCTCAAGGATGATCAATGGAAACAGTAAGCACCTGAGCTCAACTTCGAGTCTCATTGCAAAGGGTCTGAATACTTAATAAATAAGATATTTCAGTATTTTCTTTTTAATACATTTGCAAACATTTCTAAAAACCTGTTTTTGCTTTGTCATTAAAAAAAGGCAAGGGGTCTGAATACTTTCCAAATGCACTGTATATAGCAGGGCCACAACCACAATTTCTTTATATCACACATTGATATCTGGGCTAGTAGCATGTTAAACATTCTGATTTGTTTCATCCTTCCAACTAAAAGTCCCAATACGACATATCACTTTACATTTGTATAGTGGGAGAAATTTATATTTTATCCTAATTTTATTTAATTAAAATTTGACCAAAATCATGTCGAGGCGCACTACACGAGCAGCGGATTTGTATTTGTATTTATTAGAGATCCCCATTAGCTGTTGCCAAGGCAGCAGCTACTCTTCCTGGGGTCCAAACACATTAAGGCACTTATGTTATTGTCACGCCCTGATCTAGAGAACTCTTGTTGGTTTGGTCAGGGTGTGAGTTTCAGTTGAGATCTATGTCATTGTATATCTATGTTTAGATCTAGTTTTGTATTTCTATGTTTGGCCGGGTGTGATTCCCAATCAGAGGCAGCTGTCGCTCGTTGTCTCTGATTGGGGATCATACTTAGGTAGCCTGGTTGCCTACCTTAGTTGTGGGATCTTGTTTGTGACTCGTGTTATGCTTGTTGTGTGTAGCCACTGTTTGAGCTTCACGTTTTGTTATTTTGTCAAGTGTTTATTCGTCTTAATAAACATGTACGCATATCACGCTGCACCTTGGTCTGACCCGTCTCTCAACGATCGTGACAGTTATTTATCAAACCAAAGATAAAACAGTACTACATATAACATCCAGAATCACAACAACACACAGCCTTCTGCCCCATTGAAGCGTGCGCATTCTTTTTGTGACGTTGTCAGCTAACCCGTCTGTAAGACGGTGAAGAGCCACATTATACCGACTCCTATTGTTTTTGAAAAAATATTTTGGCACTCTAAATAAAGCCAACTTATTTTCTGACAATATCCTGTGATTTCTTTATTCTGTATTAGCAAAAAAATATGTAATCACTTATACAGCTCGCAGGCTTTATCCACAATATAGCAGGGGGTGTAAAGCCATAACACATACGTATTTCCAGCAGCAGACTATGATTCGACAATGTCAAAAGCCGCACTGAAGTCTAACAAAACAGGATTGGTTGTTTAGCAACAAAACCAACGTGTGCGCAGCTATGGGGCAAAACAGACGGGGTTGGCTTAGATTGTTGACAACTTGCAAACTATATTTTGTCTCCAATGTTTATTGAAAACATAAATAAATTTGCACAATGAGCACTTGTCTCTCAAATACATTGTTACAGTTGTTGGTTAGCTAGCTAGCGAACCACCTACGATTCCCCACATCGCAGTTTCTTGTCATTGTTGCTAGCTATCTGGCCATCCAGAATCACAACAACACACAGCCTTCTGCCCCATTGAAGCGTGCACATTATTTTTGTGACGTTGTCAGCTAACCCGTCTGTAAGACGGTGAAGAGCCACATTATACCAAATCCTATTGTTTTAAAAAATATATTTTGGCACTCTAAATAAAGCCAACTTATTTTCTGACAATATCCTGTGATTTCTTTATTCTGTATCAGCAAAAAAATATGTAATCACTTATACAGCTCGCAGGCTTTTAGCATAGCCCCTTTTAAGCTCCTGGCTTACCACTACCAGCTAACCACTAACTAACCACTAGCAGCCTTGAAACACATACATTATTAGTAGTTCAGCACATCAGCATAAACCTTTACCATTATAGTAGACATTGAAAGTCTATAACCAAACTGGCTAAAACTCTGTTTTTGGCCGAGGGTAGCTATAGCTAGCCACATGCTAAACTGATTGCTACTACTAGCAGCAGTAAATCCAGGTATAATGGCTAACACAAACATTGGCTACCATGATATCCTGCAAGTTATATTGGCCAATAAAGATCGGGCAGTTTAGCAAAAATAAAGACATACCTTGAAATAAACTATGACTTAATCCGATTTGTATTTGACCACTCATTTCTGCAAAACGTGCAAGTATTCTGTTGATGGAGTTGTTGTAGCTTGCTTGCTTGCTAGCTAGCTTATTCCATTGCCAAACACCATTCTAGATCCGTGTCAGTGGGCCAGTTCATTTTGCATGGCCTAGTGCACTTAAATTGTTGGCTATCTACTAGCAACATAACATGACAAAACTCTTTGGCCACTTTAGTACCACAGTGCCTTCAGAAAGTATTCACACCCCTTTACTTTTTCCACATTTTGTTGTGTTACAGCCTGAATTTAAAATGGATTACATTTAGATTTTGTGTCACTGATCTACACACAATACCCCATAATGTCAAGTGGAATTTTGTTTGTGTATTTATTTTTTTATGAATGAAAAATGAAAAGCTGAAATGCCTTGAGTCAATAAGCATTCAACCCCTTTGTTATGGCAAGCCAAAATAAGTTCAGGAGTAAAAATGTGCTTAACATATCACATAATCTGTTGCATGGAGTCATTCTGTGTTCAATAATAGTGTTTAACATGATTTTTGAATGACTACCTCATCTCTGTACCCCACACATACAATTATCTGTAAGGTCCCTCAGTCAACCAGTGAATTTCAAACATAGATTCAACCACAAAGACCAGGGAGGTTTTTCAATGCCTCACAAAGAAGGACACCGATTGGTAGGTGTGTACAACATTTAAAAAGAAGACGCTGAATATCCCTTTGAGCATGCAGTTATTAATTAGGCTTTGGAAAGTGTATTAATACACCCAGTCACTACAAAAATACAGGCGTCCTTCCTAACTCAGTTGCTGGAGAGGAAGGAAACTGCTCAGGGATTACACCATGAGGACAATGGTGATTTTTAAATGGTTACATAGTTTAATGGTTGTGATATGAGAAAACTGAGGATGGATCAACAACATTGCAGTTACTCCACAATACTAACCTAAATGACAGAGTGATATGAAGGAAGCCTGTACAGAATAAGAATATTCCAAAACAAAGCACTTAAGTAATGCAGCAAAATAAATTGCTAAGAAATTATATTTTTGTCCTGAATACAAAGCGTTAATTTTGTGGCAAATCCAACACAACACATCACTTAGTACCACTCTTCCTATTTTCAAGCAAAGTGGTGGCTGCATCATGTTATGGGTATGCTTGTCATCGACAAGAAAGAAACAGAATACAGCTAAGCACAGGCAAAATCCTAGAGGAAAACCTGGTTCAGTGTTCTTTCCAACAGACACTGGGAGACAAATTCACATTTCAGCAGGACAATAATCTAAAACAAGGCCACATCTACACTGGAGTTGCTTACCAATACGACATTGGTAAGTTCCTGTGTGGCCTAATTACAGTTTTGACATAAAGTGGCTTGAAAATCTATGGCAAGACTTGAAAATGGCTTTCTAGCAATGATCAACAATGAACTTGACAGTGCTTGAATACTTTTTTAAAGAATAATGGGCAAATATTGTACAATTCAGGTGTGCCAAGCTCTTACAGACTTACCCAAAAAGACTCGCAGCTGTAATTGCTGCCAAAGGTGTTTCAAGTCACTGTAATTACCCGATTTACCTCCATCCCCAAAGCTGCCCGCTGTCATGCTTTAGTAACACCGGTGGTGTCAGTGGACTTGGAGCTTATATTGACTGTGGGCACAGAACCAGTGTTTTGCCTCAGCTTCATGGTGAATCCACTCTTCCACTGTTGGTACCCATCGTAATCGTTTGGGATAAAGTGAGCACCTGATTTGACTGAAGCGCCAGGGGTTCCCCTGACCTAGTCTGCACGCCGCATCCTCACGAAGCGGTCAAACTTTCTTCCCATCTTCTAGCATTTCAGCCTAACATGAAAGCCACCGCTAAACAGTGGTTGTAGTGCACTGCCGCCACCACCACCAGGCCGTTCCCTTCTTGACGTCAAAGCCTCAATGTATTGTTGGTATAGTAGTTTCTGATAACTGTAGTTCAAATTATGAAAATAGAAGTGTATATTTTTTTTAATAAACTTTTGCATAAAGACCGTTTAGATTTACAGTGTTAGATTTGTGGAAATATATTGTGCAACCTGCCCTTTAAATGACTGTTGGCCTACATGATGCACATAAAATAGAGTTAGCCTAAGAGGATTGCAACTGGAGCATGACATGCAGTTAGTTACAATTCCACCAGCAAACTAGTCCATTGGAGGCTCACAACCTCAATCTGTTTCTATACAGAATGTGTCCCACAGTTGGCATCTGGGTCAGTGACCTTTCTGACCTAATTTCCATGTTAGAGCATTCTCACTGATTACAAGCTCTGTAATTCAACAACATTATTGTGGGGGCGAAAGCAAATCTTCCTTCCACCACATCTAAGCCAATATGACACCAATGTTGATTAAACTCCACAAATCAACTCGTCGTGATCTGTTCGGCCATTACCGAGAACCACATACCGGATTTTGTACAGGGTCGTTAGCATTAGGAAAATGTTTAATGTTTTGCCCCCACCTAGCTCAAGATCTAGGCGTCTTGTGTGTGTGTGTGCGCTCAGTCTCAGTCTCTCTCTCTCTCTCTCTCTCACTCACTCTCATAGCTATAGCTGTGACATTACAGGCCTACTCAGCCACAACGTTGCAACAGAATGGGCTCTAGGAGAGAGAGACAGGCTAAATATAGATCTGATCAACTGTCATACCGACGATGTGTCCGATTTTGACGAGTGCCATGGGGGGACTGGGACATTTTTTTTACATTTTTTTTTTTACATTTTTAGTCATTTTAGCAGACGCTCTTATCCAGAGCGACTTACAGTTAGAGATTACATTTTTTTTTTTTTTTTTCTTTTAGTTTTTATAAAAAAAATTTTTTTGTTTGTTTTTTTTTTATTATTATTATTATTATTTTTTTTTTTTTTTTTATACTGGCCCCCCGTGGGAATCAAACCCACAACCCTGCCGTTGCAAACGCCATGCTCTATCAACTGAGCTACATCCCTGCCGGCCATTCCCTCCCCTACCCTGGACGAATTGTGCGCCGCCCATGAGTCTCCCTGTCGCGGCCGGCTGCGACAGAGCCTGGATTCGAACCAGGATCTCTAGTGGCACAGTTAGCACTGCGATGCAGTGCCTTAGACCACTGCATCGCAGGGTCTAAGGGGAGGATGCTTTAGTTAGGGGATACTGTAGTTGGTGAGTTCAACTGTGGATATAGTTGTCTTCAGACCTAGTACACTGTTATATATTTTTGTTGTTGCTATTTTCATTTGTCTCTTAATTTTATTCATATATTTGTATAGAAACATATTGTGTTTTATCTTTCACGCCTTTTAATATTGTCACGACTTCCTCCAAAGCTGCCACCTCTCCGTGTTCGGGCAAGCTTCGGCGTTCGTTGTCACCGGCCTTCTAGCCACTGCCGCTCCTCATCTCGTCATTCCATTTGTTTTGTCTTGTTTATTACACACAACTGGTTCATATCCCCTCATCAGTTCCTGTATAAGTGTTCCCTCTGCCCCCTTGTCTTTGTGTGTGATTGTTTATTGTGGAGGATAGAGTAGCTCGGTGGAGCTCCGTGTATTTTGTATTGCCGGGATATTTCCCTGTGCGCCTGTTTGCGCACTGGAGTGTTTTGACGCATTACTGCGTAACTCTGTATTTGCGGAATAAAGCCTGTTATTCTGTGATTTACCCTCCTGCGCCTGACTCCTTCGACATCACCTCATCACAGAATCACACACCAGACATGGAGTCAGCAGGAGAGGAGCACATGCCTGGAGTCGTGGCACGGGTCCGGGAGCATTCGACGATGCTAGCCAGCTTGGGAGAAGCGATGGATCGGGTTCTCCAGGTCGTCCAAGGCCTGGAGAGGAGAGGACCCGATCTTTCGGGACCAGCTGAGCGACCGGATCCAGCCACCCACACCCCAGCACCCAGGGGGATTAATCTATCCCGACCGAGGGATTATGACGGGACAGCTGCTCGCTGCCAGGGTTCCTCCTACAACTGGAGTTATACTTATCGAACATCAGCCCGGCTCCATCGGAGCGGGAGAAGGTGTCCGCCCTCGTCTCCTGCCTCTCAGGGAAAGCCCTGGAGGGGGCCAACACGGTCTGGAGTGAAGGAGGAGCCACGTTGGACAACTACGGGGAGTTCGCTCGCCTCTTCCAGGCCGTCTTCGATCACCCGCCCGAAGGTAGAGAGGCGGGCGAACGGCTGGTCCACATGAGGCAGGGGACGAGGACCGCGCAGAACTTCACCCTGGAGTTTCGGACTCTAGCGGCTGGGTCCGGGTGGAATGAGCGGGCCTTCATCGACCACTTCAGGTGCAACCTACGAGAGGACATCTGAAGGGAGCTAGCCTGCCGGGACACCACGTTGTCCTTCAATTAACTGGTGGACATGGCCATTCGGTTGGAAACCTGCTGGCTGCTAGAGGACGTCCTGGAAGCGGCCCCCGGAGGCGGCAGGCAGGGCACTCTCGTGTCACCTCAGGTATCAAACACCCACACTCGTTCAGAGCCCTCTGCTGCACACTCTACCCTACACATCCTGATAACCCAGTAGTTCCCCAGTGTAAGGCACTGGTCGATTCAGTCGCAGCTGGGAACTTTATGGACAGGTCATTTGCACATATTCTAGGAATTACATTGGTTCCCCTATCCATTCCACTCCCCATCCAAGCACTTGACAGATGACCATTAGGGTCCGGGTTCATTAGGGAAGTTACAGCACCAGTCACTATGGTTACGCACGAGACCCATAGAGAGAAAGTCACCTTTTTTATTATTGAGTCTCTTGATTTCCCTGTTGTGTTATATCTTCCCTGGTTAGCACTACACAACCCCACCTTTTCATGGCCGCAGAGGGTTCTCACGGGGTGGTTGCGAGAGTGTCAGGGTAGGTGTCTCGGTGTTTCCGTTGGTGCAACCACTGTGGAAAGTCCAGACACTACCTCCATTGTGTGCATTCCCCCCGAATACCTCGATTTGACCAAATTACCACCTCATCGGGCGGGGGATTGTGTATCCCCTGTTGCAGGCTGAAACGGAGGCGTACGTCTCAGAGTCCCTGCGCCAGGGGTTCATACGTCCCTCCACTTCACCCGCCTCCTCAAGTTAATTTTTTGTGTAGAAGAAAGACGGAGGTCTGCGCCCCTGCATTGATTACCGAGCACTGAATAAGTGGACAATACTTTATAGTTATCATCTACCCCTCATTCCATCTGTGATCAAGTCAATGCATGGGGTGAGCTTCTTCACAAAATTAGATCTCCCGAGTGCATACAACCTGGTGCGTGTCCAAGAGGGGGACGAGTGGAAGACAGCATTCAGCACCACCACGGGGCATTACGAATACCTGGTGATGCCATACGGTTTGATGAATGCTCCATTCGTCTTCCAGTCCTTTGTGAACAGGGTGTTTTGAGACATGCTTGGTCGTGGTGTAGTGGTCTACATCGATGACATTCGATGTAGACCACTATCAGGGCTCACACTATCAGGGCTCGGACGACAGCCAACAGCTCCCGATCACCAACGTCGTAGTTCTGCATTACCACCTCAGGTGTGGAGATGGAGGGAGATCACATTTCAGCCGTGCGTAATTGGCCGACTCCAACCACGGTTAAGGAGGTGCAGCGCTTTATTGGCTTTGCCAACAACTATCGGAGGTTCATCCGGGGCTTTGGCAAGGTCGCAGCTCCCATCACATCTCTGTTGAAGGGTGGGCCGTCCCGGCTCTGCTGGTCTGCTGAGGCTGACAGGGCCTTCAGTAACCTGAGGGTTCTGTTCACCTCAGCCCCGGTACTGGCCCATCTCAATCCATCACTACCATTCGTATTGGAGGTGGATGCGTCCGTGTTAGGGATAGACACTGTCCTATCGCAATGCTTGGGCACGCCACCCAAGCTCCGCCCCTGTGCCTTCTTCTCCAATAAGCTCAGCCCGGCGTTGGTGATCGGGAGCTGTTGGCTGTCGTCCAAGCCCTGATAGTGTGGAGGCACTGGCTCGAGGGGGCGAAACACCCTTTCCTCGTCTGAACGGACCACCGTAACCTGGAGTACATCCGGGCAGCGATGAGGCTGAACCCTCGCCAAGCCAGGTGGGCCCTATTCTTCACCCGGTTAGATTTTACACTGTCTTACATCCCGGGTACGAAGAATGTGACGGCAGACGCACTGTCACGGCTGTACGACACAGAGGAGAGGCCCATAGACAACACCCCCATACTCCCGGCCTCCTGCATTGTGGCGCCGGTAGTATAGGCGATGGACGCGGACATAGAGCGGGCGTTACGCACAAAGCCATCTCCAACTCAGTGTCCAGCTGGGCTGCAGTACGTGCCGTCTCTTGTCCGTGACCATCTGATCTATTGGGCACACACGTGGGTAATGGTGTGGTCCTCTGTAGCTCAGCTGGTAGAGCACGGCGCTTGTAACGCCAAGGTAGTGGGTTCGATCCCCGGGACCACCCATACACCAAAATAAAACGTATGCACGCATGACTGTAAGTCGCTTTGGATAAAAACGTCTGCTAAATGGCATATTATTTATTTTATTATTACACGTCCCCCTCCTCTGGTCACCCAGGTATCGGTTGTACAGTGCGCTACCTGACCGGAAAGTACTCCCCACGGCCCTGCAGACTGCGGAAGCCCTGTTTACTCATGTCTTCCGGGCACTACGGAGTGCCAGAGGACATAGTGTCTGACCTGGGTCCCCAGTTTACATCCAGGGTCTGGAAGGCATTCATGGAACGTCTGGGAGTCTCGGTCAGCCTGACCTCTGGGTTTCACCCCAAGAGTAATGGGCAGGTGGAATGGGTGAATCAAGATGTGGGTAGGTTCCTGCGATCCTACGGCGAGGACTGGCCGGGGGAGTGGTCGGTGTTCTTGCCATGGGCAGAATATGCCCAGAACTGTCTCCGCCACTCCTCCACTAACCTATCGCCCTTTCAATGTTTGTTAGGTTATCAGCTGGTTCTGGCACCGTGGCATCAGAGCCAGACCGAAGCTCCTGCGGTGGATGACTGGTTTTGGCGCGCGGAGGAGACGTGGAACGCTGCTCACGTTCATCTCCAGCACGCCGTGCATTGCCAGAAGGCCAACGCTGACCACCACCGCAGTGAGGCCCCGGTCTTGGTACCTGGTGATCAGGTCTGGCTCTCGATCCGGAATCTGCTCCTCCCACTGCCCTGCCGGAAGCTGAGCCCGTGGTTTGTGGGGCCGTTCAATGTCCTGAGGAGGATAAACGAGGTTACATATAGGTTATTACTCCCTCCAGATTACCGTATTAACCCCTCGTTCCATGTGTCTCTCCTCAGGCCGGTGGTGGCTGGTCCGCTCCAGGAGTCTGAGGTGCGGGAGGTTCCTCCGCCCCCTCTGGACATTGAGGGGGCCCCGGCGTACTCCGTCCGTTCTATCCTGGATTCGAGGCGTCGGGTGGGGGGCCTTCAGTACCTCGTGGAGTGGGAGGGTTATGTTCCGGAGGAGCGGTGCTGGGTTCCGGTGAGGGATATCCTCGATCCCTCCCTATTGCGGGATTTCCACCGTCACCATCCGGCTCGCCCTGCTCCGCGTCCTTCTGGCCGTCCCCGAGGCCAGTGTCGGCGCGCTGCTGGAGCTGCGCGTCAAGGGGGGGATACGAAGCTGCCACCTCTCCGTGTTCGGGCAGGTTTCGGCATTCGTCGTCACCGGCCTTCTAGCCACTGCCGCTCCTCATCTCATCATTCCATTTGTTTTGTCTTGTTTATTACACACACCTAGTTCATATCCCCTCATCAGTACCTGCATAAGTGTTCCCTCTGCCCCCTTGTCTTTGTGTGTGATTGTTTATTGTGGAGGATAGAGTAGCCCGGTGGAGCTCTGTGTATTGTGATATTTGACGCATTACTGCGTAACTCTGTATTTGCGGAATAAAGCCTGTTATTCTGCGATTTTCCCTCCTACGCCTGACTCCTTCGACATCACCTCATCACAAATATTTTATTTGTTAAAGCACTTTGGACTGAATATGTTGTAAGAAATGTGCTATATAAATCAAGTTTGACTGATTGAGAGTATGTATAGTATTGAAGGCAATCTGAAAGAAAACATGCATTGAGAAAATGTTAATTATGTTTAACATATATAGTATTTGTCAAATGTTTGTTCTTACACACTTTTGTAAGTGGTGTATCTAGAGCTTTGTGTGTCTAGTCTCTACACTTTTTACACTTTGTGTGTCTAGTCCATTAATGCATGCTACCTCAGAGGTTGAGGTGGTGCAGAGACTGCATACGTTATTTTATTTCTGTGCAAAGTTCATCTTAGTGCAAAGACACCTTCAGGCAGTCAATTTACACATGGATAGTGTTGTTTGGACACATTCCATTTATGTTTTTTATGTTTAAGTTTATTTTTACAGGGACAGTGCACATTAATCAACGTTTCAGTAAAAGTGCCGGTTTTAGCCAGCCGGCTAATTTTCAACCGCAGTCCCTGGGCAGGTTATTAAAAACAATTACAATATAGACAATAACAACATAGAACAAGACATAGCATACAGACATAGCAACATAGGACAAGCAAGACGTAGCATACAGACAAAGCAACATGGAACAAAAAGCAGCATAGAACAAAATTTACTGTTAAGTACTAGCATTGGGGGGAAATATCCAATCCATAGGCTATCCTATTATTAGTCGATAATCTGTTCATATTCAGACATCACACCAAACTATAAGAGTTATCCATGCTCTTCTTGTCCTATTTCACAAATTAATTACACTTGTTGTTTTATCACACTAGCCATTGCTGAGTTTCCTCTTTCCTTCTCAGTGGATAGGTGCTTCTAAACACACAGCTAACGATGGGTCAAGGCTTTGCATCTATAAATAAAGATTGTAAAAGGTGTAATCATATTTCTGATTACACCTTTTACTGGTTTTATTTGAACACTCTTAACCACTGCCTTTTCCCCCAGGGTTAGTAATTGAGGGTAATGGTGTGGTTCAGTGACGGCTGCTGAGGGGAGGACGGCTCATAATAATGTCTGGGAGGGAGTCAATGGAATGGTATCAACTAAACAGAAACCACGTCATTGATGTGTTTGATACCATTCCATTGACTCCATTCCAGCCATTATTATGAGCCGTCCCCCCCTCAGCAGCCTCCACTGGTGTGGTTGGATACGGGGACTGACCAGTGACCACTCACTATGGGGGAACTAGTTCCTTTTAGTAGCCAATCAACTCCATTCTGACCCCGGTCACATTTCAGTGTGTCTCCTTCATCTTAATGGAGGATAAGAGCTTTTCACTTAAAGACGCCAAAAGATATACGGTACAGCACTTAGTGAAAATAAATGCATTTCAAATTGCGCTAATGTACCCTATAAGAAATAATGATTAGAAAACATACTGAGTAATGGTGATGGTGAAATATGTATGAATGCAGATAAGTGTGTAGGGGTTCAAATGTGAAGTGCCAAATTGAGGTATAATGTCTTCTTATGTTGCCGTTATAAAGGCTTTATGAATGCCTACATAAGAACGGCTACAAATACAATTATCGTGCCATGTTACTATCTCTACAGTGGAAAAACATTTTCATTCAGTAACTTTGCTTTTCAGTATTAACCTTCTGATTTATATCCCAGCACAAAGAGTTCATGTATCAGTTTTATGGCTTATGAAATATGTGTTATATTAACCTACTGCTATAAGGTTCTTTATAAAGGCTATTCATCACCTTGAGAGACAAGATAACCAGGGTAACACTGGAAAAAATATATATATATTCTATGAGGACAGGTCATTGAAGGGATTATTGATCACTCAGTAGGTAGAGGTTGTTGCCTATAGGCACAGTAGAAGGTTAGGACAGACCCAATAGCCACCTCAAGACCTCCACAGCATTGTATCCTCTGACATACTGTAATGTATACACAGGGAGTCAGGAAGCCGGTGCAGAAGGTGTGTTTAATAATAAGAAACATGAAGATAATCAAAACAGGAGTAGCGTACTGAACTTAAACAAAACCAATACTGCCTGAAGACTGAGGCTACTGAGGTATAAATAAAGGGGAAGTAATCAAGGTAATGATGAAGTCCAGGTGTGCATAACGATGTGGAGCAGGTGTGCGTAATGATGGTTGCTGTGTGTGTGTAATGTGGGTTGCCAGGACCGGTGGTTAGTAGACCGGTGACGTCAAGTGCCGGTGCGGGAGAGCGGGAGTAGGCGTGACAGTACCCCCCTCCTGACGCGCGGCTCCAGTTGCAGGACGACGCCGGCCAGGGGGACGGCCCGAGGGCGAGGAGCGGGCTGGTCTGGACGGTGGAGGTGGAAAACCTGGAGGATGTTGGGATCCAGGATGTCGTTGGGATCCAGGGTGTCGTCCATTAGGACCCAACTGTGCTCCTCTGGACCGTACTCCTCCCAGTCCACCAGGTACTGGAGCTGACCCCCACGACGTCGGGAGTCCAGGAGGGATCTGACGGCATAGGTGGGGCTCCCATCAATGTCCAGGGGAGGCAGAGGGGTGTCGCGGGGGACGGCACCAGCCAGGAGACCATGAATCAATGGCCTGAGGAGAAAACATGAAAAGAGGGTGAGATCCGGTAGTTAGTGGGGAGCTGTAATCTATGGTTACCTCGTTGACCCTCTGGAGGACCTTGAACGTCCCCACAAACCGGGGGCTGAGCTTCTTACAGGGCAGGTGGAGTGGGAGGTTCCTGGTGGAGAGCCAGACGCAATCACCAGGATGGAACACGGGAGCTTCACTGTGGTGGCAGTCCGCCTGCTCCTTCTGGCGGCAGATGGTGCGCTGGAGCCTCACGTGGGCATCGTTCCAAACCTCCTCTGCACGCCTGAACCACTCATCCACCACAGGAGCTTCGGTCTGGCTCGGGGTCCACAGAGCCAGGGCTGGCTGATATTCCAGGACACACTGGAAGTGGGTCATCCCGGTGGAGGAGTGACACAGTGAATTCTGGGTGTATTCTCCCCAGGGAAGGAACCGGGCCCACTCCCCCTGCCGGTCCTGGCAATGACTCCTAAGCAACCTCCAGGTTCATCCTCTCCACCTGCCAGTTGGACTGAGGCCGGTACCCGGAAGTGAGGCTGGCCGTGACCCCCAGCTTCCCCATGAAGGCTCTCCATACCCGTGACGTGAATTGGAGGCCATGGTTGGAGACAATGTCCTCCGGAAGGCCATATTTCCAGAAGACCTGCTGGAACTGTGCCTCAGCGACCTGGAGAGTGGTAGGGAGACCAGAGAGAGGGATAAAACGGCAGGATTTAGAGAATCTGTCCACAACAACCATAGTAGTGAAACCATCAGAAGAGGGGAGATCAGTGACGAAATCAATGGACAGATGAGACCAAGGCCGCAGAGGCACGGGAAGGGGAAGGAGTTTCCCTGCTGGAGTGTGCCCGAAGATTTCGTTTGGGCACATACGGAGCAGGAGTTGACATAGTGAGCGACGTCCTGCGCCAAGGTGGGCCACCAGTACTTTCCCGTGATAGATTAAATAGTGCGGGTGATACCTGGGTGTCCAGCAACAAGAGATGTGTGTGCCCAGGTCAACAGCCGATCCCTTATCCCCGTGGGAATGTAGGTGCGCTCTGGAGGACAGGTAGCAGGCGTGGGTTTCCTCTCCAGAGCCTGGCTAATGTCCACATCTATGTCCCAAAGCACGGGGGCAACGACACGGGAGGGTGGAATGATGGGTTCACTCAGGACAGAAAACTCTCCCGAATCGTAGAGAAGGGACAGGGCATCGGCTTTGATGTTCTTTGAACCTGGGCGATATAACAAGGTGAAGTCGAATCTAGTGAAGAGAAGGGCCCACCTTGTTTGGTGTGGGTTCAGCCGCCTCGCTGTCCATATATACTCCAGGTTCCGAAGGGTCGGTGAGGATGAGAAATGTGTCCTTGGCGCCCTCCAGCCAGTGTCGCCACTCCTCTAATGCCAACTTCATTGTGACAGAAAAATTAAGTATTTACCCGATTTGTTGGATATTTAATAATTATTTACTTAACAAACAGTAAGACATTTCTGTTCTACTAATGCTGTGTTTCATGGTCTCCACTCTAACTCCCTGCAGCTAATCTGGGCGTATGGTCACTAGAGATAGATTGAGCTGACAACTCATTTACAGCCGTCATTCCAGACGAGATGTGGTGTGTGTTTAACCAGATAGAGAGATCCTGGAGGAACAGAACAAAGGCCTCAGTATTCTTGATTATCCTGGCATCTGGGAAACTAAGACAAGGTGGGGTTAAAAATAACCCCAAAGGCAGATGACCAGGAGATGAACCTAAAGTGGCTTATGGTGCCCCCAATCTGCATGGGAGGGGTGGAACCAGCCATGACTAAGCATTCTTAGTGTCAGCTATATAAAGAACTCTGCATTTCTCTAAAGGTTAGGCTACTCAGCCCAAGAGTCAAGAGTGTTGGGTTGACTGGTTTCATTATTGCAATAATTAATAATTAAGCAAAAGATGATTGCTTGAATAGTTGTCTAAGTCTCTCTCAGTATTAAAATTTCCACAACAGTTTTGTGGTGAGTGATTTTGAAGGAGTCAGGCGCAGGAGGGTAAATCACAGAATAAAAGGGTTTATTCCGAAAGCACAGCAGTACGCAGCAATGCGTCAAACACTCCAGTGCGTAAATCAGGCGCACTGGGAAACAACAAGGCACACGGGTGAAATATCCCGGCGACACAAAATACAAGGAGCTCCACCGAGCTAAACTAACCTCCACAATAAACAATCACACACAAAGACAAGGGGGCAGAGGGAACACTTATACAGGTACTGATGAGGGGATATGAACCAGGTGTGTGTAATAAACAAGACAAAACAAATGGAATAATGAGATGAGGAGCGGCAGTGGCTAGAAGGCCGGTGACGACGAACGCCGAAGCCTGCCCGAACAAGGAGGCAGCTTCGGAGGAAGTCGTGACATGTTTTCACCAACGGGCGGAGGTGAAACACCCCTTCAGTATACGGAAGGCCTCATCGGCTGCAGGACTCCACACCAACTTACAGGGACCACCCTTGAGGAGAGAGGTGAGAGGTGAGGCGATGGAGCTGAAGTTCTTAATGAAGCGGCGGTAGAAGTTGGCAAACCCCAAAAACTGTTGTAGCCCCTTTATGGTGGTTGGGACTTGCCATGACCTGACTACATCGTCCTTCCTCTCCTCCATCATCACTCCCTATGGACTGATTTGGTATCCTAAGAAGGAGACAGCGACCTGATGGAGCTGGCACTTCTCCGCTTTCACATAAAGGTGATTCTCCAGGAGGCGTTCCAGGACTACTCTGAAGTGGGCGATGTGATCCTCCAAGGTGGATGAGTAGATCAGGGTGTCATCAAACCTGTCCCGGAACACCTCGTTAATGAATGCCTGAAACACCGATGGCGCATTGGCTAATCCATAAGGCATCACCAAGTACTCGTAGTGGCCAGACATCGTGCTGAATGCCGTTTTCCATTCATCCCCTTCCCGGATGCGGATCAGATTTTAGGCACTCCGCAGGTTCAATTTGGTTTTTAAAAACGGGCCCCGCGGAGCTGTTTGATCGCGGCCGGCACTAACGGGAGAGGGTAGCGGTACATGGTGGTGATGGAATTGAGGCCTCTGTAATCGATGCACAGGCGTAGACCTCCGTCCTTCTTGGCTACGAAGAAGAAGCCTGCCAACGCAGGGGAGGTGGACTAGCGGATGAAACCCTGTTGGAGAGCCTCCTGGATGTACTCCTCCATAGCCTTGGTTTCAACCACCGACAGACGGTAGATGCGGCTGCGCAGAAGCACAGAGCCTGCAAGCAGGTTGATGGCACAGGCCCAGGGGGTCTTGGAGAAAACCTCCCGGAGATACTGGTATACCGCCGGGATGCTGGACTGGAGGGCAACCACAGGACTCTCAACCGACGTGGAACCACAGGGAAAGGGAAAGCAGGTCCTCCGGCATTTGGGTGCCCAGTGGGTGATTTTCATCCTCGTCCATGAGATGGTGGGGACATTACGTTGGAGCCACGGGAGGCCGAGGATGATGTTGTGTATGGGTGCATTGATGATGAGCAAGGGAAGGCTTTCTTGATGCATGGGTTCCAGTGCTTGGACCGGAAAAGGAGAGGAGAGCGGGTATGAGGTGATGTTCAGTGAGGAGGTGAGGGCCTGGTCGATGAAATTCCCTGCGGCGACGGAGTCCACTAGAGCTGTAGAGACAACACATGAGGGACAGCCAGCCAGTGAAATGGAAACCAGAAAGGGTTTGGCGGAAAGTGATGATGATGGAATACTCACACCTACCCCAGAAGACGGATGATCACGGGGCCGCCCCTCTGCCCTCATGGACTCCGGGTTGGAACGCATAGGACACCACTGAAGCTGGTGCCCCTCCTGACCACAGTAGGAACAGAGCCCCAGCTGTCTCCGGCGACAACACTCTGCCGCGTGGAGGTGTGTGGCCCCTACCTCCAAGGGTTCAGGCTCTGTTTCAGGACGGCCAAAGGAGAAAGGTGAGAGACGAGGGGGGTGTTGGTGCTCTCGAAGAAGGTTATCCAGACGGATGGCCATCGCTATGAGCGAAAGGTTGTCTTCCTGACACGCCAACTCCATCTGGACCTCTTCGCACAGTCGTCTTCGGAATAAGGTGCGGAGTGCCGGCTCATTCCATCCGCTGGAGTCTGCCACAGTCCGGAAGGTGAGGGCGTACTCCGCAGCGGTCTGGGCACCCTGTCGGAGTTGGAGTAGTCGCTCACCTCCCTCTCTGCCCTCAGGTGGATGATCGAAGACCGCCCTGAACAGAGCCATGAACCTCTCATAGGAACCCAGCTCCTCCTCTCCTCTCTCCCAGACGGCCGTAGCCCACTCCAAAGCCTGTCCGGTCAGCAGGGAAATGACCGTGGCAACCTTGGACCTCTCGGTGGTGGGGGCTATTGTCTGATGGGCGAAATAGAGAGAGCACTGGAGTAGGAAGCCACGGCATTTAGATGGAGTCCCGTCATATTTGTCCGGGAGGGACAATAGGGCATCGCTGACCAGGGCGGACTACGGGATGGGCTGGGGGACTGGCTCGCTGGGACTCGTGGTCGAGGATCTTTCGCTAGTTGGAGATGAATCCTCTCGGTGTTGTCGAGGTGGTGGAGAACGCGGAGGACCTTATCCATTACCGTATCCAGTTGAGCCAGCTGGTCGTGGTGTTGACGGAGTAGGTGTTCCTGTTCGTCGACCATCTGGGAGATATCCTTACCTTCTGCTGCTTCCATATCTTTGGAGGCAGTATTCTGTAACGTATACGCAGGGAGTCAAGGAAGCAGGTGCAAATGGTGAGTTTAATAATATGAAACATAAAGATAATCCAAACAGGAGTAACATACTGAACGTAAACAAAACCAATATTGCCTGAAGACTGATGCTACTGAGAGCTAAATAAAGGGGAAGTAATCAAGGTAATGATGAAGTCCAGGTGTTTATAACAATGGGGAGCAGGTGTGCGTAATGTGGGTTGCCAGGACCAGTGGTTAGTAGACCGGCGATGTCTTACTGCAATTTTCCATTGGAACTTGCAGTATGTGAAGAAATGTGTCAGCTGCACTGAGCGGGCAACATATTTATTGTTGCATGGTCAGTGACAGAGTTTGTATTTACTCCACCAAGTCAAACCTTTATTTTGAAATACTGTATATCCTCAATACGAGGTAAACATCTCCTCTGACTATTTCCTCTAAGAAAGAGTTAATCTAGCCAAACCAACCATGGTTGCAAAGGTGACCCCACTTCACGATGCATAAAACCAAACATATAAAGTGCTTCTAGCAAAGACATTTTTATGTTACAATATTTAAGGTTTTATTATTGGACACACAGAAATTCCATCATATTATATTGCTGGTGAGTCTCTTTACACCTCGCATCAGATTGTTTTCCACATATCAGAGGGCACAGTCACTTAAGTGCCTTTAGGTTGGTAGGTACTGAAACAGGAGGGAATGCTAGAGGCACGCATCATGGATGTTGGCTAGAAGGTAGTATTTTCAACAAATGTCTCTGTTGGTGATACTGAATGCATAACATTTCCACTGCCAACGGTTTCTTAAAGTCAGCTTAGCTCCATGCCTCAAGAAACCCATGGAATGCAAAAATAAGTAATAGTCAAGTATTGAGCAGGACGAATAGTGCTTAATTCTAACTTGAAATGTGTGTAACACAAATGTCCACCCAAATCTCCCATTGTGAGGAAATAGCAAGTATTTGGTATGCTAGATGAAGAGCTAGCATGCCACTCAACATTGGATAAAATGGTGGAAGTTAGCATTAGCCTCTTTCGCCCCCAAAACTCATTCCGCAATCAGTGACCTGTCTGTCTGTCTATGTACAGTTCTGTAAGATATACTGTAATACTGCAGAGCAAATATAGGACATCTATATTGGACTTTGGGTAGCTCAGATGTTCGTGACAGCTGCTTACAGATCATTTACCATATACTAATGTTATAGTCGGAGAATCTTGGTATATTGATCATGGATTTTTCTGCTGTTGATGACCTATCGCCCTCCATTTTCCAACAAGTTCCAACATTTCCTTAAAGATTAACCCCGCAGCCTTTGGCTATTTGCAAATGTCTCACAAATATAAAAGATTAGACTTGTACATGCAGAGAAGAACCATTGCCTGTAGTCAAGTCTTAGCCTCAGCCCCAGCCCCAGCCCTGACTCCATGTCTTGGTTGACATGGGGGGGAGTATAGCGATCCAGAACCACTTTCTGATGGAGAAAACTGATTTACGGTGGCAGTTGATTACAAAACTGTCAGTTCAATAATGATCTTGGGGAGACAACCTATTTTGGGTGGAGGCAGCTACAATTAATCTATAATCCCAAATTAACCCTTGCCTGCACTCAATTCATGCAACCGGCAGGGGACTAAAGCCTACAAAATTCCACGCCATGCAATCCTGAAATTGTACTTAGTTCAATTTCAATACAGACTCAAATGTGTTGTAGGATGATTTGTTTGTGTCTGGGTAAGCTACATAAGGATCTATGTCCTTAAGATATCAATCATAGACATTCTGGATCCTTTGCAAATTAGGGTTATTGCATATAGGCCTATTTTATTCGGACATGACCAATAAAATCCTTTGTAGCCCTTAAAACAGGAATTTTTACAAAACCAAAGCTTCTGTCCTGTTCAATGCACACATTGATCTCGGGTCAGCCCTGTGAAATGCATGCAGTAGGCCATTACCAAACTTAATTTATGGCTACACACCCATGTTTCATACAGTACTACAATTAACTCTCACTAATCAGAGCTGATGCCATCTCTGTCATTTCCACAGTGCCTATTTGATTACCAGAGACCAGAGAGAGATCCCTGCTGTACTTTACCATCAGTCACGCGCAATTAGATATTCAGGCACACTTGTGGGCCGTAATCTTTCAGTTAAAGTGAATTAAAAACACCAATGCTGGGTATCTTGAGATCAAGGCTATCATCTGTAGACAAAATTACAGAGGTTTTACATTTTTGATCCCTTTGAAAGCGTGATGTTATTCCCCCATATCGATCTCTAATTAAAACTTGGCATCAATTATCCACGGATAGCTTGTATCTTATCATTTTGTTCAGCTCTTTTCAGAGACGTGATACATGGTGACTTTGACTTTGAAAGAATGTGTTCTCCAAGTAATTGAAATTAGGTCATCGTCAAAAGGCTTTGATTTCAAAGAAACCCAAAGATTGGTGGATAGATGTTTCTTTGTCTTAATATCCATCCACAATTATTCGTGGCTACTGCACCAACCTCCAATCATCAACCGTCAAAGTTCAGTCAAGTACAGTAACCTTAGTTTGTTGCACAGGAGGTTGGTGGCACGTTAATTGGGGAGGACACAGCAAACACATGATTTCCATGTGTTTGATGCCATTCCATTCGCTCCGTTCCAGCCATTATTATGAGCCATCCTCCCCTCAGCAGCCTCCACTGGGTTGTTGCCATATGAAATGGTTATCATTCAAGACAGGGTGTGTCCTATCATTAAACCAACCAGACAGACACTCCGTAACCTATTGCTCCGAGGCAAACCACCATGTCAGCACAATACACACTTAATGGTTAACTCTATAGGATCCTTTACAACATGCATTCTATTCAAGCATGTGAGTTTGTTCTAAAGTCATCTTAATTCCCCTTTAATTATATTTTATTATGACAGGTGACAGAGTTGGTTGCTGGCTATCTGGGCATCAGGGTATGAGCGATGTAAAGTCGAGCAGAGGTTGAGCTGTTTTCTACTCTAGCCCTAGAGTTTGAGTAGGGCCAGTTGTTTTCCCTGTCCATGTCACCTTACCAGGAACAATCTTTGAGTTAAGGGAAACCCCTGACCCTACTAATGAGCCTTGTGAGTCTTATAGTAGTATCCAGGCAGGCATTCCATCCAGCCAAAGCATTAAGCCGTCTACCGGCCTTTAACTAACTAAGAATGAACTTATCAGCTTCAGTGTCCCACTTTAGCTCAGGTGGTGAGATAAGAAGATGAATCACGGCAGCGGCTTAAAGCCTGACTCCTCTAATAAAAGCCTGGAGAGACTGTGAGGGTGTCTCAATAGTGTAAAGTGGTTTCCTTTATCCTCGTCTCCTTTCCTTTATTTGGTGCACTAATGTGATAGGACTGGACAAGTGAAGGCCAATTTCCAGCAGACCTGGGTTCAAATACATGCACATTTGTATTTTAAAGACTTATTTTCTGTGTATTTGAGAATTTTAAAATAATGTGGCCATATCAACTACTTCGATTTAAAGTATTTTCAAGTATTTTCAAATAATTTCCTGTAAATACTTTTTGGAACTATTTTCAAATACTTGTTTCAAATACATTTCAAATACCCGTAGGTCCAAAGAGATCTGGGTTCAAATGCATAACGAGTATTTAAATATTAAATATGTGTATTGGAGCATTTTCAAATACATGCAAATACATTCCAAGTGTATTTCCAAATGCATTCCAATATTCAACGATCAAGAGGTGATAATTTCGCAAGTTTACACAACAGTATTGTCTCTCAAGAATCGATACCTCTCGAGATCCTCTCGAAAATGCAGTTTGCTGTCGTCAATGTGAAAACGCCCTTAGAAAGGAGAGGATTAAGCCTTTCTGTGATATACGGAGCTATTTAATTACTTGTTTAATTTCTCTGGCAAAACGATTGGGTTCATTCTTCTGATCTAAACTACATGTACAGTATGTGACTTATCTTCAATGCACACAGTTTCATTGATTTCACCAAAGACAGTGATGCATGAGTGAACTGTAAGTGACAGACACAGAGCAAAGCATCAGAGAAAGATGTTGATGTTGTCCTGCCTTGAGCCACACTCCAAGCTGACTTTAATGGGATTAAGTATGAAATGTATGTCAGCTGGCATGTTAGGGTTGCAACAGCTACTTTCTAGGCCAACAGGGAGAGGGACTTTGTTCCGTAATTACTTCCCAGAGATCTGATTCTGAGAGTTGCTCAGCAATCCCACAGATATATCTGGCAATTATTAACAGATATTGTGTAATACCAAAAGCCCCGTTCATCCTCCCACTATCAGGGCTTTTGAAGATAATCAGTCGACAGAATCCTTTCCATATCCATTAACTCCCCAACTCAATGCTATTTCCTTTGTGTGACTATACTATTTCTATGTTATGTAAAACTGTAACCTTCTAAATGTATTCCAGTACAATTTAGGTCACCAGGCATGGCGCAATTAATATGGTGACACTTCCTGTTTCAAGAGAAGAATGATACAGTATGTCATGTAAATATACACTGAACAAAAATATAAATGCAACATGTTTCATGAGCTGAAAAAAAAAGATTTTCCATATCCTGATCTGATTTACCTGTCTTGTCTTCTAAGCCTACTAGAATGTGTGTGCCCCCAGGCTTGGAAAGAAGCAAAAGTCTATAACCTGGACACCCACCTGAGCGACCCATACACCAAAGAGAAGTTCCCATCTCTTATATGGACCTGCTGTGAGTATGCAGCCTAAACAGATAAATAAATGCGGTCAGAGACCTACTTGAGCAGCACCGCCCCCTCAAGATTCTGAGCCTGCCTTGCAGGGTTGGTCCTACAAAGCCAGAGCCCCCTGATGGGAGAGCATAATATACAAGGAAATTCTCAAAGCTGCTAATGAGAACCTTGACGACCTTTTACCTAGCCGGTGGGGATTCCGGTGGGGTACGCCCACCCAGGTAGTGGCAGTGCTGGCAACACTGGCTGCAGTAACCCATGGGGAGGGGGTCACACTCGGACAATCAGAGAGGGGGTTTATCATTGTGGCCCAGGTGGCACAAAATAATCAAAGGTCTGACTGCACGGAGATGCTTGGGAAAATGGTTACAACAGGGGATCAGAGTGTTTGTGTCTCAGGTGAAGAGGGTGGATCTGATCTCCATCACCTAGGACTTGACATAGATTAAGTAGATTCATCAAATCTCACATTGTTATCAATTTCTGTTCAATCTGCATGCTTTCTCAATAAGCTTTAACTGTATGTGCACTCGTAAATCAGGTTATTTCTCGAGTTGGGCTCTGGGATATAACAGCCGTTGAGTATCTGATTTTATGGTGGATTGTGGAGGAGGGGGGTTGAGTGTGTTGGAGTATGTGAGTATGTGCGTGTGTGCTTGTTTGGCATCTGTTGTGGGGGGGTGGGGATGTTGGGGGGGAGGGGGGGGGGGTATGGGATGGACCACGGGAATTATTTGCTAGGATAATAATTGCTTGTCAATTAATTAAATGTAATACAATGGCAATCCGGGTTATATGTTAGAATCCTACGTGTGAACTGCCGACATTATTACGCATATTAATTGATAATGATGGAAAATAGGATATGCATAATTTTTTTAAAATAGTTATATAGATATATATATAGAGAGAGAGGTGAAAGCATTGGAAATGCTTTTGGCGGTTAATCTGCTTCTGTTTTGTGGGTGGCACTGTGTGCTGTTTTCGATGGATGGGTCCTGGCCTCTCGGGGCCTTAGGGATCCGGAGGGACGTGGGTGGGATGCTGATCACTGGGATGACGGCTCAACTTGGGATGGGGAGGGGCTTTAGCGGGGGAATTAGTGGAGAGCAATTGAAGGGTTACTCCGTAGCAATGCAAATATCACGGTACAGCTATATGGACACTCAATCATTACGGTATTTTTTATTGGTAAATTTACAAACATATATAATGATAAATAGACTTGAAACTTGTATCTCATTATTATGGTGTATGGTGAAATAAGTATAGCCAGTTATAATTGTAATGGCTTAGCTGATAATAACAAAAGAAGAACAATATTTACATGGCTCAAAGAGAAGGAATATAATATCTATTGTATACAGGAAACTCATTCAACAATTTGAGATGAAGTAGCGTGGAAAAAAGAATGGGGGGGGGGGGGATATACTTCTCCCATGGGCAAAGAAATTCAAAAGGGGTGATGATATTAATTAATAGTAATTTCGATCCGAATGTGCAAATTGTCCAAATAGATACGCAAGGTAGATGGACTATTTTAAATATGTTATTGGACCATAAACAGATATGGCTCATTAACCTTTACGGACCAAATAATGATGATCCACAATTCTTTGACAATATATATAATAAATTATCAACCCTGCAAGCAATTCAAGACAATATTATTATGGTGGGGGATTATAATACTGTTTTAAATAGCTCAATGGACCGTAAAGGAAATCACACCACAAACAATCACCCACATGCTCTTAAGGAAATTGTGAATGTCATGGATACATTAGAACTAGTAGATATATGGAGGCTTAAATATACTGATCTAGTGAGATATACATGGCGGAGACTGAATCAAGCTAGTCGTCTTGACTTCTTTCTTATCTCATTCTCGTTGGCACCAAAAGTTTAAAAAAGTGTTGATAGGGGACAGAATGCGGTCGGACCATCATATAATAGGCATATACATTACTCTTACTGAATTTCCACGTGGGCGAGGATATTGGAAATTTTATCAAAGCCTATTGGATGATAATTTATTTATAATTAGAACAAAGGAATTTATAACTGACTTTTTCCAACATAAAATAGGTACAGCGAATCCCCTTATTGTATGGGACACCTTTAAATGTGCCTTTAGAGGCCATGCAATTCAGTACTCATCTCGAAAAAAAAAGCAATTTAGGTCAAACGAGTTTATACTAAGAAAGGAGCTCAGAATAAATTAGAGGAAAAACAAAAAGAAATGGAGAAACTTATTAAAGAAAGATCAAGTGTAATATATTATAAAAATAAAGCAAACTGGATGGAATATGGGGAAAAATGCACAAAATTATTTTTTAATCTTCAACATAGGAATGCTACCAAAAAGAACTTAATGAAACTGGTTACAATTGACAGAGTTACCCATAATTCACCAAATGATATTTTGAAGGAAGAAACAAAGTACTTTAAGCATATGTTTTCTTTTCAGTCGCCTCCATCTCCTCTATCTGAAGCTAATTGTAGAGATTTTTTTTCTATTGATAATGTCAAATTAACAGCCACACAGAAAGACTCATGTGAAGGTGAAATTACAGAGGAGGAACTTCTGGATGCAATTAAAGACTTTAAGTCTGGGAAAACTCCAGGGTTGGATGGCATACCAGTCGAGGTATACCAATCCTTTTTTTATATACTAAGAGGACCGTTATTAGCATGTTTTAACCACTCCTATGTAAATGGTAGATTATCTGACACTCAAGAAGAAGGTCTGATCTCATTATTACTGAAACAGGATACAAGTGGAAAATATAAAGATCCAGTCCATTTACAAAATTGGAGGCCCCTTACACTTCAGTGTTGTGATGCAAAAATTCTAGCAAAATGTATAGCGCATAGAATTAAAAAGGTATTGTCGGATATTATTCATTCTAATCAGACAGGTTTTTTACATGGAAGATACATTGGAGATAATATAAGGCAAGTATTGGAAACAATAGAACATTATGGAAAATATGGGAAACCAGGCCTGCTATTCATAGCAGACTTCGAAAAGGCATTTGATAAAGTTCGACTGGGGTTTATATATAAATGCCTGGAGCATTTCAATCTTGGAGAATCTCTTATAAAATGGGTCAAAATCATGTATAGTAACCCTAGGTGTAAAATAGTAAATAATGGCTATTTCTCAGAAAGTTTTAAACTGTCAAGAGGAGTGAAACAAGGTTGTCCACTATCGGCATATCTATTTATTGTGGCCATCGAGATGTTAGCTATTAAAATCAGATCCAATAATAATATCAGAGGATTAGAAATCCAGGGCTTAAAAACAAAGGTGTCATTGTACGCTGATGATTCATGTTTTCTTTTAAATCCACAACTAGAATCCCTCCACAGCCACATAGAGGATCTAGATACATTTTCTAACCTCTCTGGATTACAACCAAATTATGACAAATGTACTATATTACGTATTGGATCACTATAAAATACAATTTTTACATTACCATGTAGTTTACCAATAAAATGGTCTGATGGTGATGTGGATATACTCGGAATATATATCCCAAAGGAAATAAATGATCTCACTTCAATACATTTTAATAGAAAGTTAGCAAAAGAAGATAAGATCTTACTACCATGGAAAGGAAAATACCTGTCAATTTGTAGAAAAATCACCCTGATTAACTGTTTAGTATTATCCTAGTTTACCTATTTGCTTATGGTCTTGCCTAAGGAATATGAATTCGGAGGACAGAAATTATTAAATATTAAAGCATTAGACCTATCACTAAAAGCTTCAGTCATACAAAAGTTATACTTAAATCCGAACTGGTTCTCAAGCAAATTAGTAAGATTGTCTCACCCAATGTTCAAGAAAGGCCTTTTTCCCTTTATTCAGATTACAACAACTCATTTGCAGTTATTTGAAAAGGAAATCATCTCCCAAATATCACTATTTCTAAAACAAGCCATAGAAAGTTGGTTGCAATTTCAATTTAATCCTCCAGAAACTACAGAACAAATAATGCAACAAATATTGTGGTTAAATTCAAATATACTAATTGACAAAAAACCTTTATTTTTTGACAGAATGTTTAAAAAAGGTATAATCGTCGTAAATTATATCATCGGTAGGACTGGTGGAGTTATGTCGCACATGCAGCTAACAAAAACATATGGAAATGTCTGCTCTACCCAAAATTACAACCAAATAATTGCAGCCTTACCGCAAAAGTGGAAGAGGAAAGTGGAAGGGGGAGAAAGTAAGGAACTTGTCTGTCGGCCTTGCATTAAAGAACATAATTGGTTAAGGAAAACTGTGATAAATAAAAAAGTATATCAGTTTCACTTAAGGACCAAAGGATTGACAGCCGTCCCATATAGATTGCAAAATAGTTGGTGCGGCTTTTGACATTATCGATCATAGTCTGCTGCTGGAAAAACGTATGTCTTATGGCTTTACACCACCTGCTATATTGTGGATACAGAGTTACCTGTCTAACAGAACACAGAGGGTGTTCTTTAATGGAAGCCTCTCCAACATAATCCAGGTAGAATCAGGAATTCCCCAGGGCAGCTGTCTAGGCCCATTACTTTTTTCAATCTTTACTAATGACATTCCACTGGCTTTGAGTAAAGCCAGAGTGTCTATGTATGCGGATGACTCAACACTATACATGTCAGCTACTACAGCGACTGAAATGACTGCAACACTTAACAAAGTGTTGCAGTTAGTTTCAGAGTGGGTGGCAAGCAATAAGTTAGTCCTAAATATTTCAAAAACTGTCATGGTCAAAACATATTGATACAACAGTAGCTAAGACGGGGAAAAGTCTGTCCATAATAGTGCTGCTCTATCTTCTTAACAGCACTATCAACAAGGCAGGTCCTACAGGCCCTAGTTTTGTCACACCTGGACTACTGTTCAGTCGTGGACAGGTGCCACAAAAAAGGACTTAGGAAAATTGCAATTGCAATTGCAATTCTCAGAACAGGGCAGCACGGCTGGCCCTTGGATGTACACAGAGAGCTAATATTAATAATATGCATGCCGATCTCTCCTGGCTCAAAGTGGAGGAGAGATTGACTTCATCACTACTTGTGTTTATGAGAGGTGTTGACATGTTGGGTGCACCGAGCTGTCTGTTTGAGCTACTGGCGCACAGCTCGGTCACCATGCATACCCCACAAGACATGCCACCAGAGGTCTCTTCACAGTCCCCAAGTCCAGAACAGACTATGGGAGGCGCACAGTACTACATAGAGCCATGACTACATGGAACTCTATTCCACATCAAGTAACTGATGCAAGTAGTAAAATTAGATTTAAAAAACAGATAAAAAACCACCTTATGGAACAGCGGGGACAGCGAAGCAACACAAACATAGACGCAGACACATGCGTGAAATTTGTGAATGTATTTTAATGTTTTTAAAATTGTATGAACTGCCTTAATTTCGCTGGACCCCAGGAAGAATAGCTGCTGCCAAGGCAGCAGCTAATGGGGATCCATAATAAATACAAAATACAAATATCCCCGCTGCTACACCGTCTGACCCCGAGACCATCCTCCCTCCCTCCTGTCTAGCGGCTGCACTCATCTGGGTTATAGAGAGCCTGGTTTGAAAGGCGCAGCGTTCCCAGCTGTGGGGCCCTGCTAACCGGATGTTTGTCCCAGACTCTGCCCATTCCCCTATCGTGGAATGGGCACATTCTTCTAGACTGACCTGACATTCTGGCTCCAGTCGGACCCTAGCTTTCATCCGACCACGTTTTTAGTGGTCCACCATGGTTCCTGACGTCTCTGCATTCGTCGCCGCCTGCACTGTGTGTGCACAGAATAAGACTCTGCAGCAAGCTCTGGCTGGCCTCCTTCAACCACTCCCTGTTCCTCACCGTCCCTGGTCCCATATACCCTGGACTTCATCACTGGTCTCCCTCCGTCAGATGGCAACACCACTATCCTTACGGTGGTAGATAGGTTTTCCAAAGCCGCCCATTTTATTCCCCTTCCCAAGCTACCCTCAGCCAAGGAGACGGCCCAGCTCATGGTGCAGCACATCTTCCGGATCCATGGACTTCCGGTCGACATGATCTCCGATCGCTGTCCTCAGTTCTCTTCCCGGTTATGGAAGGCGTTCTGCACCCTCATTCAGTCGTCGGCCAGCCTGTCCTCCAGTTTCCCCCCAGTCTAACAGCCAGTCGGAGCGAGACAATCAGGACCTGGAGACGGCTCTTCGTTGCCTCGTCACTGCCAACCCCAGCACCTGCAGCCAGCAACTCGTGTGGGTGGAATATGCCCGCAACACCATTCCTTCATTGGCCACTGGTCTCTCGCCCTTCGAGTGTTCATTTGGGATATCAGCCCCCGCTCTTCCCTGAGCAAGAGGAAGAAGTCAGCATACCCTCTGGATACCTGGAAGAGAGCCCAGTCCGCCCTTCTCCTCCAGGTATCGGCGAAAGGCGGACCGCCACCAGAATACTGCTCCCCGCTATCGTCTCAGGCAGAGGGTATGGCTTTCCACCCAGGATCTGCCCATCCGGGTGGAGTCCCATAAACTTTCCCCCTGTTTTATCGGCCCTTTCCCCATCTCTAAAATCCTTAGTCCCTCATCTTCTGGCAACAGACAAACAGAGAACACAGGTATAAATACATAGTGGATAATGGGGAAGATGGACGACACCTGGAGGGGCGTGGAGACAAGCACAAAGATAGGTGAAACAGATCAGGGTGTGACGTGTATTTTTATTGAACAGTCACAAAGTCAACCTTCCCTTAATGGATTAATTGCACCAAAGTATCTTTCGTAACACGTCCTAACTAACCTCAGAGATTTATTCCAGTTAATATTTCATCAATATATTGTGGCAATGGATACTGGCAGGCATCCATCCCTAAGGAGGAACTGGCTGAACTGCTTGAGAAGAAGAAATGTACAAAACATTGACATACAGTACAAAATATTTTCAAGGAGTACAGTAAAGTCTACAGAATAAGGAACAATTAATTCACATGCAAGCTAGCCACACAGTTACTGCATGTACAGTGCATTCGGAAAGTATTCAAACCCCTTCCCTTTTTCCACTTTTTGTTATGTTACAGCCTTATTCTAAAATGGATTATTTATTTTTTTAAATCCTCATCATTCTACACACAATACTCCATAATGACAAAATGAAAACATGTTTTTAGATTTTTTTTCAAATGTATAAAAAATAAAAAATAGAAATACCTTATTTACATAAGTATAAGTATTCAGACCCTTTCCTATGAGACTCGAATTTGCGCTCAGGTGCATACTGTTTCCATTGATCATCCTTGAGATGTTTCTACAACTTGGAGTCCACCTGTGATCAATTCAATTGATTGGACATGATTTAGAAAGGCACACACCTGTCTATATAAGGTTCCACAGTTGACAATGCATGTCAGAGCAAAAACCAAGCCATGAGGTCGAAGGAATTGTCCGTAGAGCTCCGAGACAGGATTGTGTCGAGGCACAGATCTGGGGAAGGGTACCAAAAAATGTCTGCAGCATTGAAGGTCCCCAAGAAAACAGTGGCCTCCATCATTCTTAAATGGAAGACTTTTGGTAAAAGGTACCTAAAGGACTCTCAGACCATGAAAAACAAGATTCTCTGGTCTGATGAAACCAAGATTGAACTTTTTGGCCTGAATGCCAAGCGTCAGGTCTGGAGGAAACCTGGCACCATCCCTACAGTGAAGTATGGTGGTGGCAGCATCATGCAGTGGGGATGTTTTTCAGCGGCAGGGACTGGGAGACTAGTCAGGATCGAGGGAAAGATGAATGGAGCAAAGCACAGTGAGATCCTTGATGAAAACCTGCTCCAAAGCACTCAGGACCTCAGACTGGGGCAAAGGTTAACCTTCCAACAGGACAACGACCCTAAGCACACAGCCAAGACAACGCAGGAGTGGCTTCAGGACAAGTCTTTGAATGTCCTCGAGTGGCCCAGCCAAAGCCCGGACTTGAACCCAATCGAGAGGAGCTGAGCCCTAGGACCATGCCTCAGGACTACCTGGCTTGACGACCCCTGGCTGTCCCAGTCACCAGTTCACCTGGTCATGCTGCTGATCCAGTTTCTGCTGTTCTGCCTGCGGCTATGGAACCCTGACCTGTTCACCGGACCTGCTTCCTTATCCTGGACCTGCTGTTTCGACCCTGTACTCTTATAATCTCCACCGGAACAGCCAGAAGAGGACTGGCCACCCCTCAGAGCCACCCCTCTAGGGTTTTTTCCTAGCCACCGTGCTTCTACATCTGCATTGCTTGCTCTTTGGGATTTTAAGCTGGGTTTCGGTATAAACACTTTGTGATATCTGCTGATGTAAAAAGGGCTTTATAATACATTTGATTGAATTGGTGACAGATTTTCATGCAAATATTGTAAAATCTGCATAAAAACAATATGCGCATTTTCCCACCATAGATGTTTCCATCTAATTGACCCGCTGTGGACAAAAGGCTGTGCGTGATGACGTAGTGCACATAAAATAACTTTTGTGGTTAAATTTCCATGTCCAGAATAAAAAATAAAAGTTAAATGGGTTTCCATCACATTTTCAACTCTACTGTTGGTTTTGTCGCCCGCCCAAAAGATATTGCGAATATTGCCCAATCTGGTCTTGGCACTTGCACTCTAGCCAACAGCTCGCAGATACGGTGCGAGTAGGATAGCCTACACGATGAGATTATTATGGACAAAAGAGCGAGATTATTTGTATTTGTCAAAAGGCAGCCAAGCATCGATCATCATGTCTCCAGATTAAGATCCTCAATATTTATTGTGAAGGAGCAATCACTGCAAGCACTTTCACCACTTATTCTGTAGCCTAATAAACTGCATTCTTTCTCGAGTTGTAGTGGGAGGACCACACAACATATCATTGTGTGACTCCAAGTTTACTTCAATGTGTCAGGGTTGAGTGTAGATGTGGTGTGGAATCATGCGCAGGACACACAGAGGCTTCGTACTGACGTCTTTATTGAAGACAAAAGAACAAGCCAAACACGGCAACAGGCAACCAGGCAGGCAAGCGAACTTTACGCAACACGGTAAAGTGCAAAACAAAGGCGCACAAAGTGCGGAACTCTCTCTAAACAAAACACAGAGAGAACAGAAACGAACTAGCACACAACGTGACAACGAACAATTACACACAACACATGACAAAACTCAAGAGAACTATATAGGACGCATAATGAACACTAACAAGGAACAGGTGTAACAAAACAGACAAAACCAATCAAACATCGAAACATAGAACGGTGGCAGCTAGTACTCCGGAGACGACGACCGCCGAAGCCTGCCCGAACAAGGAGAAGGAGCAACCTCGGCCGAAACCGTGACAGTACCCCCCCCTTGACGCGTGGCTCCAGCCGTGCGCCGACCCCGGCCTCGGGGACGACCAGGAAGACGCGGAGCAGGGCGCGTAGGATGACCACGATGGAACTCGGTCAGAAGAGACGGGTCTAGGATGTCCCTCCTCGGCACCCAGCACCGCTCCTCCGGGCCGTACCCCTCCCACTCCACGAGATATTGGAGACCCCCCATCCGGCGTCTCGAATCTAGGATGGACCGAACCGTGTACGCCGGAGCCCCCTCGATGTCCAGCGGGGGCGGAGGAGTCTCTTCTATCTCATAGTCCTGGAGTGGACCAGCTACCACCGGCCTGAGGAGAGACACATGGAAGGAGGGGTTAATATTCTTGTAATCAATTGGCAGTTGTAACCTGTAACACACCTCGTTCAATCTCCTCAGGACCTTAAAAGGCCCCACAAACCGCCGACCCAGCTTCCGGCAGGGCAGGCGGAGGGGCAGGTTTCTGGTCGAGAGCCAGACTCGATCTCCAGGTGCGTACACTGGCCCCTCACTGCGGTGGAGATCGGCGCTCGTCTTATGTCGACGGATGGCTCGCTGCAGATGGATGTGTGCAGCGTTCCACGTCTCCTCCGAGCGCCGCACCCACTCATCCACCGCAGGGGCCTCGATCTGGCTCTGATGCCAAGGTGCCAGAGCCGGCTGGTACCCTAACACACACTGGAAAGGGGTTAGTTTAGTGGAGGAGTGGCGGAGAGAGTTCTGTGCCATCTCGGCCCAGGGAACATACCTCGCCCACTCCTCCGGCCGGCCCTGGCAATACGACCTCAGAAACCTACCCACATCCTGGTTGACACGTTCGACCTGCCCATTACTCTCCGGGTGGTAACCCGAGGTAAGGCTCACCGAAACCCCCAAACGCTCCATAAACGCTCTCCAGACTCTGGAGGTAAACTGGGGGCCTCGATCAGACACTATATCCTTGGGTACCCCGTAATGCTGGAAGACGTGGGTGAATAGAGCCTCAGCGGTCTGTAGGGCAGTAGGAAGACCCGGCATGGGAAGGAGACGACAGGCCTTCGAGAACCGATCCACAACGACCAGGATGGTGGTATTCCCCTGTGAGGGGGGAAGGTCTGTAACAAAATCCACCGAGAGGTGAGACCAGGGTCGTTGTGGAACGGGCAGGGGTTGTAACTTACCCCTGGGCAAATGTCTGGGCGCCTTACACTGGGCACACACCGAGCAGGAGGAGACATAAATCCTCACATCCCTGGCTAACGTTGGCCACCAGTACTTTGTGCTAAGGCAGTGCACTGTCCGGCCAATACCTGGATGCCCAGAGGAGGGTGACGTGTGAGCCCAATAGATGAGTCGATCCCGGACCTCGAGCGGGACGTACGTCCGACCCACCGGACACTGTGGAGGGCTAGGGTCGGTGCGTAACGCCCGCTCGATCTCCGTATCGACCTCCCACACCACCGGTGCCACCAGACAAGACTTAGGTAGTATGGGAGTGGGCTCAACGGACCTCTCCTCTGTGTCATACCGCCGAGACAGGGCGTCTGCCTTCCCGTTCTGGGACCCAGGGATGTAAGTGATCTTAAACACGAACCGGGCTAGAAACATAGTCCACCGAGCCTGGCGAGGATTTAGTCTCCTAGCTGCCCGAATGTATTCCAGGTTACGGTGGTCAGTCAAAATGAGAAAAGGGTGTTGAGCCCCCTCAAGCCAATGCCTCCACACCTTTAGGGCTTGTACCACGGCTAACAGCTCCCTGTCCCCTACGCCATAATTACGCTCCGCCGGACTGAGCTTTTTCGAATAAAAGGCACAGGGGCGGAGTTTAGGTGGTGTGCCGGACCGTTGCGAGAGAATGGCCCCGATACCGGCTTCTGACGCGTCCACCTCCACTTGGAATGGTAAAGCGGGATCCGGGTGCGCCAGCACCGGAGCTGAAGTAAACAGGTCCTTCAGTCTCCCAAAAGCCCTGTTCGCCTCAGCTGACCACCGCAAGCGCACCGGACCCCCCTTCAGAAGGGACGTTATGGGAGCTGCCACCTGTCCAAAACCCCGGATAAACCTCCGGTAGTAATTCGCAAAACCCAAGAACTGCTGCACCTCTTTAACCGTGGTTGGGGTTTGCCAATTACGCACGGCTGACACACGGTCAACCTCCATCTTCACCCCTGATGCAGACAACTGATAACCCAAAAAGGAGACCGACTCCTGGAAGAACAGACATTTCTCTGCCTTGACATACAGGTCATGCTCCAACAGCCTCCTCAACACTCGGCGCACCAGGGCTACATGCTCGGCTCGGGTAGAACTGTACACCAGAATATCGTCTATGTACACGACTACTCCCTGCCCCTGCATGTCCCGGAAAATCTCATCCACAAAGGATTGGAAGACTGATGGAGCATTCATTAACTCGTATGGCATGACGAGATACTCGTAATGACCCGAGGTGGTACTAAATGCTGTCTTCCATTCATCGCCCTCTCTAATGCGCACCAAGTTGTATGCGCTCCTGAGGTCCAATTTTGTGAAGAACCGTGCCCCGTGTAATGACTCCGTCATAGTCGCAATCAGAGGGAGTGGATAACTATATTTCACAGTAATCTGATTGAGACCGCGGTAATCAATACACGGGCGCAAACCTCCATCCTTTTTCTTCACAAAAAAAGAAGCTTGAGGACGCAGGGGAAGTGGAGGGCCGTATGTATCCCTGTCTCCGAGACTCGGCAATGTATGTCTCCATCGCCCTCTTCTCCTCTTGTGACAAAGGATACACATGGCTCCGCGGGAGCGCAGCTCCTGCCTGGAGGTCTATCGCACAATCCCCCTGTCTATGAGGCGGCAACCGCGCCGCCCTCGCCTTGCTAAACACGAGTGCCAAATCCTCATACTCGGGGGGAACGTGCATTGCGGGCATTTGGTTTGGACTCTCCACCGAGGTCGCCCCTACGGAAACACCCAGACATAGCCCCACACACTGGGCAGACCACCCCTTAAGAGCCCTCTCTCGCCACGAAATAGTAGGATCATGAGTAATCAACCAGGGAAGCCCCAGCACCACCGGATACGCAGGAGAGTCGATCAGATAGAGCTGAATCGTCTCCTCATGACCCCCCTGCGTTTCCATCCTAAGTGGCACTGTGACCTCCCTAATCAACCCGGATCCTAACGGACGGCTATCTAGGGCATGTACAGGGAAGGGATATTAACCGGAAGGAGAGGGATCCCTAACTCTACACAGAATTTACGATCTACAAAATTCCCAGCTGTGCCTGAATCTACTAGCGCCTTATGCTGGGAACGAGGTGCAACCTGTGGAAAACAAACAGGTATGGTTATGTGCACGACAGAAAGCTCTGGGTAAGTGGGGCGCCTACTCACCTGGGAGGACTCCCCAATGTGTGGCCTGCCTTCTCTTCCTCCAGGAGACCCTCCCCAGCACCTAGCCACGGTTTGCCCTCCACGGCCACAGTTGGTGCAGGGGACGGCCCCCCTCGGGCTCCTTCTCCTCCGTTCTCTAGCGCCAGCACCTCCGAGCTCCATAGGACTCGGCTCGGAGGTGCTGGAGGGTGGAATGGGCGACCCCCACCCGGGACGCCCGCGGGTGGCGAGCAGGGTGTCCAGCCGAATGGCCATGTCAACCAATTGGTCAAACGAAACTCTCTACGGACGTCCTCCCGGAGGCTGCAGCGGAAGTGATCTATGAGAGCCCGCTCATTCCACCCTGCATCTGCCGCTAGAGTCCGGAACTCCAGTGCAAACTCCTGAGCGCTCCTCATCCCCTGCCGGAGGTAGAATAGACGCTCCCCCGCCGCCTTCCCCTCAGGTGGATGGTCAAACACTGCACAGAAGCGGCGGGAGAACTCTGCATAGGTGATCGTTGCGGCGTCTATCCTCCTCCATTTGGCATTGGCCCACTCCAACGCCTTGCCGGTGAGACAGGAGATGAGGGCGGAAACGCTCTCGTGTCCCGAGGGCGCCGGGTGTACGGTGGCGAGGTAGAGTTCAACTTGCAGCAGGAAACCCTGACACCCGGCAGCGGTGCCGTCGTACGCCCTCGGGAGCGAGAGCCGAATCCCACTGGGTTCCGGAAGTTGGACAGGTGGACTGACCGATGGTGATGGTGTGGTAGGTGGGGGCGTGGGTACCCCGCTGGTCTCCCATCAGTGGAGAGTGTTCATGACTCTATCCAGAGCGTGCCCGATCTGGTTGATCCTGTCCTCCTGTCCACGAAGGCGCTCCTCGATCATCTCGGGTGGCGCGGTTGCTCCTGCTGATTCCATGGTGGATGGTGTGTAATTCTGTCAGGGTTGAGTGTAGATGTGGTGTGGAATCATGCGCAGGACACACAGAGGCTTCGTACTGACGTCTTTAGTGAAGACAAAAGAACAAGCCAAACACGGCAACAGGCAACCAGGCAGGCAAGCGAACTTTACGCAACACGGTAAAGTGCAAAACAAAGGCGCACAAAGTGCGGAACTCTCTCTAAACAAAACACAGAGAGAACAGAAACGAACTAGCACACAACGTGACAACGAACAATTACACACAACACATGACAAAACTCACGAGAACTATATAGGACGCATAATGAACACTAACAAGGAACAGGTGTAACAAAACAGACAAAACCAATCAAATATCGAAACATAGAACGGTGGCAGCTAGTACTCCGGAGACGACGACCGCCGAAGCCTGCCCAAACAAGGAGAAGGAGCAGTCTCGGCCGAAACCGTGACACAATGTGATGGTTATTATAACAATATTTGCGGATAAAGGCTTTTCCATTGCCATTTCTCTCATAATTAATTTTACAGACACAAAAAGATCCCACCTTGTGTAGCATATTTGTAAAGTTTACCAACATGTACTTTAAGCACATAAAAAGGTTGGAGGGAAACCTGGTTATTCCTACCCAAACATTAATGGCTTATGACGTATTCATATGCTATCTGGGGGGCCCGACATCCAGGGGGAAACCCCAACCCCCCCCCCCCCCCCAACAACAGCACAACAAAAATAGATAAACAAGTTCCTCTAAATGTATTTTGTGGTGCGTTTTCATTATAGGATAGACACTTGTGAAATAGTGCATTCTAGCTGCACCAATCAAAACAGTGGTGCATGTAGCTAAGCAAAACTTTAGTGGTCAAAACCATTCATCTTTGGCTCAACTCAGTCGCGACTTGTGAAAAATAATAACTTCGCAGGTGTTTTTCTGATTAATAAACAATGGTTGGTGACATTCAAATAAAACCGAGCCCTGAAAAGAAACTTAGTCTGAAAGTATTTGCTTGTCGTCTCGTAGGGGAAACACAAGGAATTGACACAGATTTCCCACTTCAAGCCCACTTACATTTTAGTCATTTAGCAGACGCTCTTATCCAGAGCGACTTACAGTTAGTGAGTGCATACATAATTTTTTATTTTTCATACCCCCATGGGAATCGAACCCACAACCCTGGCGTTGCAAACGCCATGCTCTACCAACTGAGCTACATCCCTGCCGGCCATTCCCTCCCCTACCCTGGACGACGCTGGGCCAATTGTGCGCCGCCCCATGGGTCTCCCGGTCACGGCCGGCTACGACAGAGCCTGGATTCGAACCAGGATCTCTAGTGGCACAGCCTTAGACCACTGCGCCACTCGGGAGTACACTTCAAGACTTATTGACTTAAGTGGTCTAAGGCACTGCATCGCAGTGCTAGCTGTGCCACTAGAGATCCTGGTTCGAATCCAGGCTCTGTCGTAGCCGGCCGCGACCGGGAGACCCATGGGGCGGCACACAATTGGCCCAGCGTAGTCCAGGGTAGGGGAGGGAATGGCCGGCAGGGGATGTAGCTCAGTTGGTAGAGCATGGCGTTTGCAACGCCAGGGTTGTGGGTTTGATCAAATAATGTATGCGCTAACTGTAAGTCGCTCTGGATAAGAGCGTCTGCTAAATGACTAAAATGTAAATGTAATGTAAATCGTTGTGCAACTTCATGGGTATAGCTCTGTGCATTGTCTTTCAGCTGAAAAAAGTGGATTTTCACTGTATCAGGTACTTTAACACAGGGGTTTTCAAACTGGGGACTGCGGCTTCTAGGGGTCCGTGGAGGTCTGCAAATGACATAATAAATGTTTTGTGAAAAACATTTTGTAGGGATATATTTTGGTGATTTATTTGTATTTTATGAATATTGCTAGCTGCAACAGAATACCAGTGTGGATAAAAAAAAAGTATGCATCTGCGTCAAGTATGAAGGAAGTTAGAGGTAGTTTCATGAGCCAATGCTAATTAGCATTAGCGCAATGACTTTAAGTCTACAGGAACAGTTAGCATGCTAGCTGCTCCTGTTCATCTGACTCTGAGGAGATAAACGGCTTCAAATGCCAAAAGCTCAAACTATCCCTTTAATATGGAGGAAATTACAGTCATTGGAGCTGTGTAGAAAAATCTTAGGCGGGCCTTCTAAGTGGTAATTTTACCAGTGTCAACTTAAATGATCAAAACCAGAAAGGATGCAGAAAAGATATTGAACTATATATATATTTAAATAATACCATCTTCGAGAACTAACAATCAAATAAAAGCTCAACCGTGAGGAAGATTTGAAAACCGGGCATTCAGGGCACATTCCCATTGATTTTGTTATAATGTTTGAGCAGACGAACACAGCATTAGTCATGGCAAAATGCATAGAATTGCAGGACATTTGCTTCAAAACTGCAAAATTGTCTCTTATCTCCATGCCAAACTGTGTAGAATTGCTGGAAATTAGATTATAAATTGCTAAATCTTCTCAGCTCAATGGAACAATTTGTAGAATTGTAGAAAGTTTGCTTTACTCCGCCAAATATGCCTTTTCTAGCTAATAGACTATGTTAGAGTTTACACTTCCTCTTCCAATGAACTGTGGGGAGGTCAAAATAATTAAACTGTCTACCAAATCTATTCGTTTTAAATATATTTTTGTTAGGATATGATGGGGGGTCCCTGGGCAAGAAAATGTTGAAAACCCCTGCTTTACGTCATAATGCAAATCATTGAACATAACTGACCTCCGCTGGTCTCAATTATAAGCTTAACCATTGTAATTCTCTGTCCTGAAATATTCTTTACAGATTATGACCATTAATCAGAGATATGGGAGCAGCAGAGACCATTAATGTCATGATCTGTAATGTAATGCCAGCAGAATCCATTTTAAGCAGCATTATTACCCAGGGCCCAGCTGGGCGATAGTGCTACTTTGCTGCAATGTAATTTTATGCACTACATTTATTTTCTGTAACTGTATATAGGCTACTGTATGGGACTCTTACCCAGGTGTTTCGATGTGAACTGTAAGAGCTTTTATATTCGCTGGTAGATCTCCAAGACCAGGGTTGGAGACCCCTGCCCTTAGCTCTAGCCAGCCTTCATACACCTAGTGTAGATCGAACTAATGGTGGCACAACCTTTATCTTTATGAACATTGATTTGGAGTGTTCATATAAACAACTGTATTTAGAACATCTATTTGAATTCAGGAAGGGGCACTACCTTGATCTTGTTAAAAGCGGCCACCAGCAACAGCCTGATCAACTCTATGCGAAGGAGATGTGTCGCGCTGCATGAGGCAAATGGTGGACACACCAGATACTGACAGGTTTTCTGATCCACGCCCCTACTTTTGTTTTTCACGGTATCTGTGACCAACGGATGCATATCTGTATTCCCATTCGTGAAATCCATAGATTAGGGCCTAATGATTTTATTTCAACTGACTGATTTCCTTATATGAACTATAACTCAGTAAAATCTTTGAAATTGTTGCATGTTGCATTTATATTTTTGTTTAGTATATTAAATCAAATTGAGTTAGCAAATAAACGATGTGGTTACACAACTTAGAAAATCACAACCATGAAGTCCAATTAACTGAAGCAACAAAACTGTTGTGTTGACAAAAAATATACTCATTAGAATAATACCCATCATGCTTTGCGACCGTTAATATTTACATTTTGGTCATTCTTTCATCCAGAGCGACTTCAGTTAGTGCATTCAATGAAGGTAAATAAACAACAACATGTAAAAAGTAACAAGTAAAACGTTTCTGTAACCATTACTGAGAATGCATTGGCACCATGTAGCTCAGTTGGTAGAGCATGGCGCTTGCAACGCCAGGGTTGTGGGTTCGATTCCCACGGGTGGCCAGTATGTAAAAATAAAAATGTATGCACTAACTGTAAGTCGCTCTGGATAAGAGCGTCTGCTAAATGGCTAAAAATGTTGTTGTTTTTTAATGTAAAATGCTGTTGTAGTTAAAGTGGTCTGTTGGTTGGTTGACATTATTGAGTGCACTGCCAGTTTTGAAACTAGTGAAAAAGCTCACACATTGGCAAGAGCAGGATGTGAATTACGGAGGAGCCAGGGGGGCTCAGCTCCCTTGAATGAGACGTTAGCACCCCTAAATGCAACAAAAGTCAAACTTTGGGGAGTCTCTAAATAATGCTAATTTAACCGTTCTCCTATTTGTTTAAAATGCAGTGGTAAATATGCTTTACAGTGGTAAATATGAAAATTAAAGCTTCCAAATTAAACGAACACCCCCACCTCTCTGTCATGGTTTAAACCATGTTTTCCATGTGGAGGCCTGTCCATTCAGTACAACGCTGAATTTCGGCCTCAGCTAAGCTCTTTTACGCATAGATCAGGGGTAGGCGACCCTGTTCCTTAAGTGCCGCAGGTACTGCAGGATTTTGTTCCAACTAGGCACCATACCTGAGCTAATTGATCAGTTCAGTGATTGCTTACATTCAACACACCTGTTCTTCCAGGTCAGTTAAATCAAAAACATAAAGTGCGGCACTTCAGGACCAGGGTTGCCTATCCCTGGCATACATTTTCCTTTGTACTTCCTCATTTTCGCCATTTGTTTGCCATGCGTAATAAAAAATGGCCTTTATTCCAATGATATTAGATTTATCCGTTGATTTATCATTGTTTGCTTTTGTCAGTCAACTGTTTAGAGAGCTCATTGCTTTCTTTTTCAGGTGCATGCGGGTACTGGTGTTCTCCGTGCCATCTGTGGCCAGAAGTAGTAGACCATTTATTTCGCTTTATTATTTTCTATCAATATTTGTTTTCTTTCCAGGATCAGCTGATGATAGTTGACAATATCACTAGACAACTAGGTACAGCTAGACACCAATGCACATCCAATCCATCCAGCAAGTACGTTAATGACAGTAAGCCTAAAGTTGACTCTTTCGATTAGAAGCGTTCGATTTTTCAATGGCACAGGCCTTTATTTGTTTTCAGGGTGAAACATAATCAAATGTGACGTAGGCAAAGTTACACTTACAGTGCATTTTCCGAGACCTCCAAGATCCATGATTCGTACAGGGTTTAAGTTCAATGTGAGGGTAGACTACCGTTAGTGGTGTAGGCCTAGTGGAGGGTAAACGCAAGTAAACGCAATTTACCCACCTTTTTCAGAGAAATGCAATGAAAGTATAGGAAACATTACTTTTTTCACCGCGACCAGCGATCAACGTTTACCCACCTATTTTTTTACCACTACATCACTGGCTACCGGTAGGCCTATTTGAAGTTCATGGTAATACAAATTGTAGCCTAGTGTCGTAAGTGGACCATCCCGTTTTTCCTGGGACAGTTTCAGACCAATTGTAGGTGTCCCAACTTTTCAGGCTACAAAACAAGGTCCATTTGTCAGCAAGACGCATCAATTAATGTAGGCCTAATCAATGGCATTAGCTGAATGTCATTAGGCACACTTTTTGGTGTTTTGTAGATGTCGATTTCCATTCATCATATTGCGCTAGTGTAGGCCAACATGCAGTTTGGATGCTGGAATTATTTTGGAGTGGACGAACATGCACGGGTAGCCTGGTTTTGTTCATGCCACAATAAAAGGCAATTCATTTTTATTATTAGGCCCATAAGAAAAGTCATGCACAATAGAGAATGTCATGGTGTAATTCACACTCTGAGCAAGAGACAGATGGGAGCATAATGTTCCCTACTGAAATCTCTATTATATATACTGAAAAAATATATAAACGCAACATACATTAATTTTAAAGATTTTACTGAGTTACAGTTCATATAAGGAAATCAGTCAATTGAAATAGATTCTTAAGGCCCTAATCTATGGATTTCACATGACTGGGAATACAGATATGCACAATGGGCCTCAGGATCTCGTCACGGTATCTCTGTGCATTCAAATTGCCATGGGTAAAATGCAATTGTGTTCGTTGTCCGTAGCTTATGCCTGCCCATACCATAACTCCACCGCCACCATGGGGCACTCTGTTCACAATGTTGACATCAGCAAACCGCTCGCCCACACGACACCATACAGGTGGTCTGCGGTTGTGAGGCCGGTTGGACGTACCGCAAAATTCTGGAACACGACGTTGGAGATGACTTATGGTAGAGAAATTCTCATTAAATTCTCTGGCAACAGCTCTGGTGGATATTCCTGCAGTCACCATGCCATTGTGTTGTGTGAACAAACGGCACATTTTAGAGTAGCCTTTTATTGTCCCAAGCACAAGTTGCACCAGTGTAATGATCATGCTGTTTAATCAGCTTCTTGATATGCCACACCTGTCAGGTGGATGGATTATCTGGCAATGGAGAAATGCTCACCAACAGGGATGTAAACAAATTTGTGCACAAAGTTGGAGAGAAATAAGCTTTTTGTGCATATGGAACATTTCACATTACATTTTAGTCATTTAGCAGACGCTCTTATCCAGAGCGACTTACAGTTAGTGAGTGCATACATTATTTATTTATTTTTCATACTGGCCCCCCGTGGGAATCGAACCTCCCTGACCAAGGCCCTTCTCCCCCGATTGCTCAGTTTGGCCGGGCGGCCAGCTCTATGAAGAGTCTTGGTGGTTCCAAACTTCTTCCATTTAAGAATGATGGAGGCCAGTGTATTTTTGGGGACCTTCAATGCTTCAAAAATGTTTTGGTACACTTCCCCAGTTTTACTCGGCCAATGTGACAAATAAAATGTGATTTTATTTGGTGGGCCAAACAACAAAAAAATGCCAACTGTTGGAGGGAGACAGATTGTCTGCTGAGTTGGGCCTCTCTCTTCCTCTTCCTCTCTGGCTCAGAACTTTGCAGCTGTTAATGATTAATAAACAATCCCATGCTGATGGGTGGTTACATTCAAATAAAATCCAGCACTGATAAGAACAGTGGTGGAAAAAGTACCCAATTGTCATACTTGAGTAAAAGTAAAGATACCTTAATAAAAGTGGTTAGTCACCCAGTAAAATACTACTTGAGTAAAAGTCTAAATTTATTTGGTTTTAAATATACTTAAGTATCAAAAGTAAATGTGATTGCTAAAATATACTTAAGTATTAAAAGTAAAAGTAAAAGTATAAATCATTTCAAATTCCTTATATTAAGCAAACCAGACGGCACGATTTTCTTTGTCGTTTTAATTTACGAATAGCCAAGGGTACACTCCAACGCTCAGACATCATTTACAAACGAAGCATGTATATTTAGTGAGTCTGCCAGATAAGAGGAAGTAGGGATGACCAGTTCTCTTGATGTGTGTGAATTGGACCATTTTCCTGTCCTGCTAAGTGTTCGAAATGTAATGAGTACTTTTGGGTGTCAGGGAAAATTATGGAGTAAAAAGTACAATATTTCCTTTAGGAATGTAGTGAAGTAAAAGTAAAAGTAGTCAAAAATATAAATAGTAAAGTACAGATACCGCCAAAAACTACTTAAGTAGTACTTTAAAGTATTCTGACTTAAGTACTTTATGCCACTGGATAAGAAACATAGTCTGAACAGTATTAGCACGTCATCTCATAGGGGAAACACACAGCATTGAAACAGATTTCCCACTTCAAGCCCAAATATATCATACTTATACTAAAACTATGACTTATTTACATAAATTGTTGTGCTACATCATGGGTAAGCTCTGGGCATTGTCTTTCAGCTGAATAAAAGTGAATTGTGGTACTTTAAGGCCTTTAGCTAATGAACACTCCCCCTTTGACCTCTCACTGGTCTAGCTTTGATGCCACAAAAGCTAATTGGCATGGACCTATCTTTGGGTTAGGACTGACATTGCCATTAGTAAGATTCCTTAATCAAAATGCAAATGCAAAATATTATTATTTCAGTAATATTAATTAGGTCTATGATGTACTACTTAAACAAGCTGTGATTAAATGCATGCATAATCTAGTCTACCTCTGTCATGTCTTAAGAGAAGCAGTACTTAATTTGACTATGGAAACATTTACTCTATTTATAAATGTCTTATTCATAAGTGTGAAAAAGATGCTGTCCGCTGAGGTGTGATTTGTACTCAGCTCGAGTACAAATGGAGAGGTTAAGGTCATGTGCTCTGTGGGTTTACATTTTCCATTCCTGATGCTGACGCAAACAGCAGACACAGTGGTTGTCAGAGGATACGCTTGATCAACCTCATCTATATCTTTCTTCTCGTAGCTACCTCTGCATTCTGGCACTTTAGTTGAGAGGAAGTTCTAGAAGGTGATCAAATTCTAACAAAATACCTTTCAGCATGTTTCAGAACAGTGCATTCCAGAATTCTCCAACCTGGCTGTTCTAAATGCAGATTAAGGACACTATAATGGGCAGGAGGGTTGTTATTATTTGCAATTCAAGGAACTACAATGGGAAGAATCCAGTCTATATTTCCTCTGGGTCACATTGCTTGAATGATCTCCCTCTCTCTCACGCTCCATCTCTCTGTAGATGATCAATCAAGTTTGCTGGGATGGCCATAACCTGCAGTGAACTATGTGCCTTTTGAGCTGGAGCAATGGTACATAACCCAGGACAAATACTAATTGCTCCCAGTCAGTCAGGGCTGGTATGGCCTGCTGGCACATCACTTGTAACACTTAAGACCTCTTGGGTTAAAAGAGTGTGCTAAACTTGTTTCACAAAATGGTGGATTGCAGCCAATCCCTACTGGTTTGTGGTTTAAGATTGCACTGTGGATGGAACCATTGGTTTGTTAATATAAGGGGTCACAAGACCATTTTGGTGGGTCAAGGCATTAATAAGTACCCAAAATATGCCCAAAATATGCTAAAATCAAATCTGATAAAGATAAAGTTTATTAGGTACACCCATCTAGTACTGGGTCAGACCCCTTTTGCCTCCAGAACAGCCTGAATTCTTCAGGGCATTCTATAAGGTGTTAGAAACGTTCCACAGGGATGTTGGTCCATGCTGATGCGATGGCATCACGCAGTTGCTGCAGATTGGACAGAAGTACATTCATGTTGTGAACAGCCTGTTCCATCTCATCCCAAAGATGATATTTTGGGCTGAGGTCTGGGGACTGCGCAGGCCACTCAAGTAAACTGAACTCGCGGTCATGCTCCAGGCAATGTTTTTCCACTCCTCAATTGTCTAGTGTTGATGATCGCATGCCCATAAGCCGCTTCTTCTTGTTTTTAGCTGATAGGGGTGGAACTCTGTGTGATCGTCTGCTGCAATAGTCCATCTGTGATAAGGATCAACCAGTTGTGCGTTCCAAAATTCCGTTCTGCACACCACTTCCGTTATTTGTTTGTTTGTGGCCCGCCTGCTAGCTTGCACGATTCTTGCCATTCTCCTTCGATCTCTCTCATCAACAAGCTGTTTTAGCCCACAGGACTGCCGCTGACTGGATGTTTTTTGTTTGTCGCACCATTCTCTGTAAACCCTAGGCCCTGTCATGTGTGAAATCTATCATATCACGCTCAAAGTCGCTTAGGTCACTTGTTTGGCCCATTCTAACGTTCACTCGAACAGTAACTGAATGCCTCGATGCCTTTATATAACAAGCCACGGCCACATCACTCACTGTCTGTAGGAGCGATCAATTTTCGTGAACAGGGTGGAAAGGTTGCTGGTTCGAATCCCTGAGCCGACTAGGTGAAAAATCAATTAACCCTAATTGCTCCTGTAAGTCACTCTGGATAAGAGCGTCTGCTAAATGACTCAAATATATTTGTATATTTCAATTACATAATTAACATCCTCTATCTGCAAGTAGAAATGTATTGGAGAAAAATTCTAGAATTAAGTGATGTGTTGAAATAGCGAAAACCACATACAGTACCAGTCAAAAGTTTGGACACAACTACTCATTCCAGGGTTTTTCTTTATTTGTACTATTTTCTACATTGTAGAATAATAGTGAAGACATCAAAACTATGAAATAACACATGGAATCATGTACAGTCGTGGTCAAAAGTTTTAAGAATGACCCAAATATTAATTTTCACAAAGTCTGCTGCCTCAGTTTTTATAATGGCAAATTGCATATACTCCAGAATGTTATGAAGAGTGATCAGATGAATTGCAAAGTCCCTCTTTGCCATGAAAATGAACTTCATCCCAAAAAAACATTTCCACTGCATTTCAGCCCTGCCACAAAAGGACCAGCTGACATCATGTCAGTGATTCTCTTGTTAACACAGGTGAGAGTGTTGACAAGGACAAGGCTGGAGATCACTCTGTCATGCTGATTGAGTTAGATAAACAGACTGGAAGCTTTAAAAGGAGGGTGGTGCTTGAAATCATTGTTCTTCCTCTGTTAACCATGGTTACCTGCAAGGAAACACGTGCTGTCATCATTGCTTTGCACAAAAAGGGCTTCACAGGCAAGGATATTGCTGCTAGTAAGATTGCACCTAAATCAACCATTTATCGGATCATCAAGAACTTCAAGGAGAGAGGTTCAATTGTTGTGAAGAAGGCTTCAGGGCACCCAAGAAAGTCCAGCAAGCGCCAGGACCGTCTCCTAAAGTTGATTCAGCTGCGGGATCGGGGAACCACCAGTGCAGAGCTTGCTCAGGAATGGCAGTAGGCAGGTGTGAGTGCATCTGCACGCACAGTGAGGCGAATACTTTTGGAGGATGGCCTGGTGTCAAGAAGGGCAGCGAGGAAGCCACTTCTCTCCAGGAAAAACATCAGGGACAGACTGATATTCTGCAAAAGGTACAGGGATTGGACTGCTGAGGACTGGGGTAAAGTCATTTTCTCTGATGAATCCCCTTTCCGATTGTTTGGGGCATCCGGAAAACAGCTTGTCTGGAGAAGACAAGGTGAGCGCTACCATCAGTCCTGTGTCATGCCAACAGTAAACCATCCTGAGATCATTCATGTGTGGGGTTGCTTCTCAGCCAAGGGAGTGGGCTCACTCACAATTTTGCCTAAGAACACAGCCATGAATAAAGAATGGTACCAACACATCCTCCGAGAGCAACTTCTCCCAACCATCCAAGAACAGTTTGGTGACGAACAATGCCTTTTCCAGCATGATGGAGCACCTTGCCATAAGGCAAAAGTGATAACTAAGTGGCTCGGGGAACAAAACATCGAAATGTTGGGTCCATGGCCAGGAAACTCCCCAGACCTTAATCCCATTGAGAACTTGTGGTCAATCCTCAAGAGGCGGGTGGACAAACAAAAACCCACAAATTCTGACAAACATTGATTATGCAATAATGTGGCCCAGAAGTTAATTGACAGCATGCCAGGGCGGATTGCAGAGGTCTTGAAAAAGAAGGCTCATCACTGCAAATATTGACTCTTTGCATAAACCTAATGTAATTGTCAATAAAAGCCTTTGACACTTATGGAATGCTTGTAATTATACTTCAGTATACCATAGTAACATCTGACAAAAATATATAAAAACACTGAAGCAGCAAACTTTGTGAAGACCAATACTTGTGTCATTCTCAAAATGTTTGACCACGACTGTAGTAACCAAAAAAAGTGTTAAATGGCATTCTCTCAACCAGCTTCATGAGGTAGTCACCTGGAATGCATTTTAATTAACAGGTGTGCTTGTTAAAAGTTAATTTGTGGAATTTATTTCCTTCTTAATGCGTTTGAGACAATCAGTTGTGTCGTGACAAGGTAGGGGTGGTATACAGAAGATAACCCCATTTGGTAAAAGACCAAGTCTATATTATGGCAAGAACAGCTCAAATAAGTGGAGAGAAACAACAGTCCATCATTACTTTAAGACATGGTCAGTCAATGCGGAACATTTCAGGTGAACGGATGATCTTTGCATGTGTGGTTCCCACCATAAAGCATCGAGGGGGAGGTGTTATGGTGTGGGGGTGCTTTGCTGGTGACACTGTGTGATTTATTTAGAATTCAAGGTACACTTAACCAGCATGGCTACCACAGCAATACACCATCCCATCTGGTTTGCGCTTAGTGGGACTATCATTTGTTTTTCAACAGGACAATGACCCAAAACACACATCCAGGCTGTGTAAGGGCTATTTGACCAAGAAGGAGAGTGATGGAGTGCTGCATCAGATGACCTGGCCTCCACAATCAACCGACCTCAACCCAATTGAGATGGTTTGGGATGAGTCGGACCGCAGAGTGAAGGAAAAGCAGCCAACAAGTGCTCAGCATATGTGGGAACTCCTTCAAGACTGTTGGAAAAGCATTCCTCATGAAGCTGGTTGAGAGAATGCCAAGAGCGTGCAAAGCTGTCAAAGGCAAAGGGTGGCTATTTGAAGAATCTCAAATCTAAAATACATTTTGATTTGTTTAACAGTTTTTGGGTTACTACATGATTCCATGTGTTATTTCATAGTTTTGATGTCTTCACTATTATTCTACAATGTAGAAAATAGTAAAAATAAAGAAAAACCCTGGAAGGAGTAGGTGTGTTAACTTTTGACTGGTACTGTATTCCTCTATAAATTAAGTTACAGTGTGAATGTTCTCTGAGGGAACAAAGCATTCTGTCACTCTGTTTTTGTCTTTTAACTGATGACATCAATGCTGTGCCATAATGCCATCACAGAATTTGCATAACCTCAAAAAGACACCCAACTGTACCCAGTTCTGCAACTGAAAAGGAGCCTTTTATCTTTCTTTTTTTTGTCATCAAGTTGTCCTTTTTGGCTGGTATGGGTCCATGGATGTCACAATACTGTGGGAAAATGAGCAATTTACTTCAATAATAACACTGAAAATTAGTTTTTTCTTCTTAAAAACAAATGTTTATTTTCTTTTAACAAAGCCCAATACACAATTGAAGCAAAACTGGGGAACACTGGTCAATTGCAATCTCAACGTTTCTGTCACAGTCACCTCACAGGTGAATGTGTCAACTGAAGTCATCCAGTCAGTCAGCGAGGGAGAAAATATAAAAAGTCTCACCCTCAAAACGGTGCAGGTTTTTCCAAAAGGACAGAGTGTAGAGCGAGACGACTCTGGACAAATGTGAAACAAACAAGACCAGCCTGGGATCAAACTACATTTATACAACAAACTTGAAAAAGGTACAAAGGTATAGTACAATGGTTATTTGTCCCAGAGGTGGCATAGTAGTTCAAATCCAAACTTGCTTAGTTTTAGCTGGTTCAGAAGTTATTGGCCTTGAGTGAACCAATATGCGCAAAGCAAAAGAGAAACAGTTAACGTCAAATGTGCGAGAAAACTATTAATCTTCACGTGTAAAAATACATTCTACATGATGATCGTTTTGGTCATACACTGACGCAAATCTGCTAGACAGTGTGAACAAATCTCGTACACATTGCACTGACTATTTTGTGTGTGTTAAAAAGTTTGTTTACGCTTTGTCAAATTCCACTCCCATCGGGGCTCACAAAAAGTAATGGGGGTCATACATGTAAGAAAATAAATGCATTGTTGTAAACAGAACCCACACCAAAAGGCACCACTCCCATTGCCCCGTTTAACAAATGCATACTATTTCACCCAGAGAGAAGAAAATAAGTTTACCCAACATTAACAACACTTTTTTTCCCCTGAATGAAACATATCTAATGCCTCTCTTTATCTTCCCAACCTTAGTATACCATGGGATTTGAGGAAATGTACTCCCTGCAAATATAGGCCCTATACAGGTATAATAGTGGTGCCAAAGATTGAAACGTCTCATTAGCCATTTATGTCAAAGGGAAGGGGGAATTAAAAATAAAATGTAATAGGTTAATACTCGTACTACACATTTCTTTAATGTTTCTAATAGGGATAGATGATGTAGAGGGTTACATTTGCCAACAATGCCGGCCAGTGTAGATTTAAACAAATCAAACATCTAAATTATTTTAAGGCGAGTAGGCCTACTTCTGAACATAAATGTCACCAAACTAAAATTATTGTATTTCCTTTTTATATTGACTGGGCTTGGATGATAGTCTAATTCTCAAAGTTAACCATAATATTTTAGAATGAAAAATCCAATCTATGCATCGACAAAAAAAGTTAGTATGTTTATAATTCTGGGGACAAAACTGACTCGAAAGGAAATGTATCAAGATGATTATTTTTGTCATGTTACGTCAAAATCTCTATCAATGTGAATTTCCACTGATACATGTTGACGGTGTAGTATAGATTAACACCTTAATTTAGACTCAGACATTTACATCTTGGAATAAAGCCAGGGGTGGAAAAAAGTTTAGGGGAAATGTGCAGCAGTGACACCAATGTTTACTAGTGGGTTGGCAGCTAAATTTGGGTATTTTCTCCAAGTAACAGAACCACTTGGTATACAATGTTGTATGAGAATAAGAAATCACAGACTATTCAAAATTACTTGATCCACCCATGTAAACAACTCAAAATATTTTCTGATACAGAAAAAATACAATGTGGACAATACATACGGGAAGATAAAATGTCTCCCAATTGATCTTTTTAATAACAATTTCCATCATTTCAAGACACCGATTTGCTTTGATTTCCTTGGGGAAAGGTTATATAACAAAATAAATCTATACTGTTGTTTCCATGGAGATGGCTGAAAAGGGGAGTACAACATGCACCATTATGATTGCAGTAATCAACAAATATTCCCATCATTCTCAAATGGCACCCTCCTCCCTGTATACTATAAGGAATAGGTTGACACTTGGGATGCTACCATTGTTTCGACAAAGACCTAAAACCATGTGGCTATGTTAGAAATATTTATTGTGACTGAAGCAGCTGTCAAATACTCAAAAGGCTCTGCCTGAGAAGATCAGTTTGAAGCAAAAAAGTACTAATAAAATACTCATATTTTCCATCTTTATACCAGTTGCTGATAAAGTAGTTTGTAATAAAGTATATGTTACTATTATTAACTTTCTTAAAAATCTGAAGCAGTTTTTACTGTGGCATTTTGACACAAAATATCCTCTTGGATATTTACATGGGAAAAATACACCTTTTCAAGCATTAAAAACAAGCTTATATTATGGGTTTGCAACAGAATAAAAACACATCTTTGTAGAAATAAGGGAGATACATAATTGCATAGCAGATTAGGACATAACTGAACATTAACTGAGCTTTTTTTTGGTATGGTGCGGTAGGTTTGCTGTGTACTGACGTTCCCCTCTGTATATATACATAATTAAGTATTTCCATTTCAAGTCTGTTCATATTTTCACTCATCCACAGTAGAGAACAGTTTAGAGTCTCTGCACTGTAAGTCCGTAGGAGTCTTTTTCAAGAAAACGATTATACTTTGTCAAAAGTGCCATTTTGCTACATTTATCAGCCGATCCATGGTCTGTCACTGAACACTTACACACAGGTGTGTTAGACACCCCCAACACCAAACAGCTTTCAGATACTGTGAGTTTTGGTCACATGGACACACACTCTCTCACACACGGACACACACGCAGGGAGATAGACTTGAAAGTAAAAACACAGAAGGGGGAAAAGAGGAAAAGTAGGAAAAAAATGATGCACTCGAGTTTTATCTGTGTTTTGACATTCCAGCTGGTAAAGCTTTGAAAAGAACAAGCACCATTAGGAAAAGGCCTCCAATGTCCTCCGCTGGGGAGAGAGTTCAGCAGTTTCACCTTGACTCTATATGCTCCCACAATAAGCACGAGAGAAACAAGACTACATTCAGGCTCTCGCCACTGCTCACAGTCAGTTCACAGTCGCTGAAATGTTTTCAGGCTTCGTTTTGCGTTGGTCTCTTTAGTCCTTTCCGCTCTCGTGGGTCAAAAGTCTGTTAGTAGGCAAGACACGGCCTAGCCTTTTCAAATCTTTGAGTCCAAAGTCCGAGCACAATATATAAATCTACATTTTTAGGAAAACGAGGCCCTTTCATGTTTTTGTCCAACTGAATGGCCAAGAGGGTCCTCACCGCTTCTGCTGTGCGTAGACGGGGTGCGCTAGCGTAACATTCAGAGAGTCATTGTGCTGGACCAGCGACGTGTGCTGGTAGTGGAGGACCAGTTCTTTGAGTGAGCTGTACAGGTTGTAAGGCTCGGCGAAGCCAAACCCTGAGGGCGTCTTGTTGATGACACAGTGCTTCACCTCACCTTCCACACTGGAGAGGAGAGACGGAGAAGGAGAGAAAAGTCAAGTCATATTCTATTAGGCCAGGTTGTACATTTTCGTTCCCAGCACTAGGGCACACCTGACTCTACGACTTGACTAATCATCAAACCCTTGGTCACACGAGGTTCTACCCTATACTCTAGACATGGTTGAGCTGCAATGTCTACACTGAAGGCTACACCTGTGCTTGTAAAGTCTACAGTCTCTGAATTTGTGTTTGCAGTGCAAACGTCAATGTACTGAACAGTGTAGAAGCAAACAGCTTGACTTCAGGTTGGGGTAAACAGAAAGGGTGTAGTGCAGCACAGTCTGGGAACACTGTCAAGCTACAACGTCTACACCTGTTCCCAAACTGTGTAGCCGTACAAAAGCCTAGGTAAATTATGTTGCATCAGTAACCAAATGCAGGTAAGGGCCAGTTCAGGATGAGGTAGATGCTTACACAACTATACTATTGTAAGACAGTAGAATGAGAACAAGGTCTTTATACATACACAACACTGCAGGCGTAGCATCCTGCCTTGCTGCTGTCTCGGACCAGGAATGTTCCGTCTCTCTTCCCCCGGAGGAGGGCCTCGGCCTGCAGCCGGTTGATGTTGCCCAGCTTCCAGGAGCGCTCGTCGTGGTGGGGGAGGTCCTCATCGTCATCCACCATAGAGTATTGACTGGAGAACATAGATGGACGGAGGGAGTTAGATACTTAAAAGTTTGATATTGAATGGCAAACCTTTGCAGATTGAACAACGGTGCGATGTGATTCCCCATTGCTTGTCCCATAACTTTGTCAACGTTAGATACCAGGAACATAAAATGGATGGAAGGTCAGTCTATAATACTCACTCTTCCGTGTTCTCGTTCTTGATTTCCAGCCACTCGTTGAGCTTCTTCTGCCTGACTCCCTTCTGGGTCAACCACCTGGAACACAAGAACCATGAAAAGACAGATTAGAGACCGGAAGTATTGAGACCTTTACAAGACGTTCCCCATCACCAGAACAATAAAGTTATTTGAATTTATTTGAGACTAGGCGGTGATATATCTATGTTACTTACATGAGGTACTGATCCCTGGTCTTGCGGAGCTGGATGAGGTCGGGCTTGATGCTGTTCATCCTTTTGTCGATCTCTCGGTAGTCAGCGGCCTGCTTCTTCAGATCCTCCTCTAGACGCCGCTTGCTGTCCACGATCTCACTGATACGAGACTTCAGTTTCTCATAGTTGCCCATGATCCTGAGGAAAACAATAACTCAGTTATGAAGCGTTAAGAAATTGATCAGATAAGAAAACAATGTCCAAATTGTATTTTATTTGCCGTTTGGGGGGGGGTCTAGATCAAGTGCTTACCTCTGGATCTCCTTTTCATTGCCTTCCCTCCTGAACTTCTCAATGTACTCCTTGCTGTACCGCTCTTGCGTTTGGCACTGCTCCTCGAAGATCTTGATGGTTTCGTTGAATGCTTCGATCGCTGTCCTTTTCATTTGGATTTCCTGGGACGTCCTGGTGTACTCCTCGTAGAGTCGGTCGTACTCTCGGTTCTTCTCCTGGTACTGCTGGTGGTACTCATGGAGCTTCTTCCCCACAGCCTCGATGTTGTCCTCCTTCACCACCTGATCCTGAGAAGGGGAGTAGAAGAAATGGATTAGAGCTGTAGATCTACAATGATTCATTTGCAAAGACTTTGAACTATGACGTATTGTGTGAAACGTCCTAAACAAATAAAGTTTATGATCATGCTGACGGTTACCTGCTGGTGTTTGGAGACGGGGAACTGCAGCTTGACGTCTAGCTTGGGGTTGTATTGGGCCAGTGACTCATTGCGGTAGTGGTTGATGAGCTCCACCACCGAGTTGAAGGTCAGGGGGTCTGAAAAGCCATACTTCCCATCCCGGTGGAATATCTTTATCAGCTTATTGTTACCCCCTTTTCTGTAAGTGGAGACCAGTAGGGAGGAAACCAATTAAAAACTAAATATTCAACAAACACTAGTTATCAAGGATGGTGAGAAGTGAGTCTTTTCGAGGGAAGGAGAAAGACTTACCTCAACGTGAGTGTGTAGTCGCCGTGCATCTTGGTGGAGGCGTCACGGACCAAGAACGTACCGTCGGCCGTGTCCCTCAACTTCTCGTTGACCTCCTCGCGGGAGATGTCTCCCCAGTACCACTCGGCGTCCTGCAGCGCCATGTTGTTGTTCATACCGTTGTTAGTGACAGCAGGGGGCGTGGGTTTGGGTGGCTTGGGAGGTAGGGCTGTAGTGTACGAGAGGGGAGAGAGATGGCTGCTTAGTTCATGTGATGATGATACAGTCAATTCCCTAGTACATTAAACAGGAGCATGCAGTTATCAGGAGTGATATGTCAGAAAATCCTGGCGTAGTCTATATAATGTAATGCTAGGCCAGTATGCCAGGGGAGAGCTGAAAGGGGTTGTAGAAATATATATTACTCTATAGCTGCGAGTGCCAATATTCTTCCATTTGCTTTACGGATAATTAAATTGGCCCACAAATCTGTACGATACACATTCAAATGGACATCTGTTAGCCCCGCGAGCAGGAGAGAGCCATTTGAACCTAATCAAACGTCTGCGGCAGTTAGCAGTATCCTCCCCTCATCATCCTCCCCACTGCTCTTTCTCATTCCAATCCTTTCCAATTGATTACATTGGGCTGAAAGAATACCACTGCTCTCCAACAGTGAGAGAGAGCAAGAGAAAGAGCAAGTGTGATATAGAGAGAGCGAGACAGCGAGAGCGAGTGAGTCAGGGAGAATGGATTTCATTCAAGAAAAAAAGAGCCCCTTCCCTCCATCATCTCCAGTCCCCAGCGTTGGGACATGACCATAAATCACAACAACGAGAAATCAACCCCATCTGTTGCCCCAATTACACCACACACAGATAATCTCTGCCTTTCTGCAAAACGGCCACAAAAAAATAGAGAAAAAATTAATTACACTGCATAATTTCAGACCTAAATGGAGCACAGCTTTGAGCCAGCAGCTCAAATGCAAATTGCTGTAAACCATCTGATAATCATCAAGTAAGTCCTATAACTCAGCCACATATCCACCAATATAACTGCCTGTAGAGAGAAACCAATGAACCCACCGAGCTCCAGTGACAAAAAACCTCAATGACATCATCACGTTGCATTGAGCACATCCAGTCCTTTCTCTTCCAATGGCTTCTTCTAAGCAACAGCATTCTCCCCAATAAAGATTCTCATTCCTATTTCATGCTGCTAGCTCTCAGAATCAATAAGCCCTAATTACTGCATTGGATTGGCTAATCACACGAGTGACTCAGGCTCGCTCGACATAGCTGCCACTCTTTCAGAGGAGCAGGCAGGAGAGAGCAGAGCTGAAATGGCAGCAGGCTATTTTTAAACCACAAGAGATGCTGCACTCCCTTTGTTCCCTCGCTCTGTATCTGCCTACTGCCCTGCGGCAGTGTACCTCACAGGCTTTAGTATATCAGGAGAGACACCGAGCCATGGGTATAATATACATATTTATAACATGAGCCATATCCATGGTGATGGAATAATGTATGAAACAGTGCTGTTCCCTTTGGCTGGAGTTATCGAAAACTCCATCTTTCCAACAGCCAACTGGTTGCAGCAGTGCCTAAAGCCACTGATCCAAAAGAGAGGTGCTCAGAGATGGCCAGAGGGTATGGCAATGCAAGCAGCAGTTTTGGGCTGACAGCCAAGGTGACGTTTCATCGCCACCAGAAAACCTGGCATTTGCCTTGTGAACTTCCTGCGCTGCAGCTGCTAGCCTTAGACTATCGTATCCCTGCCATACTTAAACCAATGTCTCAGCATGCAGTGAGACAGACTTGTCATGCAACATCCAACGTGAATGAGCTAGTCAGTTCGCCTACCTGGAGGGTCCATCTCTAGGTAAAAGAAAGGTTCTGAATCGACGTTGAACTCGGGTCTCAGACAAGAGTCCTCCAAATCCTCCATGTTTCAGACACCGCCTTGCTGCACATTTGAATGATAAAATCGTAATCCGTCCGGAATGGAGCCCTGTTCTCTTTATACGACCACCTCAAAACCCATTTTAAAAAGCCATCTTTAAGGGCAGCTTGCCTGCTTCCTTGCTCAGTAATGCGTTACATCACTTACCACAGCCAATAGCGCGGGGGGACCGTCACCAACAACTCTTGCATCTTTCATTTCCAGAAAGCGATGTCGTCATTTTGAAAGCTCACTGGCCTTTTCCCATTTTAAGTTGTCGCTGCTAACCCTCAATGTGCACAGCCCATGCAGTGCACATCACAGTATCTATATAGACTAGAACACGCACAGGCTAAAATACCCCTATAACAATCTGTTTAGTACACAGCATCCTTTCCAGAGAATGATCCGACTATAGCTGCTGCAAACATCTTCTCTTAGCTCTAGCGCAGTTGGAGAGAAAAAAAACCTGCAGCCTCTCTCTTTCTCTCCTGCTCTGTGGCTCTCAGCCCTCCCTCCCGCAGGTTGCTCAATCCCTCCTCCCCGCGCGTGTCGTGTACCGGTTTAGTCCGGCCCACTGTTGGCACGGAGACAAAGCAAGCTCTGCTGCTGCTGCTGCACGTAGGCAGAGCAGCTCCACTAGATGTCCTAAAGCCTTTGCCCCGGTCACAGCCACAGCCACCCACTTACTACCGCCAGTCACCCGGAGGCTCCAGAATACACCAGTAATTCTCCGGGGGGGGGGGGGGGGGGGGGATGCTGTCTTTCCAAAGGCAGTGTGGGAATGATGAAATAGGCCACATTGACTGAAAGTATACCAGATAAAAGCTTATCGGAGTGATAAGGAGGACAGTTTAGCTTGGCTGTACCTTTTTAAGGGCATGTGATCTCATTTACGGATAGCTAGCTACATGTACACACTAAATTGAAGTCATACAAATATGATTTTATACATTTAAATACATTATTCAACTTCATATTCATGGACTTCATTTTGTATTTATTTTTGCTCGGTAGTAAATCATATTCCGATTGGGGCCTCTAAAATTGCCTCTGAAATGGTACAGTCCAAATGGGAAATTCTGCACCGTTGTCCCTAGATAAATCAGCGTGCCGTTCTGACCACACAGAAAGACAGCCGGGTGATATATGGGGCCTGTACGAACCAGCAGCGGAGAGAGAGAGAGAAATGCCTTGAGGAGAACCTGTTCTCTTGACAGCTCCAGGAGAAAGGCCATTAAAAAAAAAACGACAAAACCTGTCAGTCTTGTTTCTGTCCCATAGCACTGTTACCATTTATTTTCCATTTTCTATCTGGCTATTCATCTTTCTCTCAAGGTTTTGCTGAAGCCCTTGCATTAGCAATAAACCCTTTAAGCTTATCCAGTGTATCAGATTTGCAACGATTCAAGATCTCAAACTTACGTTGCAAGTTGTGCATGTTCTGGTAAAGGCACCAGTGGTGTCTTTGTTTAATTCTCCCAATAACGGTGTGTAAAATCCAAACAGATAGAGGTCTAGATTGAAAACTCTCAAGTCCTTCTGAAAAGTTCCATTCCGTGGCTTAAACCAGATTACTTTACTTTAGTTCTCAGGGAGGTGACGGTCCGTTCAGTGGTACTTAATGAAATCCAGGTAATCCGGTAACTCTCTGGTTTGGCTTGGAGGCAGGTGCTTGCCTGACTGCCTGGCTTGCTCCTTGATCTGACGCGGGTGGTGTGACAGTGAGGGAGGGCTGCGTGCCTCTCTGTACCGCTCCCTCTTGCTCTCTACCTCCCCACTCTCTCTCTACCTCCCTATCTCACTCCCCCCCCTCTATTGCTCCCCTCTCTCCCTCTCTCTAAATGTTATGCCAGGCTGAGGAGGGCTGTGCGCATGGGGACCGCTGGTTAAAGAGCAACTGCCTTCAGAAATCAACGAATCCCTTTGAAAACGGCCTATGTGGCATCGATATGAGTCAGAAACAGTTATCCTAGTGTCAAAATTTACTACAAAGTGTAAAATAGGATCATTTTGGTCATAAAGTCAGTCTTGAAACATTCATGCGTCACAACAGGTATATGAAGGTTGGGTTTTGATTTGACGATTTACATTTGCCTACTAAGATGGGGTGGACAGCTGCAGTGATTTCTCTCTATCCAATAGTATAGACAGTGAGACAGACCTGCCCAGCAGCCCGACTTTGTTTACATAAGACAACACGTCGCGCATCTTAACTTGAGAAATACTGCACCCACCAAACACCTTAGATAGATGTAAAATAGCACAACTAAAACATCCTCTGCAAAATCGTCAATTACAGATTTCTTGAGTTAAATTAGATTCATTCTGGGGATTTTGAGGAAGTGAAATAGGCTTCCGTGTCTACAGTGTCTCATGGGGGACAAACATCATTAACCAAACGCGGAATAGGTCAGGAAACATCCCCTGTAGCTCAGTTGGTTTAGCATGGCGCTTGCAACGTCAGGGTTGTGGGTTCGTTTCCCACAGGGGCCCAGTATGAAAATGTATGCACTCACAAACTGTAAGTCGCTCTGGATAAGAGCGTCTGCTAAATGACTAAAAATAAAATACACCTCCGAGACTGAAATCTCGTTTTTCTAATGAGCAACAGAAAAACACACGTGCCAATCAGCGTGTTCAGTGGCTCTAATGACTAGCTGAGCTGCTGCCTTGGTGTTGGCCCTGCCTGCCCACTCTGAAACCTGGCCCTAGTGCCAACCAACTGTGTGCGCGCGTCTCTCTCGCTCACGCTCTCTCTCTCCGTGTTCGAAAGGGAGGGAGTGAGGAGGAGGGGGGGGGGGGGGGGGTGTTCAGTCTTATGATTAACTCGCACAGGTTCAAATATTTGCTGAGCTGGCCACTTTGGGGCTAGGAGGGGCGTGTGGAGGGAGCCAGAGGGGAGGGAGGGGTTAGAAGTGGGAGGCAGAGGGGAGGGAGGGGTTAGAAGTGGGAGGCAGAGGGGAGGGAGGGGTTAGAAGTGGGAGGCAGAGGGGAGGGAGGGGTTAGAAGTGGGAGGCAGAGGGGAGGGAGGGGTTAGAAGTGGGAGGCAGAGGGGAGGGAGGGGTTAGAAGTGGGAGGCAGCGGGGAGAGGAGTGTGGGCCTAGGAAGTCGGAGCACCCACCGGGCTAACACCTTGATCTCACCGAAAGTGTCATTGCATCAATGATGCGTAATAAATTCTGCAGTAAAAAACAACAACATTATGTAATCCAAACATTTGTGGATGTGTGTGCAACAAAAGTTTATATTTCTGTCAAGTCAACGCATACAATTTGATACATACTTTGGATAAATCCAACATATGCACCACACAGAATGCACTGCAACTGCATCTGCAAGGCATTGGTGCAAGGCAAATGCAGTGTTCGATTGGAAATGAATGTACTACTGGTGTACCAAAACGCAATGACGCTGTCAGTCTGGTCGTGGTGTAACAAGAGGTGCTTTGTGGAACAGACAGAGTTTCCAGTCAAACCAAATCTAAGTGGCCTTTGGCTGCTTACTTAAAATAGGCACCCAGTAACTGGGAGGAGGTGCCCAGGCACGCACACAGACAGGCAATCGTTCAGAGAAACACGCATTTGCAGACAGTATACATACCCACACTTTCGTAGAAAGTCTCACACATGCTCTCAAAGATGCCCACGTACACACAGTCACACACACAGGTGGTGTTAAACGGGTCGAATTTGACAGCCAAACTGCTCCCCTCCGAGTCCAACCTGCCTGGCATGTATGTGTATGTACGAGTGCATGGCACATAGTGTGTTTATGTGTGCGCAGGTGTGTGTTCGCACAGGAAGAGACCTGGCTGGTTCAGCAGAAAGAGAAGTCAAAGCGTGCGGTGTTGAGTGTTTGTGCTCGTCCTCCCAAGTCGGCCCATTGCTCCTACAGGTGTGAACTACTGACAGCGGTCCACGTGAGAGGGACGTAAGAAATAGACCCTAACAGATAATAAAATGTTTAAAACAGTGACAGCCAGGCAATGGGCCCCCGGGCTGCCCACCAAAGGCGGTCTTAACTAGCAACTGTAAAAACATAACTGTGCCACGCAACGGTGTGCACGCCCACACCAGAATGCTAGTGTCTAGAGAACGCTAGGCTTAGTCCAAACCCCACCGGTTATGCGAAAAAATTTATATTAATATATATATATATATATCACATTGCTTTTTTCTTTTTTACACAATATATGGTTTTATTCCTTCATGACCTGAATTTATGAAATGTTAAAACTTTAGTTTACAGAGTATTTCTGGCCAAAGTACAAAGTCTTACATAATGAATCAAGGGTACACAGAACGTTTGATGGAATCCACCTAAAACCCTGCTACATCAACTACTTTCACTTTGACCTCAACAAGCCACTGACTTCCTGTTCAAAAGGCGGCTCTATCCTCGGCATCAAACCAGAAATTAACACAACCCATTTTTACACAACACCCATCATTGACAGACTGCTATGGGTTAAAGGGACACTTTAGGATGTTGGCAATGAAGCATTTTATCTACTTCCCCAGAGTCAGATGAACTCGTGTAGGGCTGTTGCGGTGACCGTATTACCGCCATACCGGCGGTCACAAGTCATGAAGGCAGTCAAATTCCACGTGAACGTTTAGTCACGGTAACTAGGCTTCTCCAAGCTCTGATGCTGCTGATGGTCATTAGTAGCCTACCAAACTTGCTAACTGCCTGGTACTCAGCACTCCATTGTCCCTCTAATCACTCTGACAATGCAAATGTGTTCGAAAATCTAATCAAACACTTCTCGCGCAATAGGCTTATATTTACAACAGGAGCATAGCCTTCCTGGCTGGCATGAAAATAAACCACAGGGAAAAGCGTCCTCTATTCGCTATTTAAGTGCATAGATGCCCGTTTCGATACAGGTGCATGATAATGGTCCATTCTAAATCAAAACAAATTTCAAACTAATATTATTTAATATTTGTAAAGACAAGATTAAATCAAGAATAGTCTGATGGGTGACAATATTAGCCTCTCACTTGTGAATGATATATTATCACTTGTGAATGATGCCCAGCATAAGAAACAATGCCTTTTTTTTTTGGCGACTTTTTCGAATCATAGTCGCACAAGCCTAGCCCATAGGCCTATATGTTTTAATAAGGTTTGTATCACAACTAAAGTGGCCAAATAACTTCTTAAAATTAAGCACATTAATCCACTTTACAATGGGTGTAGAGCCTAACTGGCATACATAAGCAGTGCATGAGTTTAAAGTTTGAGGAAGATAATTTTAACCATAAAAATGCACCTTTATAATAAAAGCATTACATGCATAATAGCATTTGTGGTCACTTTTGATAATGGTGTTTTCCCACTAATGGAACATTTGCGCTTAAAGCCTACTGCTGTGTGTGTATTGCCTAATAGTTGATCAACATTTTAAGCTAAACGTTCTGATCTGTTGCGTCAGCCTCATTGCGTAAAAAAGTTGTTTTGATGCTAGTGGTTGTATTAATTTGGGATCTATCACATCCCACAACTGTTTGGAATATTTATTTATTGCACAGAATAGGTCAACTTTTGTACTATGGGGGATAGTAGATTGACATAAGCTAGTGCTTTTGCTGTTCGTTAGGCCTACTCATCTTGTTGGCTGACGGAAAGTAAATGTGGACAGTTCTTCCATAAAGGCCTGATTGGTAGAGTGCTGCAGAGATGGTTGTCTTTCTGGATGGTTCTCCCATCTCCACAGAGGAACTCTGGAGCTCCGTCAGAGTGACCATCGGGTTTTTGGTCACCTCCCTTACCAAGGCCCTTCTCCCCCGATTGCTCAGTTTGGTCAGGCAGCCAGCTCTAGGAAGAGTCTTGGTGGTTCCAAACTTCTTCCATTTAAGAATGATGGAGGCCACTGTGTTCTCAGGGACCTTCAATGCTACAGAAACTGTGGGACCTTATATAGACAGCTGTGCCTTTCCAAATCATGTCCAATCAATTGAATTTACCACAGGTGGACTCCAATCAAGTTGTAGAAACATCAAAGATGATCAATGGAAACAGGACGCACCTGAGCTCAATTTTCCAGTCTCATAGCAAAAGGTCTAAATACTTGTGTAAATAAGGTATCCGTTTTTTATTAGTAATACATTTGCACAAGTTTCAAAAAACCTGTTTTCGCTTGGTCATTATGGGGTATTGTGTGTAGATTGATTAGGATTTTATTTTATTTGATCCATTTTAGAATAAGGCTGTAACGTAACAAAATGTGGAAAAAGTCAACGGGTCTGAAAACTTTCCGAATGCACTGTATATTTAGCAATTTGCATAACTGTTAGTTAGATACCATAGACTTCCAGTCATTGAGCTAACGCTAGCTAGCAATGACTTGCGAAACTACCTCTAACATACTGGACAGAGACATAACAACGGTATCCACAAGTTCATCTGACTCTGGCGAAGTAGATAAAGGGCCTCATTTCCAAAATCTCAGAATAATTATTTGCCGGTTCCAACGCTAAGTATACATTTACATTTTACATTTTAGTAATTTAGCAGACACTCTTATCCAGAGCGACTTACAGTTAGTGAGTGCATACATTTTTCATACTGGCCCCCCGTGGGAATCGAACCCACAACCCTGGCGTTGCAAGCGCCATGCTCTACCAACTGAGCTACAGGAGGCTATACGCGAAGCAAACCAAATGCTAGGCAAGAACCAATGGAAAATAATGTGTTTCATAAAAGCCTTATTGCTTTTCTCGTCATTTGCCGTGTATATAGTCCCCTGTAGCTCAGTTGGTAGAGCATGGCGTTTGCAACGCCAGGGTTGTGGGTTCGATTCCCACGGGGGACCAGTATGAAAAAAAAATTAAAAAATGTATGCACACACTAACTAAGTCGCTCTGGATAAGAGCGAGTGCTAAATGAATAAAATGTAAAATGTATATCAAAAACAGCGTAGTGATATTTCAAATAGAACAATAAAAAATAAAAACGATATGTAGCAGTAGCGATTTCTTCCCCCATCACTATATGCGATGGGGCCACTTTTTCACCACAACAGCGACCTGTTTGTGTGCAGTGCAGCCGGTACAGCCTCTGCTACTGCTGCAGTGCGAGTTGCCGTGCGGCTGTACGGTCTAAGAACAGCCCATGTCCCCTGCTGTTCCCCTCAGCTCCGGCAGTCAGTCAGTACCAAGTGCTTAGCTCCACTGCAGTCTTAATATATGCACAGGGGCCATTCTGTCAATGCTCAATTTTCCATAACACAGTACATGAATGTAAATCTTTCACAGAGGCAGGGATGGGCATTCGTTTCGCTTTAAATATAGAACTGAGATACAGACAGTCACTCTGTATCTCTGCATACACTCCCAACCAGAAGAGCATACCAGATGCTGAATAACAGAAAAGGGCAATGTGGGTTTCTTACCTGGAGCCGCCTGGGCTTCTGTCCATTCGCTGGTCACAAGGGTCTCGATGATCTTGATGTGAGCATCCGGGCTGGGCTCGCAGCTGATGATGATGATGATGAAAAGGTGAACAAGTAGAACGGAAAAAAAGAAGAAGAAAAAAGCTGTGAAATTGAGTCAGCGATTTTCATGCCAGCTGACTGGCCCTGCTGTTCTGGTTAATCAGTGGTCTCTCTCCCTCTTTCTCTGTCTCTCTCTAACTGATGGGACTTCAAGCCCGGTTTGAATTGCTACAGCACAGCTGGCAAATAGAAAAGCTCCCCAACTTAAATCCTTTCACTGCGAGTGTGTGTGCCTGACAAGGCTGTGTGCAAGAGGCTCGGTACACTCCTGTGTGTGAGTGGGCAGCTTGCCTGAGTTTCAGTGTCCTTGTTTGTGTGTGTCAGAGTGAGTAGGTGTGCTTCCTTTAGTTTGTGGAGGTCTGTGTCTGTGCGTGCGTGCGTCTGTCTGTCTGTGCACACGTCCGTCTGTGTGTGTGCGCGTTTCTGTCTGTGTGTGTGTGTGTTCGCACGTCTGTCTGTCTGTCTGTGTGTGTGTCTGTGCGCCCGTCTCTTTCTTCCACTCACCTGGCAGCCTGCTGTCTGAAAAGCACGGGGCTGAAGATCTCGCCCAGCGCACGGGAGCTGAGCAGGTTCTTGGGTGCGTTGTGGCACACCCGGGACCAGTGGCGCAGCAGGCAGTGGAAGGTGAGCCAGTACTGGGCCGGCAGGCTGGGTGCGCTGGCGATGTGACGCAGCAGCTGGGCACGCTCCTCGGGGCTCTGCACCTCTGGGGGGACCAACACACACACACCGGTGTCAGAGAGGAAGGAATGTCACACTGTCAAAACCCTTCCAAAAGCTCCCTCAGTTGAAGTTACAGAGGTGTGAGGCGAGCAGGCTTCCCTTCGACCAACGGGGTGGCGGAAAAAAAAGAGCCCAGTGCGCAGTAGTCGGGTTAGAAAACCGCATTGAGATTGTGTGTGCTCAACAATGAGTGAGGAGTGCAAGGTACACTTGCAGATGATTGGCTAGCACGGAGATGTGGGAGATAAACCTTCAGGCTTATTTTAGTTGCCATTAACCACAGAGATCCTGTTTCTGGCCATGTGACAGAACGAAAATCCAGCTGGCGCTGAAGAACAGAACAAAGGGAGGGAGGGAGAAAGAAAGAGAGCGAAGGAGAGAGAAAGAACCCAAGACAGATGTAGAGATACAGGGGGGGGAGGGACAGAGATTCAGAGAGCGACAGAAGGCGAGAGAGAGAAAGAAGGCGAGAGAGAGACAGACAGACAGAAGGTGCAAGAGAGAGAGAGAGAGAGAGAAAGAAAGATCCCAAGACAGATAGAGAAAGTGAACCTAAGAAATGCGGGGAGGGAGGAAGAGAGAGAGAGCAATAGAGAAAGATAGAGTGTGTGTCTGTTCTCGGTCTCTGTAAGGGCCAACGGGTGGATATTGACACTAGTTCTAGATCCTCTGGGTTCCCTCTCCAATCTCAAAAGGTACAGAGTGTTCCATAGCCCGTCCAGTGGTAGATCAGGTTAGGGCTGCTGTGTACCTTTGGCTTGACACACGGCCCACTGAAAGCCTATATTCAAATATTCTGCATTATTGCTGAGAGCTACAAACAACAAATTTCAACCTCTAACCAACATGCTGATTTGGACTTGACAGGAAGGAAACAACAGTGGGTGCTATAGAATAATGGTTGTAATCATGTGGTGTATTCTGATAAGAGTGAATGGCAGTGTTTACAGTGTGTGTGTGTACCTTGGGCGGTGTGAACCAGCTGAGTGTAAATGGCTGGTGGGATGACAGGCTGGGGAAGATCCTGCAGGTACCGACGGAGACCGTCACACAACATCTGCAGGTCCATCTGGTCCAGGTCTGCTGACGGGGGATCTGAACACAACACACACACAACGTTTGCTCAAGGTCTAACAGCTTTTCAAAAAATATATATAATAATAATAATTAAAGAGACATTGAATTTGAATTTGGGTGGAAATAAGTGAATAACATGAATTCTACTCACCAGTGTCAAAGCACTGTCTGACATCCAGTCCACCACCCGCTGTGAAGGTCCTGTACAGAGTTGGGTTGTCCAGACCTACACAGAATCAAGGAGCACATAATAAGCCACTAGCTAAAATGCAATTACTTTGATTCCTAGAAAGTCCATAGCTAAGCTGCCATTACTTTGATTCCTAGAAAGTCCATAGCTAAGCTGCCATTACTTTGATTCCTAGAAAGTCCATAAAATCACTATAAAAATAATTCCACAACACATTTAGGGTATTTAAATAATGTTGTTGATACACGAGCAGCGAATCTTCTAGAATGCAAATATAGGAAATATAGGAAAAGGGCGGCAGGTAGCTTAGTGGTTAAGAGCGTTGTGCCAGTAACTGAACGGTCGCTGGTTCTAATCCCCTTAGCCAACTAGGCAAAAAAAATCTGCCGATGTTCCCTTGAGCAAGGCACTTAACCCTAATTGCTCCTGTAAGTCGCTCTGGATAAGAGCGTCTGCTAAATGACTAAAATGTAAGTGTTTAGATGACCAGTTTGTATTAGTCCGGTGTGTACTGGCCAGCTCAGCTCACCTTTCCTCTCGATGGCCTCCAGCAGCCTAGCCAGCATGGGGGGGGCCGTCTCTGGGAGGGCAAACTGCTCCGTCAGGTCCAGTAGGGCTGAGCCTGGAAGACGAGAGAAGAAGAGAGGAATAGTAGTTCAGTATTTACGTTTGTCATTTTCACTTAAAAAGGTCATCTTCAGGATTCAATAGGTAACAAAATGGTGAAGGCTAAGAGAAAGACAGGCTGGGAGGGGATGAGTTGTAGGCCTAAGTCTAAGTTTATAGGCAGGGTTGGGGGTCAATTTCATTTAAACGTATCAGGAAGTGAATTGAAATTCAGTACATTAATTGAAAATCACCCAACCCTTGTTTAATCAAGCCCTTGTTGGTTATATGTAAGAGAGTCCTAACAAGACACAAAGGGTCCATTTTGGGCCTCCACTTCAGTCCCACCACCAAGATGGCCTCTATCCACACCCCTTGCCCTCAGGCAGGCTAATATATTAATCCCACTTTGCCATGCGTTCACATGGTGTGATGTTGTGGGCAGAGAGCGGCTGTGCCTTTCAAATGGGCAGGAAAGGAGATTTGGGACTGGAGCGCAACTTCAAAAGGTATAGAAGACATCAGACCAAAGGAGCGGTGGAGAGACCAAAAGGCAACCGTGCACAACCCAACGATTCAGGTTAGAAAGGTGCTGAGCAGTAGATACCATTAAGGTTACGCTGGGTTGGACCAAGCAAACACCCAGTGATATGCATGAGACAAGCCAGGTCTGAGGCTTTTTTCCCCCATTAGATCTTAGCATCCAGGTGTGGTGGACATGAAAGGGTCCGGGGGCTGGCACCGATTTTATTTGGATTTACAAAAAGGTTATTTTTAAAGAGCACTTTTCTGAAAGGGCCAACTGTTAGAAGCTTTGAGTCTGCAGTTTCAAATGCAGACAACCATGAATGGAGCCCCTTTCACGTTTTCTTTCCCCCCCCCTCTCTCTACCCTGAAATTGTTTAACTTTTTTGTAAACGGGCATGAAAGTGGGCATCTAGCGTAGCTATCTACGCATTCACGCCGGTCATTAGCCTGGAAACGTTCAGTCCCCCAGGAGGCTGCTTGCTAGGTTAAATAATTATCTGCCATATTTATTGCTATGTCCTCGTTTCACACCGAACGCTGTGGAAAACTCTGTCCGATTCCGTGTGAACCGACTGGATCAGAAGAGAGAGAGACCTTTAGCCACCAAACACGCTCACCCGTGTAGGCTAGAGACAACTGCCATCTGGAAGACATTACTGTGTGGAACGCACCACATGGAACAGAAAGAGGGGCGTTTTCTCAGAAGCAGTGAACTTTGAGCTAATGGAACACCAAAGTTTCCCCAAATAGAGAGCTTGACATCCAGTTCCACCTTTGTACGGCTTGGAAGTGTAACCTTCCTACCCAGACAGACATCCTACACTGCTGTCCCCCTCTACTGCCAAAGCCCTGCCAGCCTCGGCCTTCCGCTTCTGGGAAACTCACTTCACAACCTGGGGCTAAATTTACACCTGGCCCTACCGCTACTAAAAGTCAATATGCAGGATAACAAGCCTAGCAACACCATTCTAAATTTTTCCCCTGACCCATCTGTCTATCTCCTCATTTGAATTCCATGCTGTCACAGTCACTAGCCCATTTAAGCTTTATATCCTTGTCATCTATCGCCCTCCAGGTTCCCTTGGAGAGTTCATCAATGAGCTTGACGCATTGATAAGTTCCTTTCCTGAGGATGGCTCACCCCTCACAGTTCTGGGGGATTTCAACCTCCCTACGTCTACATTTGACTCATTTCTCTCTGCCTCCTTCTTTCCACTCCTCTCCTCTTTTGACCTCACCCTCTCACCGTCCCCCCCTACTCACAAGGCAGGCAATACGCTTGACCTCATCTTTACTAGATGCTACTAATCTCACTGCAACTCCCCTCCAAGTCTCCGACCACTACTTTGTATCCTTTTCTCTCTCCCTCTCCTCCAACACTACTCACTCTGCCCCTACACAGATGGTAATGCGCCGTCGCAACCTTCGCTCTCTCTCTCCCGCTACTCTCTCCTCTTCCATCCTATCATCTCTTCCCTCTGCTCAATCCTTCTCCCTCCAATCTCCTGATTCTGCCTCCTCAACCCTCCTCTCCTCCCTTTCTGCATCCTTTACTCTCTATGTCCCCTATCCTCCCGGCCGGCTCGGTCCTCCCCTCCAGCTCCGTGGCTTGATGACTCATTGCGAGCTCACAGAACAGAGCTCCGGGCAGCTGAGCGGAAATGGAAGAAAACTAGACTCCCTGCAGACCTGGCATCTTTTCACTCCCTCCTCTCTACATTTTCTTCATCTGTTTCTGCTGCTAAGGCCACTTTCTACCACTCTAAATTCCAAGCATCCGCCTCTAACCCTAGGAAGCTCTTTGCCACATTCTCCTCCCTGCTGAATCCCCCCCCCCCCCCCTCCTCCCTCTCTGTGGATGACTTCGTCAACCATTTTGAAAAGAAGGTTGACGACATCCGATCCTCGTTTGTTAAGTCAAATGACACTGCTGGTCCTGCTCACACTGCCCTACCCTATGCTTTGACTTCTTTCTCCCCTCTCTCTCCAGATAAAATCTTGCGACTTGTGACGGCAGGCCGCCCAACAACCTGCCCGCTTGACCCTATCCCCTCCTCTCTTCTCCAGACCATCTCCAGTGACCTTCTCCCTTACCTCACCTCGCTGATCAACTCATCCTTGACCGCTGGCTATGTCCCTTCCGTCTTCAAGAGAGCGAGAGATGCACCCCTTCTCAAAAAACCAACACTCGATCGCTCTGATGTCAACAACTACAGACCAGTATCCCTTCTTTCTTTTCTTTCCAAAACTATTGAGCGTGCCGTCTTTAGCCAACTCTCTTGCTATCTCTCTCAGAATGACCTTCTTGATCCAAACCAGTCAGGTTTCAGGACTGGTCATTCAACTGAGACTGCTCTTCTCTGTGTCACGGAGGCTCTCCGCACTGCTAAAGCTAACTCTCTCTCCTCTGCTCTTGTCCTTCTAGACCTGTCTGCTGCCTTTGATACTGTGAACCATCAGATCCTCCTCTCCACCCTCTCCGAGCTGGGCATCTCCGGCGCGGCTCACTCTTGGATTGCGTCCTACCTGACCGGTCGCTCCTACCAAGTGGCGTGGCGAGAAGCTGTCTCCGCACCACGTGCTCTCACCACTGGTGTCCCCCAGGGCTCAGTTCTAGGCCCTCTCCTATTCTCGCTATACACCAAGTCACTTGGCTCTGTCATATCCTCACATGGCCTCTCCTATCATTGCTACGCTGACGACACACAACTAATCTTCTCCTTTCCCCCTTCTGATAACCAGGTGGCGAATCGCATCTCTGCATGTCTGGCAGACATATCAGTATGGATGACGGATCACCACCTCAAGCTGAACCTCGGCAAGACAGAGCTGCTCTTCCTCCCGGTGAAGGACTGCCCGTTCCATGATCTCGCCATCACGGTTGACAACTCCGTTGTGTCCTCCTCCCAGAGTGCGAAGAGCCTTGGCGTGACCCTGGACAACACCCTGTCGTTCTCCGCTAACATCAAGGCGGTGACCCGATCCTGTAGGTTCATGCTCTACAACATTCGGAGAGTACGACCCTGCCTTACACAGGAAGCGGCACAGGTCCTAATCCAGGCACTTGTCATCTCCCGTCTGGATTACTGCAACTCGCTGTTGGCTGGGCTCCCTGCCTGTGCCATTAAACCCCTACAACTCATCCAGAATGCCGCAGCCCGTCTGGTGTTCAACCTTCCCAAGTTCTCTCACGTCACCCCGCTCCTCCGCACACTACACTGGCTTCCAGTTGAAGCTCGCATCTGCTACAAGACCATGGTGCTTGCCTACGGAGCTGTGAGGGGAACGGCACCTCCGTACCTTCAGGCTCTGATCAGTCCCTACACCCAAACGAGGGCACTGCGTTCATCCACCTCTGGCCTGCTGGCTCCCCTACCTCTGCGGAAGCATAGTTCCCGCTCAGCCCAGTCAAAACTGTTCGCTGCTCTGGCACCCCAATGGTGGAACAAGCTCCCTCACGACGCCAGGACAGCGGAGTCACTCACCACCTTCCGGAGACATTTGAAACCCCACCTCTTTAAGGAATACCTGGGATAGGATAAAGTAATCCTTCTAGCCCCCCCCCCCCCCCCTTCACCCCCCAAAAAAAACAACAACATAAAAACAAAAAAAACATTGTAAAGTGGTTATCCCACTGGCTATAAGGTGAATGCACCTATTTGTAAGTCGCTCTGGATAAGAGCGTCTGCTAAATGACGTAAATGTAAATGTAACCTAGATACAATCATCTCCTTGCTCTTCTACTTATATAGAAACATATTCTACAATTCCTAGACTACAGATAAGACTTGATTTACCTTTGTGATATCTACAGTAAGACACATTGGGGTTCTTAACAAAAGAACAAAGTACACTACCTAAAGTGAAATGCTAAGTCTATGTTCATCTGTACATAGACACACACACTGATTTTAGCACAAGTATCATACAAAGTTTTGAGTAGACCTATATTGTCAGTTAGGCAGCCAGATGCCATGCAATCTTCTCCCCCCAATCGGTTGCGAGACATTCCGTCAAACTGCAGTACTATTCAAAGTGTCTGGAGCTGTGTTTATTTACTCTATCCATAGCTGCCCTGTGAGTGACACAGGGAGGGGGAGATAGAGATGCTTCTCGGTACAATCGGGGCGACCTGATGGTTCCAACGCCAACGGGCCGGTGTCGAGTGACAGACAAAATGGCCAAAAAAATTGGGCAGATTAGTTGGTGATTAGAATGGATCGAATGGAGGCCCCTTAGGCTCAGAGAGAGAAAGAGAGACACACACAGAGAGAGAGAGAGAGAGAGAGAGAGACACACACACAGAGAGAGACACACACACACAGAGAGAGAGACACACACACACACAGAGAGAGAGACACACACACACACAGAGAGAGAGACACACACACACAGAGAGAGAGAGACACACACAGAGAGACACACACAGAGAGAGAGACACACACAGAGAGAGAGAGACACACACAGAGAGCGAGACACACACAGAGAGCGAGACACACACAGAAAGAGACACACACACACACACACAGAGAGAGAGACACACACACACAGAGAGAGAGAGACACACACACACAGAGAGAGAGAGAGACACACAGAGAGAGACACACACAGAGAGAGAGAGAGACACACACACAGAGAGACACACAGAGAGAGAGAGAGAGACACACACACAGAGAGCGAGACACACAGAGAGAGAGAGAGACACACACAGAGAGAGAGAGAGAGAGACACACACACACACAGAGAGCGAGACACACAGAGAGAGAGAGAGAGAGAGAGAGAGAGAGAGAGAGAGAGACAGAGACACAGAGAGAGCAAAAGAGACACAGAGAGAAACACACACAGAGAGAGAGAGAGACACACACAGAGAGAGAGAGAGAGACAGAGAGAGAGACACAGAGAGAGAGAGAGAGAGAGAGAGAGAGAGAGAGAGAGAGAGAGAGAGAGAGAGACACACACACAGAGAGCGAGACACACACAGAGAGAGAGAAAGAGAGACAGAGAAAGCAAAAGAGAGACACAGAGAGAGACACACCGAGAGAGAGAGCGAGAGAGACAGAAGGAGGGGGAGAGAGAGAAAATATATTTGCCCCTTCTCTGGCCCCTTTGCTCTGCTGAAAGCTAACAGGGCATTCAAACATACAGGTAGGGTAAGTCCTTCTGCAGCTTTCAGCGCTGTCTCTCCTACAGCTAAAAAAAATGAGATTAGGATGTTTGTGCACAGAGCAGAAACCTTCACCCAGGCTTGAGACAATTCCTCAAAGGGGCCAGGGTAGTGCAAGTTTATGCAAAGACACACTGCAAGAAAATGTGAATGTTTAAGAGTAGCAGCCTACTGCTGAATAGGTTATTCACGAAAGAACAAACTGTTTCCTCCTCTAATTCAGAAAAAACTTAAAAGGGGGCACTGAATGTGTTAAAATTCACCCTGGTCTTGTTTTCACTGCAGCGGAGGACTGTGCATCAGACAATCTGTTCAAACTTTCTCCCAATCTGAAAAGCTGGCTGCCCTGGCAACTTGAGAAGAGCAAGAGAGTGCTCGACAGAAAGCGAGAGAGAGGGGCCCCTTGAACGAGTCTCCACAAGCCAGTGTGAATGGCAGGCCTCCTCATAATCTCCCAGTCCTCAGCTCAGTCAGCCAGTCAGTCAACCACAGGTTGAGGAAGTCAACGCAGCTACCATTGGTGCTGTGGTGAGCTGCTGGTGTAGGCTACAGAGGAACAATCTCTCCCCAACTGCAGACATGACTGTGGCCAGGTCAGGGCATGGGGCACAGATGACGGACTACATATGTAAGAATAGTATCAGAAAGCTATTGGGTGAAATGGGAAGGTCAGTGGGGCTTATTAGTATAGCATGCAGTATGTTACATGAGAAATAGGCTATATAACATGCAGCCTTGAGCTTGGACACATGAAATTGGGCTGCAGGCATGAGAAAAGTGAGATTATGTCTCCCTCTGCAGAGAGAAAAGAGCAACACATGCACTCACAGAGCCAATGAAAAGCCTGTTGCTACACTGGAGGCAAATCTAAGAGAAAACAAAAATAGAAAAAAACTACAAAATAAAATAATAATTTGGTGATTTGTGCAAAATATTTGGTTCAACTGACGGTAATTAATAAACCAGTAACATAATGTACAATTTGACGACTGACAATTAAAGCTTCCACAATGAAATTATCTGATAGATAATGGCAAGAAACATTAACATCTAGGCCTATATTCTTTGTTTTAGGGACTACATCAATTATTTCAATCAAATAATTCCCATTATAATCTATAAGAACACAACTTAATCAACCTTTGTTTAGCCAGCATGAAAAACGTATCAGGGTAATTAAAAAATTGGCAAAGCGGGAGGGTGCAGTGGTCTAAGGCACTGCATCGCAGTGCTAGCTGTGCCACTAGAGATCCTGGTTGGAATACAAGCTCTGTCGTAGCCGGCCGCGACCGGGAGACCCATGGGGCGGCGCACAATTGGCCCAGCGTCGTCCAGGGTAGGGGAGGGAATGGCTGGCAGGGATGTAGCTCAGTTGGTAGAGCATGGCGTTTGCAACGCCAGGGTTGTGGGTTCGATTCCCACGGAGGGCCAGTATGAAAAATTAAATAATGTATGCACTCAATAACTGTAAGTCACTCTGGATAAGAGCGTCTGCTAAGTGACTCAAATGTAAATGTGTCTGCAGTCTACGTTAAAACTGATATAGCTAGCGTGAGTGACCCTTATTACATTTAGTGGGAGCCACAGTATTAAATATGAACTGGGGTATCTGCAGCAGGGGCCTGGCTACAATAAGTCCCCTTTGGACCATTATATTACTCCACGCTCTCTCTCAACGCGAGGCTGGCTTTCACGATACCCATGCCTTTTATTCACATTTGGCTATTCTGCCCAAATATCTCTCCCTCTCTCAATATCTTCTCTTTCTCTGTCCATCCCTCTCTCCACATCTAATCTCTTTCTCCTTCATTCCTTCTTTCGCTACCCCTCCCTCCCTCCTCACAGCCTCTACCTCCTCTCTCTCCCTCTCTCCCTCTCCCCCCCCACTTCCCTCTCTGCAACCTGTGGCTAATCCTGCTGGCAGACATGCTACGCCTCCAGTAAGAAGATTTGCTGATTCAGACTCCAGTCTCTGGAGGCGATCAAGTAATGAAACGCACATGTGAGCCCTCTCACGCACACAGGCCCATAAAACAGGCGTTTTACTGGAATGGAGCTGGACCAAGCGCAGTTTGGTGAAGCATTAAAAAGAGAAAAAAAATTACAATGTGGATAGATTTTATTGTTGTCGTCAAATTAAGTTCTGTACTTTTTTTGTATCGTTGAATAGTGTGTGATTTAGAGAGGTTTCGTTTGCTGTTTGAATGTGATCAGCTCTAATTTGATGGCTTGAAATCCTCTTAGCTTGTTTGGTTGAAATCTCAACCAGTGGAAATGCAGAATAAACAAACCCTATAGGTCTGACTTCTTTCATATTTTAAGTCATTTCTACTTTACTGTCTGTCATCATACAGGTCTACTAAGGAGTAGTCCAAAACAACATAGGCTACATTTAGCATCTAAACAAAATAATCATAACAAAAAGACCAGAACTTCAAAATAAAAACAGGGGACTCAACTGTGTAAAGTAGTCAACTACAGCGCTAGCAGCACAGATGACCCAACACAGTGTGTGTGTGTGAGAGAGAAACAGCAGCCATTTGGTTCCCATTCACCGCGTATCCATTTATTGTCCTGCCTGCATTATGCCCCAAGTTACTGCAATCAGCACTTAGTACAATTCTACTGATTCATCACAATGCCACAAATCAGTGTACTGTGCAGTCTGTGTGCCCCCCTCCACCAAAGGAGTGCCATTCCCACCCCGACTATACCACAGCTGCCATCAGCTCTATTGAGTTCCCACCACATTAGAGCATACTGCCCCATTGGGTCTTTGACTTTAGAAGGGGTATGGCTATCTATCATAGGCTTGAGAAAGTGGAACAGAAAGGCATATTTGAACATGGAGCAGCCCACCCCCCCTTCAGAAAATGTCTCAGTATAGCAGATGTTCTTCACCCCGAGCACTAAAGAGGCCCCCGAAAAGGAGAATGCTCTATTATCTCAATCTCCAGCTATGCAGGCAGAGTGTACTCTCCCAGTCTTCACTGTCTCATTCTCTCCCTCTCATTCCTGAGTCTCTCTCTGGTGGAGCTGCAATGGGACCAACTTACATACTATTTACCTTTTTACTGGATACAAACACCCTATATCTCTCTCCTAGATGCCAACTCTTCCCTCTCAATGTAAAGCTCCCTCATCTCTTTCTCTCACTCTCTTTATTTTTGTCTGCGTCATACTCTTGTCGCCCTTGCCTACTGCACTGCATTCACATGCATAAAAGCATGACCAACTACGCAGTTCCAAAACAGCCACCACAGCACTCATCTGGGTGCATACATTAAGCATTTTTGTCCAGTCCTAGCTAATGACGTATATAAACCCTGGATTGCTGATG